>NC_138879.1:28136778-28522065 GCF_965194805.1 Balaenoptera borealis | reverse complement strand
TCACCAGCACCCTGAGTACCTTTCCTGAAGTCTGAGTCCTAGCTAGGTAAACTCGGCCTTCGGAGGCGAGAGGGGAGCAAACATGTTCAACTTGTGGGGAAAGTCTTTGACCAATGACCAGTATGCTTGTGCTTGGGCGAGGCTTAGGCAGGAGCTTTCCAACACAGGGTTTTGACCTTACCATAAGCCGTCCCTTTGGGCTGAAGCAGGCGGCGGGTCTGTCTGTATCACAGTCTGGGAAGGAGGGCCTCAGGTGAGTCTGCCAACTGACTGCCCTCCATCACAGCCAGCTGAGAAAATATGGCAAGGCTGATGGAACCCACTTACAGCGCAATGTTTCTCTTCCGAAGAGGAGATTTTGCTACCAAACGTCAGCAGCTCCTCAGAGTGCTGTTCTGGTGTAGACTAGGGAAAGCTCCCACGGTCCGAAGATTATGAACGGCTCTTTTCCAGTGGCTTCATCCGAGAGAGAGCCAGAAGGGCTGATCTCAACAAATAGGGCTGCACACCGCGAGTGCTTCGGGCAGGGCAGTCCTGAGCCAGTGTGCCACCTAAGGAATGAAAGCAAAGTTTCCTAGCCGCAGGAAAGCAGACCGAGGCCTGCTGTTTTCTCTAGGCGATTGACGTGAGCTTGAGGGTGAGGCCTGTACTACATTGTGGAAAAGCTCGGGGTCACGGCTGTCTTTCTCCCTCTCTCGGGCCCATACCCTGGGCTCAGCCATGGGGGAATGCTGAGTGGGAGAGACTGCCTCTCTGCCGGACTCAGAAGGCTGCCTCCCTTTAGGGCAAGTCCGCTTGTGTCTTACTTCGTGGAGGAGGAATGAGGGCGCCCAGAGATATTCTGACATGAAATGCCTAACGACAGAGGATCTGGAGGAGCTGGTTTGTCAGTGGAAGGAGCCAAAAAGCCTGCATTCCTAAGGCCTCGCTGAGAACTGCCAGACACTCTGCCGTCATAGGCCTAAGAACTGGAAATTGTGACGGCAAGGCAACACTTGGAATCCTAGGAGGCAGTGGAAGTGCGGCTCTCAAACTGGATGGAAGAAGCTTCCAAGCATAGTGTTCTTTCATGTACCAAAGAGAACCCAAGTGTCTGAGGCTGCTAGCCGTGTTGCTGGAGAGAACTGGCATCCCCGTGGGCCTGTCGGCTCATTTGCTCTTTCTGACCCTCGAAGGAAAGTCTTCCAAAAGCCTTTGGGACCCGCTTAGAGAGAACAGCTGCCAAGCTGATGCACAGAACTTTGACAGAGAGACTAGCCCTGGGTCCCAAGCAGCCACCTATCTCTGGAGAGTACGTACCCCACCCAGGGATTCAAGCAGGGAGTTGGCCTTGTACAACTTACGCAGGACACTGGGAGGAGATGGAGGGCCACTCTACCTGCGCTCACACTACGTGGCCCGGAGAAGTTATCACGCAGCAGAATTCAGCACCCTCCCACTACACGTGTGTAGCCAAAAGCGGCGCTGGGCAGTGGGTGTTCTCAGCCCAAGAGCAGTCCTTGTTCTGGGCCGCACCTGCTCTGTGGTTCAAAGGTTCTCTGAGTCTGCTCCTTTGGAGGCATTTCAGAGCTGACGCTATCCCTGGGCTGCCGAAGCAAAGAGGCATAGCGGCCTTTCACACTGAAGGCATGGGCTTGTTTCCCATTCAGAGAGGTGTATGTTGCCCCTCCCAGGCTGGAGGCCTGTAAGGTGACACCCTTTGCGCCGTGCCCCTGGAAAATGCCAGTGGCTGTACCCGATTGGGGCTGCCTGGTGAAACAACTTGCCGTCACCAGCACCCTGAGTACCTTTCCTGAAGTCTGAGTCCTAGCTAGGTAAACTCGGCCTTCGGAGGCGAGAGGGGAGCAAACATGTTCAACTTGTGGGGAAAGTCTTTGACCAATGACCAGTATGCTTGTGCTTGGGCGAGGCTTAGGCAGGAGCTTTCCAACACAGGGTTTTGACCTTACCATAAGCCGTCCCTTTGGGCTGAAGCAGGCGGCGGGTCTGTCTGTATCACAGTCTGGGAAGGAGGGCCTCAGGTGAGTCTGCCAACTGACTGCCCTCCATCACAGCCAGCTGAGAAAATATGGCAAGGCTGATGGAACCCACTTACAGCGCAATGTTTCTCTTCCGAAGAGGAGATTTTGCTACCAAACGTCAGCAGCTCCTCAGAGTGCTGTTCTGGTGTAGACTAGGGAAAGCTCCCACGGTCCGAAGATTATGAACGGCTCTTTTCCAGTGGCTTCATCCGAGAGAGAGCCAGAAGGGCTGATCTCAACAAATAGGGCTGCACACCGCGAGTGCTTCGGGCAGGGCAGTCCTGAGCCAGTGTGCCACCTAAGGAATGAAAGCAAAGTTTCCTAGCCGCAGGAAAGCAGACCGAGGCCTGCTGTTTTCTCTAGGCGATTGACGTGAGCTTGAGGGTGAGGCCTGTACTACATTGTGGAAAAGCTCGGGGTCACGGCTGTCTTTCTCCCTCTCTCGGGCCCATACCCTGGGCTCAGCCATGGGGGAATGCTGAGTGGGAGAGACTGCCTCTCTGCCGGACTCAGAAGGCTGCCTCCCTTTAGGGCAAGTCCGCTTGTGTCTTACTTCGTGGAGGAGGAATGAGGGCGCCCAGAGATATTCTGACATGAAATGCCTAACGACAGAGGATCTGGAGGAGCTGGTTTGTCAGTGGAAGGAGCCAAAAAGCCTGCATTCCTAAGGCCTCGCTGAGAACTGCCAGACACTCTGCCGTCATAGGCCTAAGAACTGGAAATTGTGACGGCAAGGCAACACTTGGAATCCTAGGAGGCAGTGGAAGTGCGGCTCTCAAACTGGATGGAAGAAGCTTCCAAGCATAGTGTTCTTTCATGTACCAAAGAGAACCCAAGTGTCTGAGGCTGCTAGCCGTGTTGCTGGAGAGAACTGGCATCCCCGTGGGCCTGTCGGCTCATTTGCTCTTTCTGACCCTCGAAGGAAAGTCTTCCAAAAAGCCTTTGGGACCCGCTTAGAGAGAACAGCTGCCAAGCTGATGCACAGAACTTTGACAGAGAGACTAGCCCTGGGTCCCAAGCAGCCACCTATCTCTGGAGAGTACGTACCCCACCCAGGGATTCAAGCAGGGAGTTGGCCTTGTACAACTTACGCAGGACACTGGGAGGAGATGGAGGGCCACTCTACCTGCGCTCACACTACGTGGCCCGGAGAAGTTATCACGCAGCAGAATTCAGCACCCTCCCACTACACGTGTGTAGCCAAAAGCGGCGCTGGGCAGTGGGTGTTCTCAGCCCAAGAGCAGTCCTTGTTCTGGGCCGCACCTGCTCTGTGGTTCAAAGGTTCTCTGAGTCTGCTCCTTTGGAGGCATTTCAGAGCTGACGCTATCCCTGGGCTGCCGAAGCAAAGAGGCATAGCGGCCTTTCACACTGAAGGCATGGGCTTGTTTCCCATTCAGAGAGTGTATGTTGCCCCTCCCAGGCTGGAGGCCTGTAAGGTGACACCCTTTGCGCCGTGCCCCTGGAAAATGCCAGTGGCTGTACCCGATTGGGGCTGCCTGGTGAAACAACTTGCCGTCACCAGCACCCTGAGTACCTTTCCTGAAGTCTGAGTCCTAGCTAGGTAAACTCGGCCTTCGGAGGCGAGAGGGGAGCAAACATGTTCAACTTGTGGGGAAAGTCTTTGACCAATGACCAGTATGCTTGTGCTTGGGCGAGGCTTAGGCAGGAGCTTTCCAACACAGGGTTTTGACCTTACCATAAGCCGTCCCTTTGGGCTGAAGCAGGCGGCGGGTCTGTCTGTATCACAGTCTGGGAAGGAGGGCCTCAGGTGAGTCTGCCAACTGACTGCCCTCCATCACAGCCAGCTGAGAAAATATGGCAAGGCTGATGGAACCCACTTACAGCGCAATGTTTCTCTTCCGAAGAGGAGATTTTGCTACAAACGTCAGCAGCTCCTCAGAGTGCTGTTCTGGTGTAGACTAGGGAAAGCTCCCACGGTCCGAAGATTATGAACGGCTCTTTTCCAGTGGCTTCATCCGAGAGAGAGCCAGAAGGGCTGATCTCAACAAATAGGGCTGCACACCGCGAGTGCTTCGGGCAGGGCAGTCCTGAGCCAGTGTGCCACCTAAGGAATGAAAGCAAAGTTTCCTAGCCGCAGGAAAGCAGACCGAGGCCTGCTGTTTTCTCTAGGCGATTGACGTGAGCTTGAGGGTGAGGCCTGTACTACATTGTGGAAAAGCTCGGGGTCACGGCTGTCTTTCTCCCTCTCTCGGGCCCATACCCTGGGCTCAGCCATGGGGGAATGCTGAGTGGGAGAGACTGCCTCTCTGCCGGACTCAGAAGGCTGCCTCCCTTTAGGGCAAGTCCGCTTGTGTCTTACTTCGTGGAGGAGGAATGAGGGCGCCCAGAGATATTCTGACATGAAATGCCTAACGACAGAGGATCTGGAGGAGCTGGTTTGTCAGTGGAAGGAGCCAAAAAGCCTGCATTCCTAAGGCCTCGCTGAGAACTGCCAGACACTCTGCCGTCATAGGCCTAAGAACTGGAAATTGTGACGGCAAGGCAACACTTGGAATCCTAGGAGGCAGTGGAAGTGCGGCTCTCAAACTGGATGGAAGAAGCTTCCAAGCATAGTGTTCTTTCATGTACCAAAGAGAACCCAAGTGTCTGAGGCTGCTAGCCGTGTTGCTGGAGAGAACTGGCATCCCCGTGGGCCTGTCGGCTCATTTGCTCTTTCTGACCCTCGAAGGAAAGTCTTCCAAAAAGCCTTTGGGACCCGCTTAGAGAGAACAGCTGCCAAGCTGATGCACAGAACTTTGACAGAGAGACTAGCCCTGGGTCCCAAGCAGCCACCTATCTCTGGAGAGTACGTACCCCACCCAGGGATTCAAGCAGGGAGTTGGCCTTGTACAACTTACGCAGGACACTGGGAGGAGATGGAGGGCCACTCTACCTGCGCTCACACTACGTGGCCCGGAGAAGTTATCACGCAGCAGAATTCAGCACCCTCCCACTACACGTGTGTAGCCAAAAGCGGCGCTGGGCAGTGGGTGTTCTCAGCCCAAGAGCAGTCCTTGTTCTGGGCCGCACCTGCTCTGTGGTTCAAAGGTTCTCTGAGTCTGCTCCTTTGGAGGCATTTCAGAGCTGACGCTATCCCTGGGCTGCCGAAGCAAAGAGGCATAGCGGCCTTTCACACTGAAGGCATGGGCTTGTTTCCCATTCAGAGAGTGTATGTTGCCCCTCCCAGGCTGGAGGCCTGTAAGGTGACACCCTTTGCGCCGTGCCCCTGGAAAATGCCAGTGGCTGTACCCGATTGGGGCTGCCTGGTGAAACAACTTGCCGTCACCAGCACCCTGAGTACCTTTCCTGAAGTCTGAGTCCTAGCTAGGTAAACTCGGCCTTCGGAGGCGAGAGGGGAGCAAACATGTTCAACTTGTGGGGAAAGTCTTTGACCAATGACCAGTATGCTTGTGCTTGGGCGAGGCTTAGGCAGGAGCTTTCCAACACAGGGTTTTGACCTTACCATAAGCCGTCCCTTTGGGCTGAAGCAGGCGGCGGGTCTGTCTGTATCACAGTCTGGGAAGGAGGGCCTCAGGTGAGTCTGCCAACTGACTGCCCTCCATCACAGCCAGCTGAGAAAATATGGCAAGGCTGATGGAACCCACTTACAGCGCAATGTTTCTCTTCCGAAGAGGAGATTTTGCTACCAAACGTCAGCAGCTCCTCAGAGTGCTGTTCTGGTGTAGACTAGGGAAAGCTCCCACGGTCCGAAGATTATGAACGGCTCTTTTCCAGTGGCTTCATCCGAGAGAGAGCCAGAAGGGCTGATCTCAACAAATAGGGCTGCACACCGCGAGTGCTTCGGGCAGGGCAGTCCTGAGCCAGTGTGCCACCTAAGGAATGAAAGCAAAGTTTCCTAGCCGCAGGAAAGCAGACCGAGGCCTGCTGTTTTCTCTAGGCGATTGACGTGAGCTTGAGGGTGAGGCCTGTACTACATTGTGGAAAAGCTCGGGGTCACGGCTGTCTTTCTCCCTCTCTCGGGCCCATACCCTGGGCTCAGCCATGGGGGAATGCTGAGTGGGAGAGACTGCCTCTCTGCCGGACTCAGAAGGCTGCCTCCCTTTAGGGCAAGTCCGCTTGTGTCTTACTTCGTGGAGGAGGAATGAGGGCGCCCAGAGATATTCTGACATGAAATGCCTAACGACAGAGGATCTGGAGGAGCTGGTTTGTCAGTGGAAGGAGCCAAAAAGCCTGCATTCCTAAGGCCTCGCTGAGAACTGCCAGACACTCTGCCGTCATAGGCCTAAGAACTGGAAATTGTGACGGCAAGGCAACACTTGGAATCCTAGGAGGCAGTGGAAGTGCGGCTCTCAAACTGGATGGAAGAAGCTTCCAAGCATAGTGTTCTTTCATGTACCAAAGAGAACCCAAGTGTCTGAGGCTGCTAGCCGTGTTGCTGGAGAGAACTGGCATCCCCGTGGGCCTGTCGGCTCATTTGCTCTTTCTGACCCTCGAAGGAAAGTCTTCCAAAAAGCCTTTGGGACCCGCTTAGAGAGAACAGCTGCCAAGCTGATGCACAGAACTTTGACAGAGAGACTAGCCCTGGGTCCCAAGCAGCCACCTATCTCTGGAGAGTACGTACCCCACCCAGGGATTCAAGCAGGGAGTTGGCCTTGTACAACTTACGCAGGACACTGGGAGGAGATGGAGGGCCACTCTACCTGCGCTCACACTACGTGGCCCGGAGAAGTTATCACGCAGCAGAATTCAGCACCCTCCCACTACACGTGTGTAGCCAAAAGCGGCGCTGGGCAGTGGGTGTTCTCAGCCCAAGAGCAGTCCTTGTTCTGGGCCGCACCTGCTCTGTGGTTCAAAGGTTCTCTGAGTCTGCTCCTTTGGAGGCATTTCAGAGCTGACGCTATCCCTGGGCTGCCGAAGCAAAGAGCATAGCGGCCTTTCACACTGAAGGCATGGGCTTGTTTCCCATTCAGAGAGTGTATGTTGCCCCTCCCAGGCTGGAGGCCTGTAAGGTGACACCCTTTGCGCCGTGCCCCTGGAAAATGCCAGTGGCTGTACCCGATTGGGGCTGCCTGGTGAAACAACTTGCCGTCACCAGCACCCTGAGTACCTTTCCTGAAGTCTGAGTCCTAGCTAGGTAAACTCGGCCTTCGGAGGCGAGAGGGGAGCAAACATGTTCAACTTGTGGGGAAAGTCTTTGACCAATGACCAGTATGCTTGTGCTTGGGCGAGGCTTAGGCAGGAGCTTTCCAACACAGGGTTTTGACCTTACCATAAGCCGTCCCTTTGGGCTGAAGCAGGCGGCGGGTCTGTCTGTATCACAGTCTGGGAAGGAGGGCCTCAGGTGAGTCTGCGCCAACTGACTGCCCTCCATCACAGCCAGCTGAGAAAATATGGCAAGGCTGATGGAACCCACTTACAGCGCAATGTTTCTCTTCCGAAGAGGAGATTTTGCTACCAAACGTCAGCAGCTCCTCAGAGTGCTGTTCTGGTGTAGACTAGGGAAAGCTCCCACGGTCCGAAGATTATGAACGGCTCTTTTCCAGTGGCTTCATCCGAGAGAGAGCCAGAAGGGCTGATCTCAACAAATAGGGCTGCACACCGCGAGTGCTTCGGGCAGGGCAGTCCTGAGCCAGTGTGCCACCTAAGGAATGAAAGCAAAGTTTCCTAGCCGCAGGAAAGCAGACCGAGGCCTGCTGTTTTCTCTAGGCGATTGACGTGAGCTTGAGGGTGAGGCCTGTACTACATTGTGGAAAAGCTCGGGGTCACGGCTGTCTTTCTCCCTCTCTCGGGCCCATACCCTGGGCTCAGCCATGGGGGAATGCTGAGTGGGAGAGACTGCCTCTCTGCCGGACTCAGAAGGCTGCCTCCCTTTAGGGCAAGTCCGCTTGTGTCTTACTTCGTGGAGGAGGAATGAGGGCGCCCAGAGATATTCTGACATGAAATGCCTAACGACAGAGGATCTGGAGGAGCTGGTTTGTCAGTGGAAGGAGCCAAAAAGCCTGCATTCCTAAGGCCTCGCTGAGAACTGCCAGACACTCTGCCGTCATAGGCCTAAGAACTGGAAATTGTGACGGCAAGGCAACACTTGGAATCCTAGGAGGCAGTGGAAGTGCGGCTCTCAAACTGGATGGAAGAAGCTTCCAAGCATAGTGTTCTTTCATGTACCAAAGAGAACCCAAGTGTCTGAGGCTGCTAGCCGTGTTGCTGGAGAGAACTGGCATCCCCGTGGGCCTGTCGGCTCATTTGCTCTTTCTGACCCTCGAAGGAAAGTCTTCCAAAAAGCCTTTGGGACCCGCTTAGAGAGAACAGCTGCCAAGCTGATGCACAGAACTTTGACAGAGAGACTAGCCCTGGGTCCCAAGCAGCCACCTATCTCTGGAGAGTACGTACCCCACCCAGGGATTCAAGCAGGGAGTTGGCCTTGTACAACTTACGCAGGACACTGGGAGGAGATGGAGGGCCACTCTACCTGCGCTCACACTACGTGGCCCGGAGAAGTTATCACGCAGCAGAATTCAGCACCCTCCCACTACACGTGTGTAGCCAAAAGCGGCGCTGGGCAGTGGGTGTTCTCAGCCCAAGAGCAGTCCTTGTTCTGGGCCGCACCTGCTCTGTGGTTCAAAGGTTCTCTGAGTCTGCTCCTTTGGAGGCATTTCAGAGCTGACGCTATCCCTGGGCTGCCGAAGCAAAGAGGCATAGCGGCCTTTCACACTGAAGGCATGGGCTTGTTTCCCATTCAGAGAGTGTATGTTGCCCCTCCCAGGCTGGAGGCCTGTAAGGTGACACCCTTTGCGCCGTGCCCCTGGAAAATGCCAGTGGCTGTACCCGATTGGGGCTGCCTGGTGAAACAACTTGCCGTCACCAGCACCCTGAGTACCTTTCCTGAAGTCTGAGTCCTAGCTAGGTAAACTCGGCCTTCGGAGGCGAGAGGGGAGCAAACATGTTCAACTTGTGGGGAAAGTCTTTGACCAATGACCAGTATGCTTGTGCTTGGGCGAGGCTTAGGCAGGAGCTTTCCAACACAGGGTTTTGACCTTACCATAAGCCGTCCCTTTGGGCTGAAGCAGGCGGCGGGTCTGTCTGTATCACAGTCTGGGAAGGAGGGCCTCAGGTGAGTCTGCCAACTGACTGCCCTCCATCACAGCCAGCTGAGAAAATATGGCAAGGCTGATGGAACCCACTTACAGCGCAATGTTTCTCTTCCGAAGAGGAGATGTTGCTACCAAACGTCAGCAGCTCCTCAGAGTGCTGTTCTGGTGTAGACTAGGGAAAGCTCCCACGGTCCGAAGATTATGAACGGCTCTTTTCCAGTGGCTTCATCCGAGAGAGAGCCAGAAGGGCTGATCTCAACAAATAGGGCTGCACACCGCGAGTGCTTCGGGCAGGGCAGTCCTGAGCCAGTGTGCCACCTAAGGAATGAAAGCAAAGTTTCCTAGCCGCAGGAAAGCAGACCGAGGCCTGCTGTTTCTCTAGGCGATTGACGTGAGCTTGAGGGTGAGGCCTGTACTACATTGTGGAAAAGCTCGGGGTCACGGCTGTCTTTCTCCCTCTCTCGGGCCCATACCCTGGGCTCAGCCATGGGGGAATGCTGAGTGGGAGAGACTGCCTCTCTGCCGGACTCAGAAGGCTGCCTCCCTTTAGGGCAAGTCCGCTTGTGTCTTACTTCGTGGAGGAGGAATGAGGGCGCCCAGAGATATTCTGACATGAAATGCCTAACGACAGAGGATCTGGAGGAGCTGGTTTGTCAGTGGAAGGAGCCAAAAAGCCTGCATTCCTAAGGCCTCGCTGAGAACTGCCAGACACTCTGCCGTCATAGGCCTAAGAACTGGAAATTGTGACGGCAAGGCAACACTTGGAATCCTAGGAGGCAGTGGAAGTGCGGCTCTCAAACTGGATGGAAGAAGCTTCCAAGCATAGTGTTCTTTCATGTACCAAAGAGAACCCAAGTGTCTGAGGCTGCTAGCCGTGTTGCTGGAGAGAACTGGCATCCCCGTGGGCCTGTCGGCTCATTTGCTCTTCTGACCCTCGAAGGAAAGTCTTCCAAAAAGCCTTTGGGACCCGCTTAGAGAGAACAGCTGCCAAGCTGATGCACAGAACTTTGACAGAGAGACTAGCCCTGGGTCCCAAGCAGCCACCTATCTCTGGAGAGTACGTACCCCACCCAGGGATTCAAGCAGGGAGTTGGCCTTGTACAACTTACGCAGGACACTGGGAGGAGATGGAGGGCCACTCTACCTGCGCTCACACTACGTGGCCCGGAGAAGTTATCACGCAGCAGAATTCAGCACCCTCCCACTACACGTGTGTAGCCAAAAGCGGCGCTGGGCAGTGGGTGTTCTCAGCCCAAGAGCAGTCCTTGTTCTGGGCCGCACCTGCTCTGTGGTTCAAAGGTTCTCTGAGTCTGCTCCTTTGGAGGCATTTCAGAGCTGACGCTATCCCTGGGCTGCCGAAGCAAAGAGGCATAGCGGCCTTTCACACTGAAGGCATGGGCTTGTTTCCCATTCAGAGAGTGTATGTTGCCCCTCCCAGGCTGGAGGCCTGTAAGGTGACACCCTTTGCGCCGTGCCCCTGGAAAATGCCAGTGGCTGTACCCGATTGGGGCTGCCTGGTGAAACAACTTGCCGTCACCAGCACCCTGAGTACCTTTCCTGAAGTCTGAGTCCTAGCTAGGTAAACTCGGCCTTCGGAGGCGAGAGGGGAGCAAACATGTTCAACTTGTGGGGAAAGTCTTTGACCAATGACCAGTATGCTTGTGCTTGGGCGAGGCTTAGGCAGGAGCTTTCCAACACAGGGTTTTGACCTTACCATAAGCCGTCCCTTTGGGCTGAAGCAGGCGGCGGGTCTGTCTGTATCACAGTCTGGGAAGGAGGGCCTCAGGTGAGTCTGCCAACTGACTGCCCTCCATCACAGCCAGCTGAGAAAATATGGCAAGGCTGATGGAACCCACTTACAGCGCAATGTTTCTCTTCCGAAGAGGAGATGTTGCTACCAAACGTCAGCAGCTCCTCAGAGTGCTGTTCTGGTGTAGACTAGGGAAAGCTCCCACGGTCCGAAGATTATGAACGGCTCTTTTCCAGTGGCTTCATCCGAGAGAGAGCCAGAAGGGCTGATCTCAACAAATAGGGCTGCACACCGCGAGTGCTTCGGGCAGGGCAGTCCTGAGCCAGTGTGCCACCTAAGGAATGAAAGCAAAGTTTCCTAGCCGCAGGAAAGCAGACCGAGGCCTGCTGTTTTCTCTAGGCGATTGACGTGAGCTTGAGGGTGAGGCCTGTACTACATTGTGGAAAAGCTCGGGGTCACGGCTGTCTTTCTCCCTCTCTCGGGCCCATACCCTGGGCTCAGCCATGGGGGAATGCTGAGTGGGAGAGACTGCCTCTCTGCCGGACTCAGAAGGCTGCCTCCCTTTAGGGCAAGTCCGCTTGTGTCTTACTTCGTGGAGGAGGAATGAGGGCGCCCAGAGATATTCTGACATGAAATGCCTAACGACAGAGGATCTGGAGGAGCTGGTTTGTCAGTGGAAGGAGCCAAAAAGCCTGCATTCCTAAGGCCTCGCTGAGAACTGCCAGACACTCTGCCGTCATAGGCCTAAGAACTGGAAATTGTGACGGCAAGGCAACACTTGGAATCCTAGGAGGCAGTGGAAGTGCGGCTCTCAAACTGGATGGAAGAAGCTTCCAAGCATAGTGTTCTTTCATGTACCAAAGAGAACCCAAGTGTCTGAGGCTGCTAGCCGTGTTGCTGGAGAGAACTGGCATCCCCGTGGGCCTGTCGGCTCATTTGCTCTTTCTGACCCTCGAAGGAAAGTCTTCCAAAAAGCCTTTGGGACCCGCTTAGAGAGAACAGCTGCCAAGCTGATGCACAGAACTTTGACAGAGAGACTAGCCCTGGGTCCCAAGCAGCCACCTATCTCTGGAGAGTACGTACCCCACCCAGGGATTCAAGCAGGGAGTTGGCCTTGTACAACTTACGCAGGACACTGGGAGGAGATGGAGGGCCACTCTACCTGCGCTCACACTACGTGGCCCGGAGAAGTTATCACGCAGCAGAATTCAGCACCCTCCCACTACACGTGTGTAGCCAAAAGCGGCGCTGGGCAGTGGGTGTTCTCAGCCCAAGAGCAGTCCTTGTTCTGGGCCGCACCTGCTCTGTGGTTCAAAGGTTCTCTGAGTCTGCTCCTTTGGAGGCATTTCAGAGCTGACGCTATCCCTGGGCTGCCGAAGCAAAGAGGCATAGCGGCCTTTCACACTGAAGGCATGGGCTTGTTTCCCATTCAGAGAGTGTATGTTGCCCCTCCCAGGCTGGAGGCCTGTAAGGTGACACCCTTTGCGCCGTGCCCCTGGAAAATGCCAGTGGCTGTACCCGATTGGGGCTGCCTGGTGAAACAACTTGCCGTCACCAGCACCCTGAGTACCTTTCCTGAAGTCTGAGTCCTAGCTAGGTAAACTCGGCCTTCGGAGGCGAGAGGGGAGCAAACATGTTCAACTTGTGGGGAAAGTCTTTGACCAATGACCAGTATGCTTGTGCTTGGGCGAGGCTTAGGCAGGAGCTTTCCAACACAGGGTTTTGACCTTACCATAAGCCGTCCCTTTGGGCTGAAGCAGGCGGCGGGTCTGTCTGTATCACAGTCTGGGAAGGAGGGCCTCAGGTGAGTCTGCCAACTGACTGCCCTCCATCACAGCCAGCTGAGAAAATATGGCAAGGCTGATGGAACCCACTTACAGCGCAATGTTTCTCTTCCGAAGAGGAGATTTTGCTACCAAACGTCAGCAGCTCCTCAGAGTGCTGTTCTGGTGTAGACTAGGGAAAGCTCCCACGGTCCGAAGATTATGAACGGCTCTTTTCCAGTGGCTTCATCCGAGAGAGAGCCAGAAGGGCTGATCTCAACAAATAGGGCTGCACACCGCGAGTGCTTCGGGCAGGGCAGTCCTGAGCCAGTGTGCCACCTAAGGAATGAAAGCAAAGTTTCCTAGCCGCAGGAAAGCAGACCGAGGCCTGCTGTTTTCTCTAGGCGATTGACGTGAGCTTGAGGGTGAGGCCTGTACTACATTGTGGAAAAGCTCGGGGTCACGGCTGTCTTTCTCCCTCTCTCGGGCCCATACCCTGGGCTCAGCCATGGGGGAATGCTGAGTGGGAGAGACTGCCTCTCTGCCGGACTCAGAAGGCTGCCTCCCTTTAGGGCAAGTCCGCTTGTGTCTTACTTCGTGGAGGAGGAATGAGGGCGCCCAGAGATATTCTGACATGAAATGCCTAACGACAGAGGATCTGGAGGAGCTGGTTTGTCAGTGGAAGGAGCCAAAAAGCCTGCATTCCTAAGGCCTCGCTGAGAACTGCCAGACACTCTGCCGTCATAGGCCTAAGAACTGGAAATTGTGACGGCAAGGCAACACTTGGAATCCTAGGAGGCAGTGGAAGTGCGGCTCTCAAACTGGATGGAAGAAGCTTCCAAGCATAGTGTTCTTTCATGTACCAAAGAGAACCCAAGTGTCTGAGGCTGCTAGCCGTGTTGCTGGAGAGAACTGGCATCCCCGTGGGCCTGTCGGCTCATTTGCTCTTTCTGACCCTCGAAGGAAAGTCTTCCAAAAAGCCTTTGGGACCCGCTTAGAGAGAACAGCTGCCAAGCTGATGCACAGAACTTTGACAGAGAGACTAGCCCTGGGTCCCAAGCAGCCACCTATCTCTGGAGAGTACGTACCCCACCCAGGGATTCAAGCAGGGAGTTGGCCTTGTACAACTTACGCAGGACACTGGGAGGAGATGGAGGGCCACTCTACCTGCGCTCACACTACGTGGCCCGGAGAAGTTATCACGCAGCAGAATTCAGCACCCTCCCACTACACGTGTGTAGCCAAAAGCGGCGCTGGGCAGTGGGTGTTCTCAGCCCAAGAGCAGTCCTTGTTCTGGGCCGCACCTGCTCTGTGGTTCAAAGGTTCTCTGAGTCTGCTCCTTTGGAGGCATTTCAGAGCTGACGCTATCCCTGGGCTGCCGAAGCAAAGAGGCATAGCGGCCTTTCACACTGAAGGCATGGGCTTGTTTCCCATTCAGAGAGTGTATGTTGCCCCTCCCAGGCTGGAGGCCTGTAAGGTGACACCCTTTGCGCCGTGCCCCTGGAAAATGCCAGTGGCTGTACCCGATTGGGGCTGCCTGGTGAAACAACTTGCCGTCACCAGCACCCTGAGTACCTTTCCTGAAGTCTGAGTCCTAGCTAGGTAAACTCGGCCTTCGGAGGCGAGAGGGGAGCAAACATGTTCAACTTGTGGGGAAAGTCTTTGACCAATGACCAGTATGCTTGTGCTTGGGCGAGGCTTAGGCAGGAGCTTTCCAACACAGGGTTTTGACCTTACCATAAGCCGTCCCTTTGGGCTGAAGCAGGCGGCGGGTCTGTCTGTATCACAGTCTGGGAAGGAGGGCCTCAGGTGAGTCTGCCAACTGACTGCCCTCCATCACAGCCAGCTGAGAAAATATGGCAAGGCTGATGGAACCCACTTACAGCGCAATGTTTCTCTTCCGAAGAGGAGATTTTGCTACCAAACGTCAGCAGCTCCTCAGAGTGCTGTTCTGGTGTAGACTAGGGAAAGCTCCCACGGTCCGAAGATTATGAACGGCTCTTTTCCAGTGGCTTCATCCGAGAGAGAGCCAGAAGGGCTGATCTCAACAAATAGGGCTGCACACCGCGAGTGCTTCGGGCAGGGCAGTCCTGAGCCAGTGTGCCACCTAAGGAATGAAAGCAAAGTTTCCTAGCCGCAGGAAAGCAGACCGAGGCCTGCTGTTTTCTCTAGGCGATTGACGTGAGCTTGAGGGTGAGGCCTGTACTACATTGTGGAAAAGCTCGGGGTCACGGCTGTCTTTCTCCCTCTCTCGGGCCCATACCCTGGGCTCAGCCATGGGGGAATGCTGAGTGGGAGAGACTGCCTCTCTGCCGGACTCAGAAGGCTGCCTCCCTTTAGGGCAAGTCCGCTTGTGTCTTACTTCGTGGAGGAGGAATGAGGGCGCCCAGAGATATTCTGACATGAAATGCCTAACGACAGAGGATCTGGAGGAGCTGGTTTGTCAGTGGAAGGAGCCAAAAAGCCTGCATTCCTAAGGCCTCGCTGAGAACTGCCAGACACTCTGCCGTCATAGGCCTAAGAACTGGAAATTGTGACGGCAAGGCAACACTTGGAATCCTAGGAGGCAGTGGAAGTGCGGCTCTCAAACTGGATGGAAGAAGCTTCCAAGCATAGTGTTCTTTCATGTACCAAAGAGAACCCAAGTGTCTGAGGCTGCTAGCCGTGTTGCTGGAGAGAACTGGCATCCCCGTGGGCCTGTCGGCTCATTTGCTCTTTCTGACCCTCGAAGGAAAGTCTTCCAAAAAGCCTTTGGGACCCGCTTAGAGAGAACAGCTGCCAAGCTGATGCACAGAACTTTGACAGAGAGACTAGCCCTGGGTCCCAAGCAGCCACCTATCTCTGGAGAGTACGTACCCCACCCAGGGATTCAAGCAGGGAGTTGGCCTTGTACAACTTACGCAGGACACTGGGAGGAGATGGAGGGCCACTCTACCTGCGCTCACACTACGTGGCCCGGAGAAGTTATCACGCAGCAGAATTCAGCACCCTCCCACTACACGTGTGTAGCCAAAAGCGGCGCTGGGCAGTGGGTGTTCTCAGCCCAAGAGCAGTCCTTGTTCTGGGCCGCACCTGCTCTGTGGTTCAAAGGTTCTCTGAGTCTGCTCCTTTGGAGGCATTTCAGAGCTGACGCTATCCCTGGGCTGCCGAAGCAAAGAGGCATAGCGGCCTTTCACACTGAAGGCATGGGCTTGTTTCCCATTCAGAGAGTGTATGTTGCCCCTCCCAGGCTGGAGGCCTGTAAGGTGACACCCTTTGCGCCGTGCCCCTGGAAAATGCCAGTGGCTGTACCCGATTGGGGCTGCCTGGTGAA
The DNA here is from genome assembly GCF_965194805.1 of Balaenoptera borealis. Taxonomy (NCBI): domain Eukaryota; kingdom Metazoa; phylum Chordata; class Mammalia; order Artiodactyla; family Balaenopteridae; genus Balaenoptera; species Balaenoptera borealis. Next base: position 28,506,166 of record NC_138879.1, on the reverse strand, counting down.
ACAACTTGCCGTCACCAGCACCCTGAGTACCTTTCCTGAAGTCTGAGTCCTAGCTAGGTAAACTCGGCCTTCGGAGGCGAGAGGGGAGCAAACATGTTCAACTTGTGGGGAAAGTCTTTGACCAATGACCAGTATGCTTGTGCTTGGGCGAGGCTTAGGCAGGAGCTTTCCAACACAGGGTTTTGACCTTACCATAAGCCGTCCCTTTGGGCTGAAGCAGGCGGCGGGTCTGTCTGTATCACAGTCTGGGAAGGAGGGCCTCAGGTGAGTCTGCCAACTGACTGCCCTCCATCACAGCCAGCTGAGAAAATATGGCAAGGCTGATGGAACCCACTTACAGCGCAATGTTTCTCTTCCGAAGAGGAGATGTTGCTACCAAACGTCAGCAGCTCCTCAGAGTGCTGTTCTGGTGTAGACTAGGGAAAGCTCCCACGGTCCGAAGATTATGAACGGCTCTTTTCCAGTGGCTTCATCCGAGAGAGAGCCAGAAGGGCTGATCTCAACAAATAGGGCTGCACACCGCGAGTGCTTCGGGCAGGGCAGTCCTGAGCCAGTGTGCCACCTAAGGAATGAAAGCAAAGTTTCCTAGCCGCAGGAAAGCAGACCGAGGCCTGCTGTTTTCTCTAGGCGATTGACGTGAGCTTGAGGGTGAGGCCTGTACTACATTGTGGAAAAGCTCGGGGTCACGGCTGTCTTTCTCCCTCTCTCGGGCCCATACCCTGGGCTCAGCCATGGGGGAATGCTGAGTGGGAGAGACTGCCTCTCTGCCGGACTCAGAAGGCTGCCTCCCTTTAGGGCAAGTCCGCTTGTGTCTTACTTCGTGGAGGAGGAATGAGGGCGCCCAGAGATATTCTGACATGAAATGCCTAACGACAGAGGATCTGGAGGAGCTGGTTTGTCAGTGGAAGGAGCCAAAAAGCCTGCATTCCTAAGGCCTCGCTGAGAACTGCCAGACACTCTGCCGTCATAGGCCTAAGAACTGGAAATTGTGACGGCAAGGCAACACTTGGAATCCTAGGAGGCAGTGGAAGTGCGGCTCTCAAACTGGATGGAAGAAGCTTCCAAGCATAGTGTTCTTTCATGTACCAAAGAGAACCCAAGTGTCTGAGGCTGCTAGCCGTGTTGCTGGAGAGAACTGGCATCCCCGTGGGCCTGTCGGCTCATTTGCTCTTTCTGACCCTCGAAGGAAAGTCTTCCAAAAAGCCTTTGGGACCCGCTTAGAGAGAACAGCTGCCAAGCTGATGCACAGAACTTTGACAGAGAGACTAGCCCTGGGTCCCAAGCAGCCACCTATCTCTGGAGAGTACGTACCCCACCCAGGGATTCAAGCAGGGAGTTGGCCTTGTACAACTTACGCAGGACACTGGGAGGAGATGGAGGGCCACTCTACCTGCGCTCACACTACGTGGCCCGGAGAAGTTATCACGCAGCAGAATTCAGCACCCTCCCACTACACGTGTGTAGCCAAAAGCGGCGCTGGGCAGTGGGTGTTCTCAGCCCAAGAGCAGTCCTTGTTCTGGGCCGCACCTGCTCTGTGGTTCAAAGGTTCTCTGAGTCTGCTCCTTTGGAGGCATTTCAGAGCTGACGCTATCCCTGGGCTGCCGAAGCAAAGAGGCATAGCGGCCTTTCACACTGAAGGCATGGGCTTGTTTCCCATTCAGAGAGTGTATGTTGCCCCTCCCAGGCTGGAGGCCTGTAAGGTGACACCCTTTGCGCCGTGCCCCTGGAAAATGCCAGTGGCTGTACCCGATTGGGGCTGCCTGGTGAAACAACTTGCCGTCACCAGCACCCTGAGTACCTTTCCTGAAGTCTGAGTCCTAGCTAGGTAAACTCGGCCTTCGGAGGCGAGAGGGGAGCAAACATGTTCAACTTGTGGGGAAAGTCTTTGACCAATGACCAGTATGCTTGTGCTTGGGCGAGGCTTAGGCAGGAGCTTTCCAACACAGGGTTTTGACCTTACCATAAGCCGTCCCTTTGGGCTGAAGCAGGCGGCGGGTCTGTCTGTATCACAGTCTGGGAAGGAGGGCCTCAGGTGAGTCTGCCAACTGACTGCCCTCCATCACAGCCAGCTGAGAAAATATGGCAAGGCTGATGGAACCCACTTACAGCGCAATGTTTCTCTTCCGAAGAGGAGATGTTGCTACCAAACGTCAGCAGCTCCTCAGAGTGCTGTTCTGGTGTAGACTAGGGAAAGCTCCCACGGTCCGAAGATTATGAACGGCTCTTTTCCAGTGGCTTCATCCGAGAGAGAGCCAGAAGGGCTGATCTCAACAAATAGGGCTGCACACCGCGAGTGCTTCGGGCAGGGCAGTCCTGAGCCAGTGTGCCACCTAAGGAATGAAAGCAAAGTTTCCTAGCCGCAGGAAAGCAGACCGAGGCCTGCTGTTTTCTCTAGGCGATTGACGTGAGCTTGAGGGTGAGGCCTGTACTACATTGTGGAAAAGCTCGGGGTCACGGCTGTCTTTCTCCCTCTCTCGGGCCCATACCCTGGGCTCAGCCATGGGGGAATGCTGAGTGGGAGAGACTGCCTCTCTGCCGGACTCAGAAGGCTGCCTCCCTTTAGGGCAAGTCCGCTTGTGTCTTACTTCGTGGAGGAGGAATGAGGGCGCCCAGAGATATTCTGACATGAAATGCCTAACGACAGAGGATCTGGAGGAGCTGGTTTGTCAGTGGAAGGAGCCAAAAAGCCTGCATTCCTAAGGCCTCGCTGAGAACTGCCAGACACTCTGCCGTCATAGGCCTAAGAACTGGAAATTGTGACGGCAAGGCAACACTTGGAATCCTAGGAGGCAGTGGAAGTGCGGCTCTCAAACTGGATGGAAGAAGCTTCCAAGCATAGTGTTCTTTCATGTACCAAAGAGAACCCAAGTGTCTGAGGCTGCTAGCCGTGCTGCTGGAGAGAACTGGCATCCCCGTGGGCCTGTCGGCTCATTTGCTCTTTCTGACCCTCGAAGGAAAGTCTTCCAAAAAGCCTTTGGGACCCGCTTAGAGAGAACAGCTGCCAAGCTGATGCACAGAACTTTGACAGAGAGACTAGCCCTGGGTCCCAAGCAGCCACCTATCTCTGGAGAGTACGTACCCCACCCAGGGATTCAAGCAGGGAGTTGGCCTTGTACAACTTACGCAGGACACTGGGAGGAGATGGAGGGCCACTCTACCTGCGCTCACACTACGTGGCCCGGAGAAGTTATCACGCAGCAGAATTCAGCACCCTCCCACTACACGTGTGTAGCCAAAAGCGGCGCTGGGCAGTGGGTGTTCTCAGCCCAAGAGCAGTCCTTGTTCTGGGCCGCACCTGCTCTGTGGTTCAAAGGTTCTCTGAGTCTGCTCCTTTGGAGGCATTTCAGAGCTGACGCTATCCCTGGGCTGCCGAAGCAAAGAGGCATAGCGGCCTTTCACACTGAAGGCATGGGCTTGTTTCCCATTCAGAGAGTGTATGTTGCCCCTCCCAGGCTGGAGGCCTGTAAGGTGACACCCTTTGCGCCGTGCCCCTGGAAAATGCCAGTGGCTGTACCCGATTGGGGCTGCCTGGTGAAACAACTTGCCGTCACCAGCACCCTGAGTACCTTTCCTGAAGTCTGAGTCCTAGCTAGGTAAACTCGGCCTTCGGAGGCGAGAGGGGAGCAAACATGTTCAACTTGTGGGGAAAGTCTTTGACCAATGACCAGTATGCTTGTGCTTGGGCGAGGCTTAGGCAGGAGCTTTCCAACACAGGGTTTTGACCTTACCATAAGCCGTCCCTTTGGGCTGAAGCAGGCGGCGGGTCTGTCTGTATCACAGTCTGGGAAGGAGGGCCTCAGGTGAGTCTGCCAACTGACTGCCCTCCATCACAGCCAGCTGAGAAAATATGGCAAGGCTGATGGAACCCACTTACAGCGCAATGTTTCTCTTCCGAAGAGGAGATTTTGCTACCAAACGTCAGCAGCTCCTCAGAGTGCTGTTCTGGTGTAGACTAGGGAAAGCTCCCACGGTCCGAAGATTATGAACGGCTCTTTTCCAGTGGCTTCATCCGAGAGAGAGCCAGAAGGGCTGATCTCAACAAATAGGGCTGCACACCGCGAGTGCTTCGGGCAGGGCAGTCCTGAGCCAGTGTGCCACCTAAGGAATGAAAGCAAAGTTTCCTAGCCGCAGGAAAGCAGACCGAGGCCTGCTGTTTTCTCTAGGCGATTGACGTGAGCTTGAGGGTGAGGCCTGTACTACATTGTGGAAAAGCTCGGGGTCACGGCTGTCTTTCTCCCTCTCTCGGGCCCATACCCTGGGCTCAGCCATGGGGGAATGCTGAGTGGGAGAGACTGCCTCTCTGCCGGACTCAGAAGGCTGCCTCCCTTTAGGGCAAGTCCGCTTGTGTCTTACTTCGTGGAGGAGGAATGAGGGCGCCCAGAGATATTCTGACATGAAATGCCTAACGACAGAGGATCTGGAGGAGCTGGTTTGTCAGTGGAAGGAGCCAAAAAGCCTGCATTCCTAAGGCCTCGCTGAGAACTGCCAGACACTCTGCCGTCATAGGCCTAAGAACTGGAAATTGTGACGGCAAGGCAACACTTGGAATCCTAGGAGGCAGTGGAAGTGCGGCTCTCAAACTGGATGGAAGAAGCTTCCAAGCATAGTGTTCTTTCATGTACCAAAGAGAACCCAAGTGTCTGAGGCTGCTAGCCGTGCTGCTGGAGAGAACTGGCATCCCCGTGGGCCTGTCGGCTCATTTGCTCTTTCTGACCCTCGAAGGAAAGTCTTCCAAAAAGCCTTTGGGACCCGCTTAGAGAGAACAGCTGCCAAGCTGATGCACAGAACTTTGACAGAGAGACTAGCCCTGGGTCCCAAGCAGCCACCTATCTCTGGAGAGTACGTACCCCACCCAGGGATTCAAGCAGGGAGTTGGCCTTGTACAACTTACGCAGGACACTGGGAGGAGATGGAGGGCCACTCTACCTGCGCTCACACTACGTGGCCCGGAGAAGTTATCACGCAGCAGAATTCAGCACCCTCCCACTACACGTGTGTAGCCAAAAGCGGCGCTGGGCAGTGGGTGTTCTCAGCCCAAGAGCAGTCCTTGTTCTGGGCCGCACCTGCTCTGTGGTTCAAAGGTTCTCTGAGTCTGCTCCTTTGGAGGCATTTCAGAGCTGACGCTATCCCTGGGCTGCCGAAGCAAAGAGGCATAGCGGCCTTTCACACTGAAGGCATGGGCTTGTTTCCCATTCAGAGAGTGTATGTTGCCCCTCCCAGGCTGGAGGCCTGTAAGGTGACACCCTTTGCGCCGTGCCCCTGGAAAATGCCAGTGGCTGTACCCGATTGGGGCTGCCTGGTGAAACAACTTGCCGTCACCAGCACCCTGAGTACCTTTCCTGAAGTCTGAGTCCTAGCTAGGTAAACTCGGCCTTCGGAGGCGAGAGGGGAGCAAACATGTTCAACTTGTGGGGAAAGTCTTTGACCAATGACCAGTATGCTTGTGCTTGGGCGAGGCTTAGGCAGGAGCTTTCCAACACAGGGTTTTGACCTTACCATAAGCCGTCCCTTTGGGCTGAAGCAGGCGGCGGGTCTGTCTGTATCACAGTCTGGGAAGGAGGGCCTCAGGTGAGTCTGCCAACTGACTGCCCTCCATCACAGCCAGCTGAGAAAATATGGCAAGGCTGATGGAACCCACTTACAGCGCAATGTTTCTCTTCCGAAGAGGAGATGTTGCTACCAAACGTCAGCAGCTCCTCAGAGTGCTGTTCTGGTGTAGACTAGGGAAAGCTCCCACGGTCCGAAGATTATGAACGGCTCTTTTCCAGTGGCTTCATCCGAGAGAGAGCCAGAAGGGCTGATCTCAACAAATAGGGCTGCACACCGCGAGTGCTTCGGGCAGGGCAGTCCTGAGCCAGTGTGCCACCTAAGGAATGAAAGCAAAGTTTCCTAGCCGCAGGAAAGCAGACCGAGGCCTGCTGTTTTCTCTAGGCGATTGACGTGAGCTTGAGGGTGAGGCCTGTACTACATTGTGGAAAAGCTCGGGGTCACGGCTGTCTTCCTCCCTCTCTCGGGCCCATACCCTGGGCTCAGCCATGGGGGAATGCTGAGTGGGAGAGACTGCCTCTCTGCCGGACTCAGAAGGCTGCCTCCCTTTAGGGCAAGTCCGCTTGTGTCTTACTTCGTGGAGGAGGAATGAGGGCGCCCAGAGATATTCTGACATGAAATGCCTAACGACAGAGGATCTGGAGGAGCTGGTTTGTCAGTGGAAGGAGCCAAAAAGCCTGCATTCCTAAGGCCTCGCTGAGAACTGCCAGACACTCTGCCGTCATAGGCCTAAGAACTGGAAATTGTGACGGCAAGGCAACACTTGGAATCCTAGGAGGCAGTGGAAGTGCGGCTCTCAAACTGGATGGAAGAAGCTTCCAAGCATAGTGTTCTTTCATGTACCAAAGAGAACCCAAGTGTCTGAGGCTGCTAGCCGTGCTGCTGGAGAGAACTGGCATCCCCGTGGGCCTGTCGGCTCATTTCCTCTTTCTGACCCTCGAAGGAAAGTCTTCCAAAAAGCCTTTGGGACCCGCTTAGAGAGAACAGCTGCCAAGCTGATGCACAGAACTTTGACAGAGAGACTAGCCCTGGGTCCCAAGCAGCCACCTATCTCTGGAGAGTACGTACCCCACCCAGGGATTCAAGCAGGGAGTTGGCCTTGTACAACTTACGCAGGACACTGGGAGGAGATGGAGGGCCACTCTACCTGCGCTCACACTACGTGGCCCGGAGAAGTTATCACGCAGCAGAATTCAGCACCCTCCCACTACACGTGTGTAGCCAAAAGCGGCGCTGGGCAGTGGGTGTTCTCAGCCCAAGAGCAGTCCTTGTTCTGGGCCGCACCTGCTCTGTGGTTCAAAGGTTCTCTGAGTCTGCTCCTTTGGAGGCATTTCAGAGCTGACGCTATCCCTGGGCTGCCGAAGCAAAGAGGCATAGCGGCCTTTCACACTGAAGGCATGGGCTTGTTTCCCATTCAGAGAGTGTATGTTGCCCCTCCCAGGCTGGAGGCCTGTAAGGTGACACCCTTTGCGCCGTGCCCCTGGAAAATGCCAGTGGCTGTACCCGATTGGGGCTGCCTGGTGAAACAACTTGCCGTCACCAGCACCCTGAGTACCTTTCCTGAAGTCTGAGTCCTAGCTAGGTAAACTCGGCCTTCGGAGGCGAGAGGGGAGCAAACATGTTCAACTTGTGGGGAAAGTCTTTGACCAATGACCAGTATGCTTGTGCTTGGGCGAGGCTTAGGCAGGAGCTTTCCAACACAGGGTTTTGACCTTACCATAAGCCGTCCCTTTGGGCTGAAGCAGGCGGCGGGTCTGTCTGTATCACAGTCTGGGAAGGAGGGCCTCAGGTGAGTCTGCCAACTGACTGCCCTCCATCACAGCCAGCTGAGAAAATATGGCAAGGCTGATGGAACCCACTTACAGCGCAATGTTTCTCTTCCGAAGAGGAGATGTTGCTACCAAACGTCAGCAGCTCCTCAGAGTGCTGTTCTGGTGTAGACTAGGGAAAGCTCCCACGGTCCGAAGATTATGAACGGCTCTTTTCCAGTGGCTTCATCCGAGAGAGAGCCAGAAGGGCTGATCTCAACAAATAGGGCTGCACACCGCGAGTGCTTCGGGCAGGGCAGTCCTGAGCCAGTGTGCCACCTAAGGAATGAAAGCAAAGTTTCCTAGCCGCAGGAAAGCAGACCGAGGCCTGCTGTTTTCTCTAGGCGATTGACGTGAGCTTGAGGGTGAGGCCTGTACTACATTGTGGAAAAGCTCGGGGTCACGGCTGTCTTCCTCCCTCTCTCGGGCCCATACCCTGGGCTCAGCCATGGGGGAATGCTGAGTGGGAGAGACTGCCTCTCTGCCGGACTCAGAAGGCTGCCTCCCTTTAGGGCAAGTCCGCTTGTGTCTTACTTCGTGGAGGAGGAATGAGGGCGCCCAGAGATATTCTGACATGAAATGCCTAACGACAGAGGATCTGGAGGAGCTGGTTTGTCAGTGGAAGGAGCCAAAAAGCCTGCATTCCTAAGGCCTCGCTGAGAACTGCCAGACACTCTGCCGTCATAGGCCTAAGAACTGGAAATTGTGACGGCAAGGCAACACTTGGAATCCTAGGAGGCAGTGGAAGTGCGGCTCTCAAACTGGATGGAAGAAGCTTCCAAGCATAGTGTTCTTTCATGTACCAAAGAGAACCCAAGTGTCTGAGGCTGCTAGCCGTGCTGCTGGAGAGAACTGGCATCCCCGTGGGCCTGTCGGCTCATTTCCTCTTTCTGACCCTCGAAGGAAAGTCTTCCAAAAAGCCTTTGGGACCCGCTTAGAGAGAACAGCTGCCAAGCTGATGCACAGAACTTTGACAGAGAGACTAGCCCTGGGTCCCAAGCAGCCACCTATCTCTGGAGAGTACGTACCCCACCCAGGGATTCAAGCAGGGAGTTGGCCTTGTACAACTTACGCAGGACACTGGGAGGAGATGGAGGGCCACTCTACCTGCGCTCACACTACGTGGCCCGGAGAAGTTATCACGCAGCAGAATTCAGCACCCTCCCACTACACGTGTGTAGCCAAAAGCGGCGCTGGGCAGTGGGTGTTCTCAGCCCAAGAGCAGTCCTTGTTCTGGGCCGCACCTGCTCTGTGGTTCAAAGGTTCTCTGAGTCTGCTCCTTTGGAGGCATTTCAGAGCTGACGCTATCCCTGGGCTGCCGAAGCAAAGAGGCATAGCGGCCTTTCACACTGAAGGCATGGGCTTGTTTCCCATTCAGAGAGTGTATGTTGCCCCTCCCAGGCTGGAGGCCTGTAAGGTGACACCCTTTGCGCCGTGCCCCTGGAAAATGCCAGTGGCTGTACCCGATTGGGGCTGCCTGGTGAAACAACTTGCCGTCACCAGCACCCTGAGTACCTTTCCTGAAGTCTGAGTCCTAGCTAGGTAAACTCGGCCTTCGGAGGCGAGAGGGGAGCAAACATGTTCAACTTGTGGGGAAAGTCTTTGACCAATGACCAGTATGCTTGTGCTTGGGCGAGGCTTAGGCAGGAGCTTTCCAACACAGGGTTTTGACCTTACCATAAGCCGTCCCTTTGGGCTGAAGCAGGCGGCGGGTCTGTCTGTATCACAGTCTGGGAAGGAGGGCCTCAGGTGAGTCTGCCAACTGACTGCCCTCCATCACAGCCAGCTGAGAAAATATGGCAAGGCTGATGGAACCCACTTACAGCGCAATGTTTCTCTTCCGAAGAGGAGATGTTGCTACCAAACGTCAGCAGCTCCTCAGAGTGCTGTTCTGGTGTAGACTAGGGAAAGCTCCCACGGTCCGAAGATTATGAACGGCTCTTTTCCAGTGGCTTCATCCGAGAGAGAGCCAGAAGGGCTGATCTCAACAAATAGGGCTGCACACCGCGAGTGCTTCGGGCAGGGCAGTCCTGAGCCAGTGTGCCACCTAAGGAATGAAAGCAAAGTTTCCTAGCCGCAGGAAAGCAGACCGAGGCCTGCTGTTTTCTCTAGGCGATTGACGTGAGCTTGAGGGTGAGGCCTGTACTACATTGTGGAAAAGCTCGGGGTCACGGCTGTCTTTCTCCCTCTCTCGGGCCCATACCCTGGGCTCAGCCATGGGGGAATGCTGAGTGGGAGAGACTGCCTCTCTGCCGGACTCAGAAGGCTGCCTCCCTTTAGGGCAAGTCCGCTTGTGTCTTACTTCGTGGAGGAGGAATGAGGGCGCCCAGAGATATTCTGACATGAAATGCCTAACGACAGAGGATCTGGAGGAGCTGGTTTGTCAGTGGAAGGAGCCAAAAAGCCTGCATTCCTAAGGCCTCGCTGAGAACTGCCAGACACTCTGCCGTCATAGGCCTAAGAACTGGAAATTGTGACGGCAAGGCAACACTTGGAATCCTAGGAGGCAGTGGAAGTGCGGCTCTCAAACTGGATGGAAGAAGCTTCCAAGCATAGTGTTCTTTCATGTACCAAAGAGAACCCAAGTGTCTGAGGCTGCTAGCCGTGCTGCTGGAGAGAACTGGCATCCCCGTGGGCCTGTCGGCTCATTTCCTCTTTCTGACCCTCGAAGGAAAGTCTTCCAAAAAGCCTTTGGGACCCGCTTAGAGAGAACAGCTGCCAAGCTGATGCACAGAACTTTGACAGAGAGACTAGCCCTGGGTCCCAAGCAGCCACCTATCTCGGGAGAGTACGTACCCCACCCAGGGATTCAAGCAGGGAGTTGGCCTTGTACAACTTACGCAGGACACTGGGAGGAGATGGAGGGCCACTCTACCTGCGCTCACACTACGTGGCCCGGAGAAGTTATCACGCAGCAGAATTCAGCACCCTCCCACTACACGTGTGTAGCCAAAAGCGGCGCTGGGCAGTGGGTGTTCTCAGCCCAAGAGCAGTCCTTGTTCTGGGCCGCACCTGCTCTGTGGTTCAAAGGTTCTCTGAGTCTGCTCCTTTGGAGGCATTTCAGAGCTGACGCTATCCCTGGGCTGCCGAAGCAAAGAGGCATAGCGGCCTTTCACACTGAAGGCATGGGCTTGTTTCCCATTCAGAGAGTGTATGTTGCCCCTCCCAGGCTGGAGGCCTGTAAGGTGACACCCTTTGCGCCGTGCCCCTGGAAAATGCCAGTGGCTGTACCCGATTGGGGCTGCCTGGTGAGACAACTTGCCGTCACCAGCACCCTGAGTACCTTTCCTGAAGTCTGAGTCCTAGCTAGGTAAACTCGGCCTTCGGAGGCGAGAGGGGAGCAAACATGTTCAACTTGTGGGGAAAGTCTTTGACCAATGACCAGTATGCTTGTGCCTGGGCGAGGCTTAGGCAGGAGCTTTCCAACACAGGGTTTTGACCTTACCATAAGCCGTCCCTTTGGGCTGAAGCAGGCGGCGGGTCTGTCTGTATCACAGTCTGGGAAGGAGGGCCTCAGGTGAGTCTGCCAACTGACTGCCCTCCATCACAGCCAGCTGAGAAAATATGGCAAGGCTGATGGAACCCACTTACAGCGCAATGTTTCTCTTCCGAAGAGGAGATGTTGCTACCAAACGTCAGCAGCTCCTCAGAGTGCTGTTCTGGTGTAGACTAGGGAAAGCTCCCACGGTCCGAAGATTATGAACGGCTCTTTTCCAGTGGCTTCATCCGAGAGAGAGCCAGAAGGGCTGATCTCAACAAATAGGGCTGCACACCGCGAGTGCTTCGGGCAGGGCAGTCCTGAGCCAGTGTGCCACCTAAGGAATGAAAGCAAAGTTTCCTAGCCGCAGGAAAGCAGACCGAGGCCTGCTGTTTTCTCTAGGCGATTGACGTGAGCTTGAGGGTGAGGCCTGTACTACATTGTGGAAAAGCTCGGGGTCACGGCTGTCTTTCTCCCTCTCTCGGGCCCATACCCTGGGCTCAGCCATGGGGGAATGCTGAGTGGGAGAGACTGCCTCTCTGCCGGACTCAGAAGGCTGCCTCCCTTTAGGGCAAGTCCGCTTGTGTCTTACTTCGTGGAGGAGGAATGAGGGCGCCCAGAGATATTCTGACATGAAATGCCTAACGACAGAGGATCTGGAGGAGCTGGTTTGTCAGTGGAAGGAGCCAAAAAGCCTGCATTCCTAAGGCCTCGCTGAGAACTGCCAGACACTCTGCCGTCATAGGCCTAAGAACTGGAAATTGTGACGGCAAGGCAACACTTGGAATCCTAGGAGGCAGTGGAAGTGCGGCTCTCAAACTGGATGGAAGAAGCTTCCAAGCATAGTGTTCTTTCATGTACCAAAGAGAACCCAAGTGTCTGAGGCTGCTAGCCGTGCTGCTGGAGAGAACTGGCATCCCCGTGGGCCTGTCGGCTCATTTCCTCTTTCTGACCCTCGAAGGAAAGTCTTCCAAAAAGCCTTTGGGACCCGCTTAGAGAGAACAGCTGCCAAGCTGATGCACAGAACTTTGACAGAGAGACTAGCCCTGGGTCCCAAGCAGCCACCTATCTCGGGAGAGTACGTACCCCACCCAGGGATTCAAGCAGGGAGTTGGCCTTGTACAACTTACGCAGGACACTGGGAGGAGATGGAGGGCCACTCTACCTGCGCTCACACTACGTGGCCCGGAGAAGTTATCACGCAGCAGAATTCAGCACCCTCCCACTACACGTGTGTAGCCAAAAGCGGCGCTGGGCAGTGGGTGTTCTCAGCCCAAGAGCAGTCCTTGTTCTGGGCCGCACCTGCTCTGTGGTTCAAAGGTTCTCTGAGTCTGCTCCTTTGGAGGCATTTCAGAGCTGACGCTATCCCTGGGCTGCCGAAGCAAAGAGGCATAGCGGCCTTTCACACTGAAGGCATGGGCTTGTTTCCCATTCAGAGAGTGTATGTTGCCCCTCCCAGGCTGGAGGCCTGTAAGGTGACACCCTTTGCGCCGTGCCCCTGGAAAATGCCAGTGGCTGTACCCGATTGGGGCTGCCTGGTGAGACAACTTGCCGTCACCAGCACCCTGAGTACCTTTCCTGAAGTCTGAGTCCTAGCTAGGTAAACTCGGCCTTCGGAGGCGAGAGGGGAGCAAACATGTTCAACTTGTGGGGAAAGTCTTTGACCAATGACCAGTATGCTTGTGCCTGGGCGAGGCTTAGGCAGGAGCTTTCCAACACAGGGTTTTGACCTTACCATAAGCCGTCCCTTTGGGCTGAAGCAGGCGGCGGGTCTGTCTGTATCACAGTCTGGGAAGGAGGGCCTCAGGTGAGTCTGCCAACTGACTGCCCTCCATCACAGCCAGCTGAGAAAATATGGCAAGGCTGATGGAACCCACTTACAGCGCAATGTTTCTCTTCCGAAGAGGAGATGTTGCTACCAAACGTCAGCAGCTCCTCAGAGTGCTGTTCTGGTGTAGACTAGGGAAAGCTCCCACGGTCCGAAGATTATGAACGGCTCTTTTCCAGTGGCTTCATCCGAGAGAGAGCCAGAAGGGCTGATCTCAACAAATAGGGCTGCACACCGCGAGTGCTTCGGGCAGGGCAGTCCTGAGCCAGTGTGCCACCTAAGGAATGAAAGCAAAGTTTCCTAGCCGCAGGAAAGCAGACCGAGGCCTGCTGTTTTCTCTAGGCGATTGACGTGAGCTTGAGGGTGAGGCCTGTACTACATTGTGGAAAAGCTCGGGGTCACGGCTGTCTTTCTCCCTCTCTCGGGCCCATACCCTGGGCTCAGCCATGGGGGAATGCTGAGTGGGAGAGACTGCCTCTCTGCCGGACTCAGAAGGCTGCCTCCCTTTAGGGCAAGTCCGCTTGTGTCTTACTTCGTGGAGGAGGAATGAGGGCGCCCAGAGATATTCTGACATGAAATGCCTAACGACAGAGGATCTGGAGGAGCTGGTTTGTCAGTGGAAGGAGCCAAAAAGCCTGCATTCCTAAGGCCTCGCTGAGAACTGCCAGACACTCTGCCGTCATAGGCCTAAGAACTGGAAATTGTGACGGCAAGGCAACACTTGGAATCCTAGGAGGCAGTGGAAGTGCGGCTCTCAAACTGGATGGAAGAAGCTTCCAAGCATAGTGTTCTTTCATGTACCAAAGAGAACCCAAGTGTCTGAGGCTGCTAGCCGTGCTGCTGGAGAGAACTGGCATCCCCGTGGGCCTGTCGGCTCATTTGCTCTTTCTGACCCTCGAAGGAAAGTCTTCCAAAAAGCCTTTGGGACCCGCTTAGAGAGAACAGCTGCCAAGCTGATGCACAGAACTTTGACAGAGAGACTAGCCCTGGGTCCCAAGCAGCCACCTATCTCGGGAGAGTACGTACCCCACCCAGGGATTCAAGCAGGGAGTTGGCCTTGTACAACTTACGCAGGACACTGGGAGGAGATGGAGGGCCACTCTACCTGCGCTCACACTACGTGGCCCGGAGAAGTTATCACGCAGCAGAATTCAGCACCCTCCCACTACACGTGTGTAGCCAAAAGCGGCGCTGGGCAGTGGGTGTTCTCAGCCCAAGAGCAGTCCTTGTTCTGGGCCGCACCTGCTCTGTGGTTCAAAGGTTCTCTGAGTCTGCTCCTTTGGAGGCATTTCAGAGCTGACGCTATCCCTGGGCTGCCGAAGCAAAGAGGCATAGCGGCCTTTCACACTGAAGGCATGGGCTTGTTTCCCATTCAGAGAGTGTATGTTGCCCCTCCCAGGCTGGAGGCCTGTAAGGTGACACCCTTTGCGCCGTGCCCCTGGAAAATGCCAGTGGCTGTACCCGATTGGGGCTGCCTGGTGAGACAACTTGCCGTCACCAGCACCCTGAGTACCTTTCCTGAAGTCTGAGTCCTAGCTAGGTAAACTCGGCCTTCGGAGGCGAGAGGGGAGCAAACATGTTCAACTTGTGGGGAAAGTCTTTGACCAATGACCAGTATGCTTGTGCCTGGGCGAGGCTTAGGCAGGAGCTTTCCAACACAGGGTTTTGACCTTACCATAAGCCGTCCCTTTGGGCTGAAGCAGGCGGCGGGTCTGTCTGTATCACAGTCTGGGAAGGAGGGCCTCAGGTGAGTCTGCCAACTGACTGCCCTCCATCACAGCCAGCTGAGAAAATATGGCAAGGCTGATGGAACCCACTTACAGCGCAATGTTTCTCTTCCGAAGAGGAGATGTTGCTACCAAACGTCAGCAGCTCCTCAGAGTGCTGTTCTGGTGTAGACTAGGGAAAGCTCCCACGGTCCGAAGATTATGAACGGCTCTTTTCCAGTGGCTTCATCCGAGAGAGAGCCAGAAGGGCTGATCTCAACAAATAGGGCTGCACACCGCGAGTGCTTCGGGCAGGGCAGTCCTGAGCCAGTGTGCCACCTAAGGAATGAAAGCAAAGTTTCCTAGCCGCAGGAAAGCAGACCGAGGCCTGCTGTTTTCTCTAGGCGATTGACGTGAGCTTGAGGGTGAGGCCTGTACTACATTGTGGAAAAGCTCGGGGTCACGGCTGTCTTTCTCCCTCTCTCGGGCCCATACCCTGGGCTCAGCCATGGGGGAATGCTGAGTGGGAGAGACTGCCTCTCTGCCGGACTCAGAAGGCTGCCTCCCTTTAGGGCAAGTCCGCTTGTGTCTTACTTCGTGGAGGAGGAATGAGGGCGCCCAGAGATATTCTGACATGAAATGCCTAACGACAGAGGATCTGGAGGAGCTGGTTTGTCAGTGGAAGGAGCCAAAAAGCCTGCATTCCTAAGGCCTCGCTGAGAACTGCCAGACACTCTGCCGTCATAGGCCTAAGAACTGGAAATTGTGACGGCAAGGCAACACTTGGAATCCTAGGAGGCAGTGGAAGTGCGGCTCTCAAACTGGATGGAAGAAGCTTCCAAGCATAGTGTTCTTTCATGTACCAAAGAGAACCCAAGTGTCTGAGGCTGCTAGCCGTGCTGCTGGAGAGAACTGGCATCCCCGTGGGCCTGTCGGCTCATTTGCTCTTTCTGACCCTCGAAGGAAAGTCTTCCAAAAAGCCTTTGGGACCCGCTTAGAGAGAACAGCTGCCAAGCTGATGCACAGAACTTTGACAGAGAGACTAGCCCTGGGTCCCAAGCAGCCACCTATCTCGGGAGAGTACGTACCCCACCCAGGGATTCAAGCAGGGAGTTGGCCTTGTACAACTTACGCAGGACACTGGGAGGAGATGGAGGGCCACTCTACCTGCGCTCACACTACGTGGCCCGGAGAAGTTATCACGCAGCAGAATTCAGCACCCTCCCACTACACGTGTGTAGCCAAAAGCGGCGCTGGGCAGTGGGTGTTCTCAGCCCAAGAGCAGTCCTTGTTCTGGGCCGCACCTGCTCTGTGGTTCAAAGGTTCTCTGAGTCTGCTCCTTTGGAGGCATTTCAGAGCTGACGCTATCCCTGGGCTGCCGAAGCAAAGAGGCATAGCGGCCTTTCACACTGAAGGCATGGGCTTGTTTCCCATTCAGAGAGTGTATGTTGCCCCTCCCAGGCTGGAGGCCTGTAAGGTGACACCCTTTGCGCCGTGCCCCTGGAAAATGCCAGTGGCTGTACCCGATTGGGGCTGCCTGGTGAGACAACTTGCCGTCACCAGCACCCTGAGTACCTTTCCTGAAGTCTGAGTCCTAGCTAGGTAAACTCGGCCTTCGGAGGCGAGAGGGGAGCAAACATGTTCAACTTGTGGGGAAAGTCTTTGACCAATGACCAGTATGCTTGTGCCTGGGCGAGGCTTAGGCAGGAGCTTTCCAACACAGGGTTTTGACCTTACCATAAGCCGTCCCTTTGGGCTGAAGCAGGCGGCGGGTCTGTCTGTATCACAGTCTGGGAAGGAGGGCCTCAGGTGAGTCTGCCAACTGACTGCCCTCCATCACAGCCAGCTGAGAAAATATGGCAAGGCTGATGGAACCCACTTACAGCGCAATGTTTCTCTTCCGAAGAGGAGATGTTGCTACCAAACGTCAGCAGCTCCTCAGAGTGCTGTTCTGGTGTAGACTAGGGAAAGCTCCCACGGTCCGAAGATTATGAACGGCTCTTTTCCAGTGGCTTCATCCGAGAGAGAGCCAGAAGGGCTGATCTCAACAAATAGGGCTGCACACCGCGAGTGCTTCGGGCAGGGCAGTCCTGAGCCAGTGTGCCACCTAAGGAATGAAAGCAAAGTTTCCTAGCCGCAGGAAAGCAGACCGAGGCCTGCTGTTTTCTCTAGGCGATTGACGTGAGCTTGAGGGTGAGGCCTGTACTACATTGTGGAAAAGCTCGGGGTCACGGCTGTCTTTCTCCCTCTCTCGGGCCCATACCCTGGGCTCAGCCATGGGGGAATGCTGAGTGGGAGAGACTGCCTCTCTGCCGGACTCAGAAGGCTGCCTCCCTTTAGGGCAAGTCCGCTTGTGTCTTACTTCGTGGAGGAGGAATGAGGGCGCCCAGAGATATTCTGACATGAAATGCCTAACGACAGAGGATCTGGAGGAGCTGGTTTGTCAGTGGAAGGAGCCAAAAAGCCTGCATTCCTAAGGCCTCGCTGAGAACTGCCAGACACTCTGCCGTCATAGGCCTAAGAACTGGAAATTGTGACGGCAAGGCAACACTTGGAATCCTAGGAGGCAGTGGAAGTGCGGCTCTCAAACTGGATGGAAGAAGCTTCCAAGCATAGTGTTCTTTCATGTACCAAAGAGAACCCAAGTGTCTGAGGCTGCTAGCCGTGCTGCTGGAGAGAACTGGCATCCCCGTGGGCCTGTCGGCTCATTTGCTCTTTCTGACCCTCGAAGGAAAGTCTTCCAAAAAGCCTTTGGGACCCGCTTAGAGAGAACAGCTGCCAAGCTGATGCACAGAACTTTGACAGAGAGACTAGCCCTGGGTCCCAAGCAGCCACCTATCTCGGGAGAGTACGTACCCCACCCAGGGATTCAAGCAGGGAGTTGGCCTTGTACAACTTACGCAGGACACTGGGAGGAGATGGAGGGCCACTCTACCTGCGCTCACACTACGTGGCCCGGAGAAGTTATCACGCAGCAGAATTCAGCACCCTCCCACTACACGTGTGTAGCCAAAAGCGGCGCTGGGCAGTGGGTGTTCTCAGCCCAAGAGCAGTCCTTGTTCTGGGCCGCACCTGCTCTGTGGTTCAAAGGTTCTCTGAGTCTGCTCCTTTGGAGGCATTTCAGAGCTGACGCTATCCCTGGGCTGCCGAAGCAAAGAGGCATAGCGGCCTTTCACACTGAAGGCATGGGCTTGTTTCCCATTCAGAGAGTGTATGTTGCCCCTCCCAGGCTGGAGGCCTGTAAGGTGACACCCTTTGCGCCGTGCCCCTGGAAAATGCCAGTGGCTGTACCCGATTGGGGCTGCCTGGTGAGACAACTTGCCGTCACCAGCACCCTGAGTACCTTTCCTGAAGTCTGAGTCCTAGCTAGGTAAACTCGGCCTTCGGAGGCGAGAGGGGAGCAAACATGTTCAACTTGTGGGGAAAGTCTTTGACCAATGACCAGTATGCTTGTGCCTGGGCGAGGCTTAGGCAGGAGCTTTCCAACACAGGGTTTTGACCTTACCATAAGCCGTCCCTTTGGGCTGAAGCAGGCGGCGGGTCTGTCTGTATCACAGTCTGGGAAGGAGGGCCTCAGGTGAGTCTGCCAACTGACTGCCCTCCATCACAGCCAGCTGAGAAAATATGGCAAGGCTGATGGAACCCACTTACAGCGCAATGTTTCTCTTCCGAAGAGGAGATGTTGCTACCAAACGTCAGCAGCTCCTCAGAGTGCTGTTCTGGTGTAGACTAGGGAAAGCTCCCACGGTCCGAAGATTATGAACGGCTCTTTTCCAGTGGCTTCATCCGAGAGAGAGCCAGAAGGGCTGATCTCAACAAATAGGGCTGCACACCGCGAGTGCTTCGGGCAGGGCAGTCCTGAGCCAGTGTGCCACCTAAGGAATGAAAGCAAAGTTTCCTAGCCGCAGGAAAGCAGACCGAGGCCTGCTGTTTTCTCTAGGCGATTGACGTGAGCTTGAGGGTGAGGCCTGTACTACATTGTGGAAAAGCTCGGGGTCACGGCTGTCTTTCTCCCTCTCTCGGGCCCATACCCTGGGCTCAGCCATGGGGGAATGCTGAGTGGGAGAGACTGCCTCTCTGCCGGACTCAGAAGGCTGCCTCCCTTTAGGGCAAGTCCGCTTGTGTCTTACTTCGTGGAGGAGGAATGAGGGCGCCCAGAGATATTCTGACATGAAATGCCTAACGACAGAGGATCTGGAGGAGCTGGTTTGTCACTGGAAGGAGCCAAAAAGCCTGCATTCCTAAGGCCTCGCTGAGAACTGCCAGACACTCTGCCGTCATAGGCCTAAGAACTGGAAATTGTGACGGCAAGGCAACACTTGGAATCCTAGGAGGCAGTGGAAGTGCGGCTCTCAAACTGGATGGAAGAAGCTTCCAAGCATAGTGTTCTTTCATGTACCAAAGAGAACCCAAGTGTCTGAGGCTGCTAGCCGTGCTGCTGGAGAGAACTGGCATCCCCGTGGGCCTGTCGGCTCATTTGCTCTTTCTGACCCTCGAAGGAAAGTCTTCCAAAAAGCCTTTGGGACCCGCTTAGAGAGAACAGCTGCCAAGCTGATGCACAGAACTTTGACAGAGAGACTAGCCCTGGGTCCCAAGCAGCCACCTATCTCGGGAGAGTACGTACCCCACCCAGGGATTCAAGCAGGGAGTTGGCCTTGTACAACTTACGCAGGACACTGGGAGGAGATGGAGGGCCACTCTACCTGCGCTCACACTACGTGGCCCGGAGAAGTTATCACGCAGCAGAATTCAGCACCCTCCCACTACACGTGTGTAGCCAAAAGCGGCGCTGGGCAGTGGGTGTTCTCAGCCCAAGAGCAGTCCTTGTTCTGGGCCGCACCTGCTCTGTGGTTCAAAGGTTCTCTGAGTCTGCTCCTTTGGAGGCATTTCAGAGCTGACGCTATCCCTGGGCTGCCGAAGCAAAGAGGCATAGCGGCCTTTCACACTGAAGGCATGGGCTTGTTTCCCATTCAGAGAGTGTATGTTGCCCCTCCCAGGCTGGAGGCCTGTAAGGTGACACCCTTTGCGCCGTGCCCCTGGAAAATGCCAGTGGCTGTACCCGATTGGGGCTGCCTGGTGAGACAACTTGCCGTCACCAGCACCCTGAGTACCTTTCCTGAAGTCTGAGTCCTAGCTAGGTAAACTCGGCCTTCGGAGGCGAGAGGGGAGCAAACATGTTCAACTTGTGGGGAAAGTCTTTGACCAATGACCAGTATGCTTGTGCCTGGGCGAGGCTTAGGCAGGAGCTTTCCAACACAGGGTTTTGACCTTACCATAAGCCGTCCCTTTGGGCTGAAGCAGGCGGCGGGTCTGTCTGTATCACAGTCTGGGAAGGAGGGCCTCAGGTGAGTCTGCCAACTGACTGCCCTCCATCACAGCCAGCTGAGAAAATATGGCAAGGCTGATGGAACCCACTTACAGCGCAATGTTTCTCTTCCGAAGAGGAGATGTTGCTACCAAACGTCAGCAGCTCCTCAGAGTGCTGTTCTGGTGTAGACTAGGGAAAGCTCCCACGGTCCGAAGATTATGAACGGCTCTTTTCCAGTGGCTTCATCCGAGAGAGAGCCAGAAGGGCTGATCTCAACAAATAGGGCTGCACACCGCGAGTGCTTCGGGCAGGGCAGTCCTGAGCCAGTGTGCCACCTAAGGAATGAAAGCAAAGTTTCCTAGCCGCAGGAAAGCAGACCGAGGCCTGCTGTTTTCTCTAGGCGATTGACGTGAGCTTGAGGGTGAGGCCTGTACTACATTGTGGAAAAGCTCGGGGTCACGGCTGTCTTTCTCCCTCTCTCGGGCCCATACCCTGGGCTCAGCCATGGGGGAATGCTGAGTGGGAGAGACTGCCTCTCTGCCGGACTCAGAAGGCTGCCTCCCTTTAGGGCAAGTCCGCTTGTGTCTTACTTCGTGGAGGAGGAATGAGGGCGCCCAGAGATATTCTGACATGAAATGCCTAACGACAGAGGATCTGGAGGAGCTGGTTTGTCAGTGGAAGGAGCCAAAAAGCCTGCATTCCTAAGGCCTCGCTGAGAACTGCCAGACACTCTGCCGTCATAGGCCTAAGAACTGGAAATTGTGACGGCAAGGCAACACTTGGAATCCTAGGAGGCAGTGGAAGTGCGGCTCTCAAACTGGATGGAAGAAGCTTCCAAGCATAGTGTTCTTTCATGTACCAAAGAGAACCCAAGTGTCTGAGGCTGCTAGCCGTGCTGCTGGAGAGAACTGGCATCCCCGTGGGCCTGTCGGCTCATTTCCTCTTTCTGACCCTCGAAGGAAAGTCTTCCAAAAAGCCTTTGGGACCCGCTTAGAGAGAACAGCTGCCAAGCTGATGCACAGAACTTTGACAGAGAGACTAGCCCTGGGTCCCAAGCAGCCACCTATCTCGGGAGAGTACGTACCCCACCCAGGGATTCAAGCAGGGAGTTGGCCTTGTACAACTTACGCAGGACACTGGGAGGAGATGGAGGGCCACTCTACCTGCGCTCACACTACGTGGCCCGGAGAAGTTATCACGCAGCAGAATTCAGCACCCTCCCACTACACGTGTGTAGCCAAAAGCGGCGCTGGGCAGTGGGTGTTCTCAGCCCAAGAGCAGTCCTTGTTCTGGGCCGCACCTGCTCTGTGGTTCAAAGGTTCTCTGAGTCTGCTCCTTTGGAGGCATTTCAGAGCTGACGCTATCCCTGGGCTGCCGAAGCAAAGAGGCATAGCGGCCTTTCACACTGAAGGCATGGGCTTGTTTCCCATTCAGAGAGTGTATGTTGCCCCTCCCAGGCTGGAGGCCTGTAAGGTGACACCCTTTGCGCCGTGCCCCTGGAAAATGCCAGTGGCTGTACCCGATTGGGGCTGCCTGGTGAGACAACTTGCCGTCACCAGCACCCTGAGTACCTTTCCTGAAGTCTGAGTCCTAGCTAGGTAAACTCGGCCTTCGGAGGCGAGAGGGGAGCAAACATGTTCAACTTGTGGGGAAAGTCTTTGACCAATGACCAGTATGCTTGTGCCTGGGCGAGGCTTAGGCAGGAGCTTTCCAACACAGGGTTTTGACCTTACCATAAGCCGTCCCTTTGGGCTGAAGCAGGCGGCGGGTCTGTCTGTATCACAGTCTGGGAAGGAGGGCCTCAGGTGAGTCTGCCAACTGACTGCCCTCCATCACAGCCAGCTGAGAAAATATGGCAAGGCTGATGGAACCCACTTACAGCGCAATGTTTCTCTTCCGAAGAGGAGATGTTGCTACCAAACGTCAGCAGCTCCTCAGAGTGCTGTTCTGGTGTAGACTAGGGAAAGCTCCCACGGTCCGAAGATTATGAACGGCTCTTTTCCAGTGGCTTCATCCGAGAGAGAGCCAGAAGGGCTGATCTCAACAAATAGGGCTGCACACCGCGAGTGCTTCGGGCAGGGCAGTCCTGAGCCAGTGTGCCACCTAAGGAATGAAAGCAAAGTTTCCTAGCCGCAGGAAAGCAGACCGAGGCCTGCTGTTTTCTCTAGGCGATTGACGTGAGCTTGAGGGTGAGGCCTGTACTACATTGTGGAAAAGCTCGGGGTCACGGCTGTCTTTCTCCCTCTCTCGGGCCCATACCCTGGGCTCAGCCATGGGGGAATGCTGAGTGGGAGAGACTGCCTCTCTGCCGGACTCAGAAGGCTGCCTCCCTTTAGGGCAAGTCCGCTTGTGTCTTACTTCGTGGAGGAGGAATGAGGGCGCCCAGAGATATTCTGACATGAAATGCCTAACGACAGAGGATCTGGAGGAGCTGGTTTGTCAGTGGAAGGAGCCAAAAAGCCTGCATTCCTAAGGCCTCGCTGAGAACTGCCAGACACTCTGCCGTCATAGGCCTAAGAACTGGAAATTGTGACGGCAAGGCAACACTTGGAATCCTAGGAGGCAGTGGAAGTGCGGCTCTCAAACTGGATGGAAGAAGCTTCCAAGCATAGTGTTCTTTCATGTACCAAAGAGAACCCAAGTGTCTGAGGCTGCTAGCCGTGCTGCTGGAGAGAACTGGCATCCCCGTGGGCCTGTCGGCTCATTTCCTCTTTCTGACCCTCGAAGGAAAGTCTTCCAAAAAGCCTTTGGGACCCGCTTAGAGAGAACAGCTGCCAAGCTGATGCACAGAACTTTGACAGAGAGACTAGCCCTGGGTCCCAAGCAGCCACCTATCTCGGGAGAGTACGTACCCCACCCAGGGATTCAAGCAGGGAGTTGGCCTTGTACAACTTACGCAGGACACTGGGAGGAGATGGAGGGCCACTCTACCTGCGCTCACACTACGTGGCCCGGAGAAGTTATCACGCAGCAGAATTCAGCACCCTCCCACTACACGTGTGTAGCCAAAAGCGGCGCTGGGCAGTGGGTGTTCTCAGCCCAAGAGCAGTCCTTGTTCTGGGCCGCACCTGCTCTGTGGTTCAAAGGTTCTCTGAGTCTGCTCCTTTGGAGGCATTTCAGAGCTGACGCTATCCCTGGGCTGCCGAAGCAAAGAGGCATAGCGGCCTTTCACACTGAAGGCATGGGCTTGTTTCCCATTCAGAGAGTGTATGTTGCCCCTCCCAGGCTGGAGGCCTGTAAGGTGACACCCTTTGCGCCGTGCCCCTGGAAAATGCCAGTGGCTGTACCCGATTGGGGCTGCCTGGTGAGACAACTTGCCGTCACCAGCACCCTGAGTACCTTTCCTGAAGTCTGAGTCCTAGCTAGGTAAACTCGGCCTTCGGAGGCGAGAGGGGAGCAAACATGTTCAACTTGTGGGGAAAGTCTTTGACCAATGACCAGTATGCTTGTGCCTGGGCGAGGCTTAGGCAGGAGCTTTCCAACACAGGGTTTTGACCTTACCATAAGCCGTCCCTTTGGGCTGAAGCAGGCGGCGGGTCTGTCTGTATCACAGTCTGGGAAGGAGGGCCTCAGGTGAGTCTGCCAACTGACTGCCCTCCATCACAGCCAGCTGAGAAAATATGGCAAGGCTGATGGAACCCACTTACAGCGCAATGTTTCTCTTCCGAAGAGGAGATGTTGCTACCAAACGTCAGCAGCTCCTCAGAGTGCTGTTCTGGTGTAGACTAGGGAAAGCTCCCACGGTCCGAAGATTATGAACGGCTCTTTTCCAGTGGCTTCATCCGAGAGAGAGCCAGAAGGGCTGATCTCAACAAATAGGGCTGCACACCGCGAGTGCTTCGGGCAGGGCAGTCCTGAGCCAGTGTGCCACCTAAGGAATGAAAGCAAAGTTTCCTAGCCGCAGGAAAGCAGACCGAGGCCTGCTGTTTTCTCTAGGCGATTGACGTGAGCTTGAGGGTGAGGCCTGTACTACATTGTGGAAAAGCTCGGGGTCACGGCTGTCTTTCTCCCTCTCTCGGGCCCATACCCTGGGCTCAGCCATGGGGGAATGCTGAGTGGGAGAGACTGCCTCTCTGCCGGACTCAGAAGGCTGCCTCCCTTTAGGGCAAGTCCGCTTGTGTCTTACTTCGTGGAGGAGGAATGAGGGCGCCCAGAGATATTCTGACATGAAATGCCTAACGACAGAGGATCTGGAGGAGCTGGTTTGTCAGTGGAAGGAGCCAAAAAGCCTGCATTCCTAAGGCCTCGCTGAGAACTGCCAGACACTCTGCCGTCATAGGCCTAAGAACTGGAAATTGTGACGGCAAGGCAACACTTGGAATCCTAGGAGGCAGTGGAAGTGCGGCTCTCAAACTGGATGGAAGAAGCTTCCAAGCATAGTGTTCTTTCATGTACCAAAGAGAACCCAAGTGTCTGAGGCTGCTAGCCGTGCTGCTGGAGAGAACTGGCATCCCCGTGGGCCTGTCGGCTCATTTGCTCTTTCTGACCCTCGAAGGAAAGTCTTCCAAAAAGCCTTTGGGACCCGCTTAGAGAGAACAGCTGCCAAGCTGATGCACAGAACTTTGACAGAGAGACTAGCCCTGGGTCCCAAGCAGCCACCTATCTCTGGAGAGTACGTACCCCACCCAGGGATTCAAGCAGGGAGTTGGCCTTGTACAACTTACGCAGGACACTGGGAGGAGATGGAGGGCCACTCTACCTGCGCTCACACTACGTGGCCCGGAGAAGTTATCACGCAGCAGAATTCAGCACCCTCCCACTACACGTGTGTAGCCAAAAGCGGCGCTGGGCAGTGGGTGTTCTCAGCCCAAGAGCAGTCCTTGTTCTGGGCCGCACCTGCTCTGTGGTTCAAAGGTTCTCTGAGTCTGCTCCTTTGGAGGCATTTCAGAGCTGACGCTATCCCTGGGCTGCCGAAGCAAAGAGGCATAGCGGCCTTTCACACTGAAGGCATGGGCTTGTTTCCCATTCAGAGAGTGTATGTTGCCCCTCCCAGGCTGGAGGCCTGTAAGGTGACACCCTTTGCGCCGTGCCCCTGGAAAATGCCAGTGGCTGTACCCGATTGGGGCTGCCTGGTGAGACAACTTGCCGTCACCAGCACCCTGAGTACCTTTCCTGAAGTCTGAGTCCTAGCTAGGTAAACTCGGCCTTCGGAGGCGAGAGGGGAGCAAACATGTTCAACTTGTGGGGAAAGTCTTTGACCAATGACCAGTATGCTTGTGCCTGGGCGAGGCTTAGGCAGGAGCTTTCCAACACAGGGTTTTGACCTTACCATAAGCCGTCCCTTTGGGCTGAAGCAGGCGGCGGGTCTGTCTGTATCACAGTCTGGGAAGGAGGGCCTCAGGTGAGTCTGCCAACTGACTGCCCTCCATCACAGCCAGCTGAGAAAATATGGCAAGGCTGATGGAACCCACTTACAGCGCAATGTTTCTCTTCCGAAGAGGAGATGTTGCTACCAAACGTCAGCAGCTCCTCAGAGTGCTGTTCTGGTGTAGACTAGGGAAAGCTCCCACGGTCCGAAGATTATGAACGGCTCTTTTCCAGTGGCTTCATCCGAGAGAGAGCCAGAAGGGCTGATCTCAACAAATAGGGCTGCACACCGCGAGTGCTTCGGGCAGGGCAGTCCTGAGCCAGTGTGCCACCTAAGGAATGAAAGCAAAGTTTCCTAGCCGCAGGAAAGCAGACCGAGGCCTGCTGTTTTCTCTAGGCGATTGACGTGAGCTTGAGGGTGAGGCCTGTACTACATTGTGGAAAAGCTCGGGGTCACGGCTGTCTTTCTCCCTCTCTCGGGCCCATACCCTGGGCTCAGCCATGGGGGAATGCTGAGTGGGAGAGACTGCCTCTCTGCCGGACTCAGAAGGCTGCCTCCCTTTAGGGCAAGTCCGCTTGTGTCTTACTTCGTGGAGGAGGAATGAGGGCGCCCAGAGATATTCTGACATGAAATGCCTAACGACAGAGGATCTGGAGGAGCTGGTTTGTCAGTGGAAGGAGCCAAAAAGCCTGCATTCCTAAGGCCTCGCTGAGAACTGCCAGACACTCTGCCGTCATAGGCCTAAGAACTGGAAATTGTGACGGCAAGGCAACACTTGGAATCCTAGGAGGCAGTGGAAGTGCGGCTCTCAAACTGGATGGAAGAAGCTTCCAAGCATAGTGTTCTTTCATGTACCAAAGAGAACCCAAGTGTCTGAGGCTGCTAGCCGTGCTGCTGGAGAGAACTGGCATCCCCGTGGGCCTGTCGGCTCATTTGCTCTTTCTGACCCTCGAAGGAAAGTCTTCCAAAAAGCCTTTGGGACCCGCTTAGAGAGAACAGCTGCCAAGCTGATGCACAGAACTTTGACAGAGAGACTAGCCCTGGGTCCCAAGCAGCCACCTATCTCTGGAGAGTACGTACCCCACCCAGGGATTCAAGCAGGGAGTTGGCCTTGTACAACTTACGCAGGACACTGGGAGGAGATGGAGGGCCACTCTACCTGCGCTCACACTACGTGGCCCGGAGAAGTTATCACGCAGCAGAATTCAGCACCCTCCCACTACACGTGTGTAGCCAAAAGCGGCGCTGGGCAGTGGGTGTTCTCAGCCCAAGAGCAGTCCTTGTTCTGGGCCGCACCTGCTCTGTGGTTCAAAGGTTCTCTGAGTCTGCTCCTTTGGAGGCATTTCAGAGCTGACGCTATCCCTGGGCTGCCGAAGCAAAGAGGCATAGCGGCCTTTCACACTGAAGGCATGGGCTTGTTTCCCATTCAGAGAGTGTATGTTGCCCCTCCCAGGCTGGAGGCCTGTAAGGTGACACCCTTTGCGCCGTGCCCCTGGAAAATGCCAGTGGCTGTACCCGATTGGGGCTGCCTGGTGAGACAACTTGCCGTCACCAGCACCCTGAGTACCTTTCCTGAAGTCTGAGTCCTAGCTAGGTAAACTCGGCCTTCGGAGGCGAGAGGGGAGCAAACATGTTCAACTTGTGGGGAAAGTCTTTGACCAATGACCAGTATGCTTGTGCCTGGGCGAGGCTTAGGCAGGAGCTTTCCAACACAGGGTTTTGACCTTACCATAAGCCGTCCCTTTGGGCTGAAGCAGGCGGCGGGTCTGTCTGTATCACAGTCTGGGAAGGAGGGCCTCAGGTGAGTCTGCCAACTGACTGCCCTCCATCACAGCCAGCTGAGAAAATATGGCAAGGCTGATGGAACCCACTTACAGCGCAATGTTTCTCTTCCGAAGAGGAGATGTTGCTACCAAACGTCAGCAGCTCCTCAGAGTGCTGTTCTGGTGTAGACTAGGGAAAGCTCCCACGGTCCGAAGATTATGAACGGCTCTTTTCCAGTGGCTTCATCCGAGAGAGAGCCAGAAGGGCTGATCTCAACAAATAGGGCTGCACACCGCGAGTGCTTCGGGCAGGGCAGTCCTGAGCCAGTGTGCCACCTAAGGAATGAAAGCAAAGTTTCCTAGCCGCAGGAAAGCAGACCGAGGCCTGCTGTTTTCTCTAGGCGATTGACGTGAGCTTGAGGGTGAGGCCTGTACTACATTGTGGAAAAGCTCGGGGTCACGGCTGTCTTTCTCCCTCTCTCGGGCCCATACCCTGGGCTCAGCCATGGGGGAATGCTGAGTGGGAGAGACTGCCTCTCTGCCGGACTCAGAAGGCTGCCTCCCTTTAGGGCAAGTCCGCTTGTGTCTTACTTCGTGGAGGAGGAATGAGGGCGCCCAGAGATATTCTGACATGAAATGCCTAACGACAGAGGATCTGGAGGAGCTGGTTTGTCAGTGGAAGGAGCCAAAAAGCCTGCATTCCTAAGGCCTCGCTGAGAACTGCCAGACACTCTGCCGTCATAGGCCTAAGAACTGGAAATTGTGACGGCAAGGCAACACTTGGAATCCTAGGAGGCAGTGGAAGTGCGGCTCTCAAACTGGATGGAAGAAGCTTCCAAGCATAGTGTTCTTTCATGTACCAAAGAGAACCCAAGTGTCTGAGGCTGCTAGCCGTGCTGCTGGAGAGAACTGGCATCCCCGTGGGCCTGTCGGCTCATTTCCTCTTTCTGACCCTCGAAGGAAAGTCTTCCAAAAAGCCTTTGGGACCCGCTTAGAGAGAACAGCTGCCAAGCTGATGCACAGAACTTTGACAGAGAGACTAGCCCTGGGTCCCAAGCAGCCACCTATCTCTGGAGAGTACGTACCCCACCCAGGGATTCAAGCAGGGAGTTGGCCTTGTACAACTTACGCAGGACACTGGGAGGAGATGGAGGGCCACTCTACCTGCGCTCACACTACGTGGCCCGGAGAAGTTATCACGCAGCAGAATTCAGCACCCTCCCACTACACGTGTGTAGCCAAAAGCGGCGCTGGGCAGTGGGTGTTCTCAGCCCAAGAGCAGTCCTTGTTCTGGGCCGCACCTGCTCTGTGGTTCAAAGGTTCTCTGAGTCTGCTCCTTTGGAGGCATTTCAGAGCTGACGCTATCCCTGGGCTGCCGAAGCAAAGAGGCATAGCGGCCTTTCACACTGAAGGCATGGGCTTGTTTCCCATTCAGAGAGTGTATGTTGCCCCTCCCAGGCTGGAGGCCTGTAAGGTGACACCCTTTGCGCCGTGCCCCTGGAAAATGCCAGTGGCTGTACCCGATTGGGGCTGCCTGGTGAGACAACTTGCCGTCACCAGCACCCTGAGTACCTTTCCTGAAGTCTGAGTCCTAGCTAGGTAAACTCGGCCTTCGGAGGCGAGAGGGGAGCAAACATGTTCAACTTGTGGGGAAAGTCTTTGACCAATGACCAGTATGCTTGTGCCTGGGCGAGGCTTAGGCAGGAGCTTTCCAACACAGGGTTTTGACCTTACCATAAGCCGTCCCTTTGGGCTGAAGCAGGCGGCGGGTCTGTCTGTATCACAGTCTGGGAAGGAGGGCCTCAGGTGAGTCTGCCAACTGACTGCCCTCCATCACAGCCAGCTGAGAAAATATGGCAAGGCTGATGGAACCCACTTACAGCGCAATGTTTCTCTTCCGAAGAGGAGATGTTGCTACCAAACGTCAGCAGCTCCTCAGAGTGCTGTTCTGGTGTAGACTAGGGAAAGCTCCCACGGTCCGAAGATTATGAACGGCTCTTTTCCAGTGGCTTCATCCGAGAGAGAGCCAGAAGGGCTGATCTCAACAAATAGGGCTGCACACCGCGAGTGCTTCGGGCAGGGCAGTCCTGAGCCAGTGTGCCACCTAAGGAATGAAAGCAAAGTTTCCTAGCCGCAGGAAAGCAGACCGAGGCCTGCTGTTTTCTCTAGGCGATTGACGTGAGCTTGAGGGTGAGGCCTGTACTACATTGTGGAAAAGCTCGGGGTCACGGCTGTCTTTCTCCCTCTCTCGGGCCCATACCCTGGGCTCAGCCATGGGGGAATGCTGAGTGGGAGAGACTGCCTCTCTGCCGGACTCAGAAGGCTGCCTCCCTTTAGGGCAAGTCCGCTTGTGTCTTACTTCGTGGAGGAGGAATGAGGGCGCCCAGAGATATTCTGACATGAAATGCCTAACGACAGAGGATCTGGAGGAGCTGGTTTGTCAGTGGAAGGAGCCAAAAAGCCTGCATTCCTAAGGCCTCGCTGAGAACTGCCAGACACTCTGCCGTCATAGGCCTAAGAACTGGAAATTGTGACGGCAAGGCAACACTTGGAATCCTAGGAGGCAGTGGAAGTGCGGCTCTCAAACTGGATGGAAGAAGCTTCCAAGCATAGTGTTCTTTCATGTACCAAAGAGAACCCAAGTGTCTGAGGCTGCTAGCCGTGCTGCTGGAGAGAACTGGCATCCCCGTGGGCCTGTCGGCTCATTTGCTCTTTCTGACCCTCGAAGGAAAGTCTTCCAAAAAGCCTTTGGGACCCGCTTAGAGAGAACAGCTGCCAAGCTGATGCACAGAACTTTGACAGAGAGACTAGCCCTGGGTCCCAAGCAGCCACCTATCTCTGGAGAGTACGTACCCCACCCAGGGATTCAAGCAGGGAGTTGGCCTTGTACAACTTACGCAGGACACTGGGAGGAGATGGAGGGCCACTCTACCTGCGCTCACACTACGTGGCCCGGAGAAGTTATCACGCAGCAGAATTCAGCACCCTCCCACTACACGTGTGTAGCCAAAAGCGGCGCTGGGCAGTGGGTGTTCTCAGCCCAAGAGCAGTCCTTGTTCTGGGCCGCACCTGCTCTGTGGTTCAAAGGTTCTCTGAGTCTGCTCCTTTGGAGGCATTTCAGAGCTGACGCTATCCCTGGGCTGCCGAAGCAAAGAGGCATAGCGGCCTTTCACACTGAAGGCATGGGCTTGTTTCCCATTCAGAGAGTGTACGTTGCCCCTCCCAGGCTGGAGGCCTGTAAGGTGACACCCTTTGCGCCGTGCCCCTGGAAAATGCCAGTGGCTGTACCCGATTGGGGCTGCCTGGTGAAACAACTTGCCGTCACCAGCACCCTGAGTACCTTTCCTGAAGTCTGAGTCCTAGCTAGGTAAACTCGGCCTTCGGAGGCGAGAGGGGAGCAAACATGTTCAACTTGTGGGGAAAGTCTTTGACCAATGACCAGTATGCTTGTGCCTGGGCGAGGCTTAGGCAGGAGCTTTCCAACACAGGGTTTTGACCTTACCATAAGCCGTCCCTTTGGGCTGAAGCAGGCGGCGGGTCTGTCTGTATCACAGTCTGGGAAGGAGGGCCTCAGGTGAGTCTGCCAACTGACTGCCCTCCATCACAGCCAGCTGAGAAAATATGGCAAGGCTGATGGAACCCACTTACAGCGCAATGTTTCTCTTCCGAAGAGGAGATGTTGCTACCAAACGTCAGCAGCTCCTCAGAGTGCTGTTCTGGTGTAGACTAGGGAAAGCTCCCACGGTCCGAAGATTATGAACGGCTCTTTTCCAGTGGCTTCATCCGAGAGAGAGCCAGAAGGGCTGATCTCAACAAATAGGGCTGCACACCGCGAGTGCTTCGGGCAGGGCAGTCCTGAGCCAGTGTGCCACCTAAGGAATGAAAGCAAAGTTTCCTAGCCGCAGGAAAGCAGACCGAGGCCTGCTGTTTTCTCTAGGCGATTGACGTGAGCTTGAGGGTGAGGCCTGTACTACATTGTGGAAAAGCTCGGGGTCACGGCTGTCTTTCTCCCTCTCTCGGGCCCATACCCTGGGCTCAGCCATGGGGGAATGCTGAGTGGGAGAGACTGCCTCTCTGCCGGACTCAGAAGGCTGCCTCCCTTTAGGGCAAGTCCGCTTGTGTCTTACTTCGTGGAGGAGGAATGAGGGCGCCCAGAGATATTCTGACATGAAATGCCTAACGACAGAGGATCTGGAGGAGCTGGTTTGTCAGTGGAAGGAGCCAAAAAGCCTGCATTCCTAAGGCCTCGCTGAGAACTGCCAGACACTCTGCCGTCATAGGCCTAAGAACTGGAAATTGTGACGGCAAGGCAACACTTGGAATCCTAGGAGGCAGTGGAAGTGCGGCTCTCAAACTGGATGGAAGAAGCTTCCAAGCATAGTGTTCTTTCATGTACCAAAGAGAACCCAAGTGTCTGAGGCTGCTAGCCGTGCTGCTGGAGAGAACTGGCATCCCCGTGGGCCTGTCGGCTCATTTGCTCTTTCTGACCCTCGAAGGAAAGTCTTCCAAAAAGCCTTTGGGACCCGCTTAGAGAGAACAGCTGCCAAGCTGATGCACAGAACTTTGACAGAGAGACTAGCCCTGGGTCCCAAGCAGCCACCTATCTCTGGAGAGTACGTACCCCACCCAGGGATTCAAGCAGGGAGTTGGCCTTGTACAACTTACGCAGGACACTGGGAGGAGATGGAGGGCCACTCTACCTGCGCTCACACTACGTGGCCCGGAGAAGTTATCACGCAGCAGAATTCAGCACCCTCCCACTACACGTGTGTAGCCAAAAGCGGCGCTGGGCAGTGGGTGTTCTCAGCCCAAGAGCAGTCCTTGTTCTGGGCCGCACCTGCTCTGTGGTTCAAAGGTTCTCTGAGTCTGCTCCTTTGGAGGCATTTCAGAGCTGACGCTATCCCTGGGCTGCCGAAGCAAAGAGGCATAGCGGCCTTTCACACTGAAGGCATGGGCTTGTTTCCCATTCAGAGAGTGTACGTTGCCCCTCCCAGGCTGGAGGCCTGTAAGGTGACACCCTTTGCGCCGTGCCCCTGGAAAATGCCAGTGGCTGTACCCGATTGGGGCTGCCTGGTGAAACAACTTGCCGTCACCAGCACCCTGAGTACCTTTCCTGAAGTCTGAGTCCTAGCTAGGTAAACTCGGCCTTCGGAGGCGAGAGGGGAGCAAACATGTTCAACTTGTGGGGAAAGTCTTTGACCAATGACCAGTATGCTTGTGCCTGGGCGAGGCTTAGGCAGGAGCTTTCCAACACAGGGTTTTGACCTTACCATAAGCCGTCCCTTTGGGCTGAAGCAGGCGGCGGGTCTGTCTGTATCACAGTCTGGGAAGGAGGGCCTCAGGTGAGTCTGCCAACTGACTGCCCTCCATCACAGCCAGCTGAGAAAATATGGCAAGGCTGATGGAACCCACTTACAGCGCAATGTTTCTCTTCCGAAGAGGAGATTTTGCTACCAAACGTCAGCAGCTCCTCAGAGTGCTGTTCTGGTGTAGACTAGGGAAAGCTCCCACGGTCCGAAGATTATGAACGGCTCTTTTCCAGTGGCTTCATCCGAGAGAGAGCCAGAAGGGCTGATCTCAACAAATAGGGCTGCACACCGCGAGTGCTTCGGGCAGGGCAGTCCTGAGCCAGTGTGCCACCTAAGGAATGAAAGCAAAGTTTCCTAGCCGCAGGAAAGCAGACCGAGGCCTGCTGTTTTCTCTAGGCGATTGACGTGAGCTTGAGGGTGAGGCCTGTACTACATTGTGGAAAAGCTCGGGGTCACGGCTGTCTTTCTCCCTCTCTCGGGCCCATACCCTGGGCTCAGCCATGGGGGAATGCTGAGTGGGAGAGACTGCCTCTCTGCCGGACTCAGAAGGCTGCCTCCCTTTAGGGCAAGTCCGCTTGTGTCTTACTTCGTGGAGGAGGAATGAGGGCGCCCAGAGATATTCTGACATGAAATGCCTAACGACAGAGGATCTGGAGGAGCTGGTTTGTCAGTGGAAGGAGCCAAAAAGCCTGCATTCCTAAGGCCTCGCTGAGAACTGCCAGACACTCTGCCGTCATAGGCCTAAGAACTGGAAATTGTGACGGCAAGGCAACACTTGGAATCCTAGGAGGCAGTGGAAGTGCGGCTCTCAAACTGGATGGAAGAAGCTTCCAAGCATAGTGTTCTTTCATGTACCAAAGAGAACCCAAGTGTCTGAGGCTGCTAGCCGTGCTGCTGGAGAGAACTGGCATCCCCGTGGGCCTGTCGGCTCATTTGCTCTTTCTGACCCTCGAAGGAAAGTCTTCCAAAAAGCCTTTGGGACCCGCTTAGAGAGAACAGCTGCCAAGCTGATGCACAGAACTTTGACAGAGAGACTAGCCCTGGGTCCCAAGCAGCCACCTATCTCTGGAGAGTACGTACCCCACCCAGGGATTCAAGCAGGGAGTTGGCCTTGTACAACTTACGCAGGACACTGGGAGGAGATGGAGGGCCACTCTACCTGCGCTCACACTACGTGGCCCGGAGAAGTTATCACGCAGCAGAATTCAGCACCCTCCCACTACACGTGTGTAGCCAAAAGCGGCGCTGGGCAGTGGGTGTTCTCAGCCCAAGAGCAGTCCTTGTTCTGGGCCGCACCTGCTCTGTGGTTCAAAGGTTCTCTGAGTCTGCTCCTTTGGAGGCATTTCAGAGCTGACGCTATCCCTGGGCTGCCGAAGCAAAGAGGCATAGCGGCCTTTCACACTGAAGGCATGGGCTTGTTTCCCATTCAGAGAGTGTACGTTGCCCCTCCCAGGCTGGAGGCCTGTAAGGTGACACCCTTTGCGCCGTGCCCCTGGAAAATGCCAGTGGCTGTACCCGATTGGGGCTGCCTGGTGAAACAACTTGCCGTCACCAGCACCCTGAGTACCTTTCCTGAAGTCTGAGTCCTAGCTAGGTAAACTCGGCCTTCGGAGGCGAGAGGGGAGCAAACATGTTCAACTTGTGGGGAAAGTCTTTGACCAATGACCAGTATGCTTGTGCCTGGGCGAGGCTTAGGCAGGAGCTTTCCAACACAGGGTTTTGACCTTACCATAAGCCGTCCCTTTGGGCTGAAGCAGGCGGCGGGTCTGTCTGTATCACAGTCTGGGAAGGAGGGCCTCAGGTGAGTCTGCCAACTGACTGCCCTCCATCACAGCCAGCTGAGAAAATATGGCAAGGCTGATGGAACCCACTTACAGCGCAATGTTTCTCTTCCGAAGAGGAGATTTTGCTACCAAACGTCAGCAGCTCCTCAGAGTGCTGTTCTGGTGTAGACTAGGGAAAGCTCCCACGGTCCGAAGATTATGAACGGCTCTTTTCCAGTGGCTTCATCCGAGAGAGAGCCAGAAGGGCTGATCTCAACAAATAGGGCTGCACACCGCGAGTGCTTCGGGCAGGGCAGTCCTGAGCCAGTGTGCCACCTAAGGAATGAAAGCAAAGTTTCCTAGCCGCAGGAAAGCAGACCGAGGCCTGCTGTTTTCTCTAGGCGATTGACGTGAGCTTGAGGGTGAGGCCTGTACTACATTGTGGAAAAGCTCGGGGTCACGGCTGTCTTTCTCCCTCTCTCGGGCCCATACCCTGGGCTCAGCCATGGGGGAATGCTGAGTGGGAGAGACTGCCTCTCTGCCGGACTCAGAAGGCTGCCTCCCTTTAGGGCAAGTCCGCTTGTGTCTTACTTCGTGGAGGAGGAATGAGGGCGCCCAGAGATATTCTGACATGAAATGCCTAACGACAGAGGATCTGGAGGAGCTGGTTTGTCAGTGGAAGGAGCCAAAAAGCCTGCATTCCTAAGGCCTCGCTGAGAACTGCCAGACACTCTGCCGTCATAGGCCTAAGAACTGGAAATTGTGACGGCAAGGCAACACTTGGAATCCTAGGAGGCAGTGGAAGTGCGGCTCTCAAACTGGATGGAAGAAGCTTCCAAGCATAGTGTTCTTTCATGTACCAAAGAGAACCCAAGTGTCTGAGGCTGCTAGCCGTGCTGCTGGAGAGAACTGGCATCCCCGTGGGCCTGTCGGCTCATTTGCTCTTTCTGACCCTCGAAGGAAAGTCTTCCAAAAAGCCTTTGGGACCCGCTTAGAGAGAACAGCTGCCAAGCTGATGCACAGAACTTTGACAGAGAGACTAGCCCTGGGTCCCAAGCAGCCACCTATCTCTGGAGAGTACGTACCCCACCCAGGGATTCAAGCAGGGAGTTGGCCTTGTACAACTTACGCAGGACACTGGGAGGAGATGGAGGGCCACTCTACCTGCGCTCACACTACGTGGCCCGGAGAAGTTATCACGCAGCAGAATTCAGCACCCTCCCACTACACGTGTGTAGCCAAAAGCGGCGCTGGGCAGTGGGTGTTCTCAGCCCAAGAGCAGTCCTTGTTCTGGGCCGCACCTGCTCTGTGGTTCAAAGGTTCTCTGAGTCTGCTCCTTTGGAGGCATTTCAGAGCTGACGCTATCCCTGGGCTGCCGAAGCAAAGAGGCATAGCGGCCTTTCACACTGAAGGCATGGGCTTGTTTCCCATTCAGAGAGTGTACGTTGCCCCTCCCAGGCTGGAGGCCTGTAAGGTGACACCCTTTGCGCCGTGCCCCTGGAAAATGCCAGTGGCTGTACCCGATTGGGGCTGCCTGGTGAAACAACTTGCCGTCACCAGCACCCTGAGTACCTTTCCTGAAGTCTGAGTCCTAGCTAGGTAAACTCGGCCTTCGGAGGCGAGAGGGGAGCAAACATGTTCAACTTGTGGGGAAAGTCTTTGACCAATGACCAGTATGCTTGTGCCTGGGCGAGGCTTAGGCAGGAGCTTTCCAACACAGGGTTTTGACCTTACCATAAGCCGTCCCTTTGGGCTGAAGCAGGCGGCGGGTCTGTCTGTATCACAGTCTGGGAAGGAGGGCCTCAGGTGAGTCTGCCAACTGACTGCCCTCCATCACAGCCAGCTGAGAAAATATGGCAAGGCTGATGGAACCCACTTACAGCGCAATGTTTCTCTTCCGAAGAGGAGATTTTGCTACCAAACGTCAGCAGCTCCTCAGAGTGCTGTTCTGGTGTAGACTAGGGAAAGCTCCCACGGTCCGAAGATTATGAACGGCTCTTTTCCAGTGGCTTCATCCGAGAGAGAGCCAGAAGGGCTGATCTCAACAAATAGGGCTGCACACCGCGAGTGCTTCGGGCAGGGCAGTCCTGAGCCAGTGTGCCACCTAAGGAATGAAAGCAAAGTTTCCTAGCCGCAGGAAAGCAGACCGAGGCCTGCTGTTTTCTCTAGGCGATTGACGTGAGCTTGAGGGTGAGGCCTGTACTACATTGTGGAAAAGCTCGGGGTCACGGCTGTCTTTCTCCCTCTCTCGGGCCCATACCCTGGGCTCAGCCATGGGGGAATGCTGAGTGGGAGAGACTGCCTCTCTGCCGGACTCAGAAGGCTGCCTCCCTTTAGGGCAAGTCCGCTTGTGTCTTACTTCGTGGAGGAGGAATGAGGGCGCCCAGAGATATTCTGACATGAAATGCCTAACGACAGAGGATCTGGAGGAGCTGGTTTGTCAGTGGAAGGAGCCAAAAAGCCTGCATTCCTAAGGCCTCGCTGAGAACTGCCAGACACTCTGCCGTCATAGGCCTAAGAACTGGAAATTGTGACGGCAAGGCAACACTTGGAATCCTAGGAGGCAGTGGAAGTGCGGCTCTCAAACTGGATGGAAGAAGCTTCCAAGCATAGTGTTCTTTCATGTACCAAAGAGAACCCAAGTGTCTGAGGCTGCTAGCCGTGCTGCTGGAGAGAACTGGCATCCCCGTGGGCCTGTCGGCTCATTTGCTCTTTCTGACCCTCGAAGGAAAGTCTTCCAAAAAGCCTTTGGGACCCGCTTAGAGAGAACAGCTGCCAAGCTGATGCACAGAACTTTGACAGAGAGACTAGCCCTGGGTCCCAAGCAGCCACCTATCTCTGGAGAGTACGTACCCCACCCAGGGATTCAAGCAGGGAGTTGGCCTTGTACAACTTACGCAGGACACTGGGAGGAGATGGAGGGCCACTCTACCTGCGCTCACACTACGTGGCCCGGAGAAGTTATCACGCAGCAGAATTCAGCACCCTCCCACTACACCTGTGCAGCCAAAAGCGGCGCTGGGCAGTGGGTGTTCTCAGCCCAAGAGCAGTCCTTGTTCTGGGCCGCACCTGCTCTGTGGTTCAAAGGTTCTCTGAGTCTGCTCCTTTGGAGGCATTTCAGAGCTGACGCTATCCCTGGGCTGCCGAAGCAAAGAGGCATAGCGGCCTTTCACACTGAAGGCATGGGCTTGTTTCCCATTCAGAGAGTGTACGTTGCCCCTCCCAGGCTGGAGGCCTGTAAGGTGACACCCTTTGCGCCGTGCCCCTGGAAAATGCCAGTGGCTGTACCCGATTGGGGCTGCCTGGTGAAACAACTTGCCGTCACCAGCACCCTGAGTACCTTTCCTGAAGTCTGAGTCCTAGCTAGGTAAACTCGGCCTTCGGAGGCGAGAGGGGAGCAAACATGTTCAACTTGTGGGGAAAGTCTTGGACCAATGACCAGTATGCTTGTGCCTGGGCGAGGCTTAGGCAGGAGCATTCCAACACAGGGTTTTGACCTTACCATAAGCCGTCCCTTTGGGCTGAAGCAGGCGGCGGGTCTGTCTGTATCACAGTCTGGGAAGGAGGGCCTCAGGTGAGTCTGCCAACTGACTGCCCTCCATCACAGCCAGCTGAGAAAATATGGCAAGGCTGATGGAACCCACTTACAGCGCAATGTTTCTCTTCCGAAGAGGAGATTTTGCTACCAAACGTCAGCAGCTCCTCAGAGTGCTGTTCTGGTGTAGACTAGGGAAAGCTCCCACGGTCCGAAGATTATGAACGGCTCTTTTCCAGTGGCTTCATCCGAGAGAGAGCCAGAAGGGCTGATCTCAACAAATAGGGCTGCACACCGCGAGTGCTTCGGGCAGGGCAGTCCTGAGCCAGTGTGCCACCTAAGGAATGAAAGCAAAGTTTCCTAGCCGCAGGAAAGCAGACCGAGGCCTGCTGTTTTCTCTAGGCGATTGACGTGAGCTTGAGGGTGAGGCCTGTACTACATTGTGGAAAAGCTCGGGGTCACGGCTGTCTTTCTCCGTCTCTCGGGCCCATACCCTGGGCTCAGCCATGGGGGAATGCTGAGTGGGAGAGACTGCCTCTCTGCCGGACTCAGAAGGCTGCCTCCCTTTAGGGCAAGTCCGCTTGTGTCTTACTTCGTGGAGGAGGAATGAGGGCGCCCAGAGATATTCTGACATGAAATGCCTAACGACAGAGGATCTGGAGGAGCTGGTTTGTCAGTGGAAGGAGCCAAAAAGCCTGCATTCCTAAGGCCTCGCTGAGAACTGCCAGACACTCTGCCGTCATAGGCCTAAGAACTGGAAATTGTGACGGCAAGGCAACACTTGGAATCCTAGGAGGCAGTGGAAGTGCGGCTCTCAAACTGGATGGAAGAAGCTTCCAAGCATAGTGTTCTTTCATGTACCAAAGAGAACCCAAGTGTCTGAGGCTGCTAGCCGTGCTGCTGGAGAGAACTGGCATCCCCGTGGGCCTGTCGGCTCATTTGCTCTTTCTGACCCTCGAAGGAAAGTCTTCCAAAAAGCCTTTGGGACCCGCTTAGAGAGAACAGCTGCCAAGCTGATGCACAGAACTTTGACAGAGAGACTAGCCCTGGGTCCCAAGCAGCCACCTATCTCTGGAGAGTACGTACCCCACCCAGGGATTCAAGCAGGGAGTTGGCCTTGTACAACTTACGCAGGACACTGGGAGGAGATGGAGGGCCACTCTACCTGCGCTCACACTACGTGGCCCGGAGAAGTTATCACGCAGCAGAATTCAGCACCCTCCCACTACACCTGTGCAGCCAAAAGCGGCGCTGGGCAGTGGGTGTTCTCAGCCCAAGAGCAGTCCTTGTTCTGGGCCGCACCTGCTCTGTGGTTCAAAGGTTCTCTGAGTCTGCTCCTTTGGAGGCATTTCAGAGCTGACGCTATCCCTGGGCTGCCGAAGCAAAGAGGCATAGCGGCCTTTCACACTGAAGGCATGGGCTTGTTTCCCATTCAGAGAGTGTACGTTGCCCCTCCCAGGCTGGAGGCCTGTAAGGTGACACCCTTTGCGCCGTGCCCCTGGAAAATGCCAGTGGCTGTACCCGATTGGGGCTGCCTGGTGAAACAACTTGCCGTCACCAGCACCCTGAGTACCTTTCCTGAAGTCTGAGTCCTAGCTAGGTAAACTCGGCCTTCGGAGGCGAGAGGGGAGCAAACATGTTCAACTTGTGGGGAAAGTCTTGGACCAATGACCAGTATGCTTGTGCCTGGGCGAGGCTTAGGCAGGAGCATTCCAACACAGGGTTTTGACCTTACCATAAGCCGTCCCTTTGGGCTGAAGCAGGCGGCGGGTCTGTCTGTATCACAGTCTGGGAAGGAGGGCCTCAGGTGAGTCTGCCAACTGACTGCCCTCCATCACAGCCAGCTGAGAAAATATGGCAAGGCTGATGGAACCCACTTACAGCGCAATGTTTCTCTTCCGAAGAGGAGATTTTGCTACCAAACGTCAGCAGCTCCTCAGAGTGCTGTTCTGGTGTAGACTAGGGAAAGCTCCCACGGTCCGAAGATTATGAACGGCTCTTTTCCAGTGGCTTCATCCGAGAGAGAGCCAGAAGGGCTGATCTCAACAAATAGGGCTGCACACCGCGAGTGCTTCGGGCAGGGCAGTCCTGAGCCAGTGTGCCACCTAAGGAATGAAAGCAAAGTTTCCTAGCCGCAGGAAAGCAGACCGAGGCCTGCTG
This sequence comes from Balaenoptera borealis, assembly GCF_965194805.1. Lineage (NCBI taxonomy): Eukaryota > Metazoa > Chordata > Mammalia > Artiodactyla > Balaenopteridae > Balaenoptera > Balaenoptera borealis. The sequence continues at coordinate 28,466,653 of NC_138879.1, read as the reverse complement.
TTTTCTCTAGGCGATTGACGTGAGCTTGAGGGTGAGGCCTGTACTACATTGTGGAAAAGCTCGGGGTCACGGCTGTCTTTCTCCGTCTCTCGGGCCCATACCCTGGGCTCAGCCATGGGGGAATGCTGAGTGGGAGAGACTGCCTCTCTGCCGGACTCAGAAGGCTGCCTCCCTTTAGGGCAAGTCCGCTTGTGTCTTACTTCGTGGAGGAGGAATGAGGGCGCCCAGAGATATTCTGACATGAAATGCCTAACGACAGAGGATCTGGAGGAGCTGGTTTGTCAGTGGAAGGAGCCAAAAAGCCTGCATTCCTAAGGCCTCGCTGAGAACTGCCAGACACTCTGCCGTCATAGGCCTAAGAACTGGAAATTGTGACGGCAAGGCAACACTTGGAATCCTAGGAGGCAGTGGAAGTGCGGCTCTCAAACTGGATGGAAGAAGCTTCCAAGCATAGTGTTCTTTCATGTACCAAAGAGAACCCAAGTGTCTGAGGCTGCTAGCCGTGCTGCTGGAGAGAACTGGCATCCCCGTGGGCCTGTCGGCTCATTTGCTCTTTCTGACCCTCGAAGGAAAGTCTTCCAAAAAGCCTTTGGGACCCGCTTAGAGAGAACAGCTGCCAAGCTGATGCACAGAACTTTGACAGAGAGACTAGCCCTGGGTCCCAAGCAGCCACCTATCTCTGGAGAGTACGTACCCCACCCAGGGATTCAAGCAGGGAGTTGGCCTTGTACAACTTACGCAGGACACTGGGAGGAGATGGAGGGCCACTCTACCTGCGCTCACACTACGTGGCCCGGAGAAGTTATCACGCAGCAGAATTCAGCACCCTCCCACTACACGTGTGTAGCCAAAAGCGGCGCTGGGCAGTGGGTGTTCTCAGCCCAAGAGCAGTCCTTGTTCTGGGCCGCACCTGCTCTGTGGTTCAAAGGTTCTCTGAGTCTGCTCCTTTGGAGGCATTTCAGAGCTGACGCTATCCCTGGGCTGCCGAAGCAAAGAGGCATAGCGGCCTTTCACACTGAAGGCATGGGCTTGTTTCCCATTCAGAGAGTGTACGTTGCCCCTCCCAGGCTGGAGGCCTGTAAGGTGACACCCTTTGCGCCGTGCCCCTGGAAAATGCCAGTGGCTGTACCCGATTGGGGCTGCCTGGTGAAACAACTTGCCGTCACCAGCACCCTGAGTACCTTTCCTGAAGTCTGAGTCCTAGCTAGGTAAACTCGGCCTTCGGAGGCGAGAGGGGAGCAAACATGTTCAACTTGTGGGGAAAGTCTTTGACCAATGACCAGTATGCTTGTGCCTGGGCGAGGCTTAGGCAGGAGCTTTCCAACACAGGGTTTTGACCTTACCATAAGCCGTCCCTTTGGGCTGAAGCAGGCGGCGGGTCTGTCTGTATCACAGTCTGGGAAGGAGGGCCTCAGGTGAGTCTGCCAACTGACTGCCCTCCATCACAGCCAGCTGAGAAAATATGGCAAGGCTGATGGAACCCACTTACAGCGCAATGTTTCTCTTCCGAAGAGGAGATTTTGCTACCAAACGTCAGCAGCTCCTCAGAGTGCTGTTCTGGTGTAGACTAGGGAAAGCTCCCACGGTCCGAAGATTATGAACGGCTCTTTTCCAGTGGCTTCATCCGAGAGAGAGCCAGAAGGGCTGATCTCAACAAATAGGGCTGCACACCGCGAGTGCTTCGGGCAGGGCAGTCCTGAGCCAGTGTGCCACCTAAGGAATGAAAGCAAAGTTTCCTAGCCGCAGGAAAGCAGACCGAGGCCTGCTGTTTTCTCTAGGCGATTGACGTGAGCTTGAGGGTGAGGCCTGTACTACATTGTGGAAAAGCTCGGGGTCACGGCTGTCTTTCTCCGTCTCTCGGGCCCATACCCTGGGCTCAGCCATGGGGGAATGCTGAGTGGGAGAGACTGCCTCTCTGCCGGACTCAGAAGGCTGCCTCCCTTTAGGGCAAGTCCGCTTGTGTCTTACTTCGTGGAGGAGGAATGAGGGCGCCCAGAGATATTCTGACATGAAATGCCTAACGACAGAGGATCTGGAGGAGCTGGTTTGTCAGTGGAAGGAGCCAAAAAGCCTGCATTCCTAAGGCCTCGCTGAGAACTGCCAGACACTCTGCCGTCATAGGCCTAAGAACTGGAAATTGTGACGGCAAGGCAACACTTGGAATCCTAGGAGGCAGTGGAAGTGCGGCTCTCAAACTGGATGGAAGAAGCTTCCAAGCATAGTGTTCTTTCATGTACCAAAGAGAACCCAAGTGTCTGAGGCTGCTAGCCGTGCTGCTGGAGAGAACTGGCATCCCCGTGGGCCTGTCGGCTCATTTGCTCTTTCTGACCCTCGAAGGAAAGTCTTCCAAAAAGCCTTTGGGACCCGCTTAGAGAGAACAGCTGCGAAGCTGATGCACAGAACTTTGACAGAGAGACTAGCCCTGGGTCCCAAGCAGCCACCTATCTCTGGAGAGTACGTACCCCACCCAGGGATTCAAGCAGGGAGTTGGCCTTGTACAACTTACGCAGGACACTGGGAGGAGATGGAGGGCCACTCTACCTGCGCTCACACTACGTGGCCCGGAGAAGTTATCACGCAGCAGAATTCAGCACCCTCCCACTACACCTGTGTAGCCAAAAGCGGCGCTGGGCAGTGGGTGTTCTCAGCCCAAGAGCAGTCCTTGTTCTGGGCCGCACCTGCTCTGTGGTTCAAAGGTTCTCTGAGTCTGCTCCTTTGGAGGCATTTCAGAGCTGACGCTATCCCTGGGCTGCCGAAGCAAAGAGGCATAGCGGCCTTTCACACTGAAGGCATGGGCTTGTTTCCCATTCAGAGAGTGTACGTTGCCCCTCCCAGGCTGGAGGCCTGTAAGGTGACACCCTTTGCGCCGTGCCCCTGGAAAATGCCAGTGGCTGTACCCGATTGGGGCTGCCTGGTGAAACAACTTGCCGTCACCAGCACCCTGAGTACCTTTCCTGAAGTCTGAGTCCTAGCTAGGTAAACTCGGCCTTCGGAGGCGAGAGGGGAGCAAACATGTTCAACTTGTGGGGAAAGTCTTGGACCAATGACCAGTATGCTTGTGCCTGGGCGAGGCTTAGGCAGGAGCATTCCAACACAGGGTTTTGACCTTACCATAAGCCGTCCCTTTGGGCTGAAGCAGGCGGCGGGTCTGTCTGTATCACAGTCTGGGAAGGAGGGCCTCAGGTGAGTCTGCCAACTGACTGCCCTCCATCACAGCCAGCTGAGAAAATATGGCAAGGCTGATGGAACCCACTTACAGCGCAATGTTTCTCTTCCGAAGAGGAGATTTTGCTACCAAACGTCAGCAGCTCCTCAGAGTGCTGTTCTGGTGTAGACTAGGGAAAGCTCCCACGGTCCGAAGATTATGAACGGCTCTTTTCCAGTGGCTTCATCCGAGAGAGAGCCAGAAGGGCTGATCTCAACAAATAGGGCTGCACACCGCGAGTGCTTCGGGCAGGGCAGTCCTGAGCCAGTGTGCCACCTAAGGAATGAAAGCAAAGTTTCCTAGCCGCAGGAAAGCAGACCGAGGCCTGCTGTTTTCTCTAGGCGATTGACGTGAGCTTGAGGGTGAGGCCTGTACTACATTGTGGAAAAGCTCGGGGTCACGGCTGTCTTTCTCCGTCTCTCGGGCCCATACCCTGGGCTCAGCCATGGGGGAATGCTGAGTGGGAGAGACTGCCTCTCTGCCGGACTCAGAAGGCTGCCTCCCTTTAGGGCAAGTCCGCTTGTGTCTTACTTCGTGGAGGAGGAATGAGGGCGCCCAGAGATATTCTGACATGAAATGCCTAACGACAGAGGATCTGGAGGAGCTGGTTTGTCAGTGGAAGGAGCCAAAAAGCCTGCATTCCTAAGGCCTCGCTGAGAACTGCCAGACACTCTGCCGTCATAGGCCTAAGAACTGGAAATTGTGACGGCAAGGCAACACTTGGAATCCTAGGAGGCAGTGGAAGTGCGGCTCTCAAACTGGATGGAAGAAGCTTCCAAGCATAGTGTTCTTTCATGTACCAAAGAGAACCCAAGTGTCTGAGGCTGCTAGCCGTGCTGCTGGAGAGAACTGGCATCCCCGTGGGCCTGTCGGCTCATTTGCTCTTTCTGACCCTCGAAGGAAAGTCTTCCAAAAAGCCTTTGGGACCCGCTTAGAGAGAACAGCTGCCAAGCTGATGCACAGAACTTTGACAGAGAGACTAGCCCTGGGTCCCAAGCAGCCACCTATCTCTGGAGAGTACGTACCCCACCCAGGGATTCAAGCAGGGAGTTGGCCTTGTACAACTTACGCAGGACACTGGGAGGAGATGGAGGGCCACGCTACCTGCGCTCACACTACGTGGCCCGGAGAAGTTATCACGCAGCAGAATTCAGCACCCTCCCACTACACCTGTGTAGCCAAAAGCGGCGCTGGGCAGTGGGTGTTCTCAGCCCAAGAGCAGTCCTTGTTCTGGGCCGCACCTGCTCTGTGGTTCAAAGGTTCTCTGAGTCTGCTCCTTTGGAGGCATTTCAGAGCTGACGCTATCCCTGGGCTGCCGAAGCAAAGAGGCATAGCGGCCTTTCACACTGAAGGCATGGGCTTGTTTCCCATTCAGAGAGTGTATGTTGCCCCTCCCAGGCTGGAGGCCTGTAAGGTGACACCCTTTGCGCCGTGCCCCTGGAAAATGCCAGTGGCTGTACCCGATTGGGGCTGCCTGGTGAAACAACTTGCCGTCACCAGCACCCTGAGTACCTTTCCTGAAGTCTGAGTCCTAGCTAGGTAAACTCGGCCTTCGGAGGCGAGAGGGGAGCAAACATGTTCAACTTGTGGGGAAAGTCTTGGACCAATGACCAGTATGCTTGTGCCTGGGCGAGGCTTAGGCAGGAGCATTCCAACACAGGGTTTTGACCTTACCATAAGCCGTCCCTTTGGGCTGAAGCAGGCGGCGGGTCTGTCTGTATCACAGTCTGGGAAGGAGGGCCTCAGGTGAGTCTGCCAACTGACTGCCCTCCATCACAGCCAGCTGAGAAAATATGGCAAGGCTGATGGAACCCACTTACAGCGCAATGTTTCTCTTCCGAAGAGGAGATTTTGCTACCAAACGTCAGCAGCTCCTCAGAGTGCTGTTCTGGTGTAGACTAGGGAAAGCTCCCACGGTCCGAAGATTATGAACGGCTCTTTTCCAGTGGCTTCATCCGAGAGAGAGCCAGAAGGGCTGATCTCAACAAATAGGGCTGCACACCGCGAGTGCTTCGGGCAGGGCAGTCCTGAGCCAGTGTGCCACCTAAGGAATGAAAGCAAAGTTTCCTAGCCGCAGGAAAGCAGACCGAGGCCTGCTGTTTTCTCTAGGCGATTGACGTGAGCTTGAGGGTGAGGCCTGTACTACATTGTGGAAAAGCTCGGGGTCACGGCTGTCTTTCTCCCTCTCTCGGGCCCATACCCTGGGCTCAGCCATGGGGGAATGCTGAGTGGGAGAGACTGCCTCTCTGCCGGACTCAGAAGGCTGCCTCCCTTTAGGGCAAGTCCGCTTGTGTCTTACTTCGTGGAGGAGGAATGAGGGCGCCCAGAGATATTCTGACATGAAATGCCTAACGACAGAGGATCTGGAGGAGCTGGTTTGTCAGTGGAAGGAGCCAAAAAGCCTGCATTCCTAAGGCCTCGCTGAGAACTGCCAGACACTCTGCCGTCATAGGCCTAAGAACTGGAAATTGTGACGGCAAGGCAACACTTGGAATCCTAGGAGGCAGTGGAAGTGCGGCTCTCAAACTGGATGGAAGAAGCTTCCAAGCATAGTGTTCTTTCATGTACCAAAGAGAACCCAAGTGTCTGAGGCTGCTAGCCGTGCTGCTGGAGAGAACTGGCATCCCCGTGGGCCTGTCGGCTCATTTGCTCTTTCTGACCCTCGAAGGAAAGTCTTCCAAAAAGCCTTTGGGACCCGCTTAGAGAGAACAGCTGCCAAGCTGATGCACAGAACTTTGACAGAGAGACTAGCCCTGGGTCCCAAGCAGCCACCTATCTCTGGAGAGTACGTACCCCACCCAGGGATTCAAGCAGGGAGTTGGCCTTGTACAACTTACGCAGGACACTGGGAGGAGATGGAGGGCCACGCTACCTGCGCTCACACTACGTGGCCCGGAGAAGTTATCACGCAGCAGAATTCAGCACCCTCCCACTACACCTGTGTAGCCAAAAGCGGCGCTGGGCAGTGGGTGTTCTCAGCCCAAGAGCAGTCCTTGTTCTGGGCCGCACCTGCTCTGTGGTTCAAAGGTTCTCTGAGTCTGCTCCTTTGGAGGCATTTCAGAGCTGACGCTATCCCTGGGCTGCCGAAGCAAAGAGGCATAGCGGCCTTTCACACTGAAGGCATGGGCTTGTTTCCCATTCAGAGAGTGTATGTTGCCCCTCCCAGGCTGGAGGCCTGTAAGGTGACACCCTTTGCGCCGTGCCCCTGGAAAATGCCAGTGGCTGTACCCGATTGGGGCTGCCTGGTGAAACAACTTGCCGTCACCAGCACCCTGAGTACCTTTCCTGAAGTCTGAGTCCTAGCTAGGTAAACTCGGCCTTCGGAGGCGAGAGGGGAGCAAACATGTTCAACTTGTGGGGAAAGTCTTTGACCAATGACCAGTATGCTTGTGCCTGGGCGAGGCTTAGGCAGGAGCATTCCAACACAGGGTTTTGACCTTACCATAAGCCGTCCCTTTGGGCTGAAGCAGGCGGCGGGTCTGTCTGTATCACAGTCTGGGAAGGAGGGCCTCAGGTGAGTCTGCCAACTGACTGCCCTCCATCACAGCCAGCTGAGAAAATATGGCAAGGCTGATGGAACCCACTTACAGCGCAATGTTTCTCTTCCGAAGAGGAGATTTTGCTACCAAACGTCAGCAGCTCCTCAGAGTGCTGTTCTGGTGTAGACTAGGGAAAGCTCCCACGGTCCGAAGATTATGAACGGCTCTTTTCCAGTGGCTTCATCCGAGAGAGAGCCAGAAGGGCTGATCTCAACAAATAGGGCTGCACACCGCGAGTGCTTCGGGCAGGGCAGTCCTGAGCCAGTGTGCCACCTAAGGAATGAAAGCAAAGTTTCCTAGCCGCAGGAAAGCAGACCGAGGCCTGCTGTTTTCTCTAGGCGATTGACGTGAGCTTGAGGGTGAGGCCTGTACTACATTGTGGAAAAGCTCGGGGTCACGGCTGTCTTTCTCCCTCTCTCGGGCCCATACCCTGGGCTCAGCCATGGGGGAATGCTGAGTGGGAGAGACTGCCTCTCTGCCGGACTCAGAAGGCTGCCTCCCTTTAGGGCAAGTCCGCTTGTGTCTTACTTCGTGGAGGAGGAATGAGGGCGCCCAGAGATATTCTGACATGAAATGCCTAACGACAGAGGATCTGGAGGAGCTGGTTTGTCAGTGGAAGGAGCCAAAAAGCCTGCATTCCTAAGGCCTCGCTGAGAACTGCCAGACACTCTGCCGTCATAGGCCTAAGAACTGGAAATTGTGACGGCAAGGCAACACTTGGAATCCTAGGAGGCAGTGGAAGTGCGGCTCTCAAACTGGATGGAAGAAGCTTCCAAGCATAGTGTTCTTTCATGTACCAAAGAGAACCCAAGTGTCTGAGGCTGCTAGCCGTGCTGCTGGAGAGAACTGGCATCCCCGTGGGCCTGTCGGCTCATTTGCTCTTTCTGACCCTCGAAGGAAAGTCTTCCAAAAAGCCTTTGGGACCCGCTTAGAGAGAACAGCTGCGAAGCTGATGCACAGAACTTTGACAGAGAGACTAGCCCTGGGTCCCAAGCAGCCACCTATCTCTGGAGAGTACGTACCCCACCCAGGGATTCAAGCAGGGAGTTGGCCTTGTACAACTTACGCAGGACACTGGGAGGAGATGGAGGGCCACTCTACCTGCGCTCACACTACGTGGCCCGGAGAAGTTATCACGCAGCAGAATTCAGCACCCTCCCACTACACCTGTGTAGCCAAAAGCGGCGCTGGGCAGTGGGTGTTCTCAGCCCAAGAGCAGTCCTTGTTCTGGGCCGCACCTGCTCTGTGGTTCAAAGGTTCTCTGAGTCTGCTCCTTTGGAGGCATTTCAGAGCTGACGCTATCCCTGGGCTGCCGAAGCAAAGAGGCATAGCGGCCTTTCACACTGAAGGCATGGGCTTGTTTCCCATTCAGAGAGTGTATGTTGCCCCTCCCAGGCTGGAGGCCTGTAAGGTGACACCCTTTGCGCCGTGCCCCTGGAAAATGCCAGTGGCTGTACCCGATTGGGGCTGCCTGGTGAAACAACTTGCCGTCACCAGCACCCTGAGTACCTTTCCTGAAGTCTGAGTCCTAGCTAGGTAAACTCGGCCTTCGGAGGCGAGAGGGGAGCAAACATGTTCAACTTGTGGGGAAAGTCTTGGACCAATGACCAGTATGCTTGTGCCTGGGCGAGGCTTAGGCAGGAGCATTCCAACACAGGGTTTTGACCTTACCATAAGCCGTCCCTTTGGGCTGAAGCAGGCGGCGGGTCTGTCTGTATCACAGTCTGGGAAGGAGGGCCTCAGGTGAGTCTGCCAACTGACTGCCCTCCATCACAGCCAGCTGAGAAAATATGGCAAGGCTGATGGAACCCACTTACAGCGCAATGTTTCTCTTCCGAAGAGGAGATTTTGCTACCAAACGTCAGCAGCTCCTCAGAGTGCTGTTCTGGTGTAGACTAGGGAAAGCTCCCACGGTCCGAAGATTATGAACGGCTCTTTTCCAGTGGCTTCATCCGAGAGAGAGCCAGAAGGGCTGATCTCAACAAATAGGGCTGCACACCGCGAGTGCTTCGGGCAGGGCAGTCCTGAGCCAGTGTGCCACCTAAGGAATGAAAGCAAAGTTTCCTAGCCGCAGGAAAGCAGACCGAGGCCTGCTGTTTTCTCTAGGCGATTGACGTGAGCTTGAGGGTGAGGCCTGTACTACATTGTGGAAAAGCTCGGGGTCACGGCTGTCTTTCTCCCTCTCTCGGGCCCATACCCTGGGCTCAGCCATGGGGGAATGCTGAGTGGGAGAGACTGCCTCTCTGCCGGACTCAGAAGGCTGCCTCCCTTTAGGGCAAGTCCGCTTGTGTCTTACTTCGTGGAGGAGGAATGAGGGCGCCCAGAGATATTCTGACATGAAATGCCTAACGACAGAGGATCTGGAGGAGCTGGTTTGTCAGTGGAAGGAGCCAAAAAGCCTGCATTCCTAAGGCCTCGCTGAGAACTGCCAGACACTCTGCCGTCATAGGCCTAAGAACTGGAAATTGTGACGGCAAGGCAACACTTGGAATCCTAGGAGGCAGTGGAAGTGCGGCTCTCAAACTGGATGGAAGAAGCTTCCAAGCATAGTGTTCTTTCATGTACCAAAGAGAACCCAAGTGTCTGAGGCTGCTAGCCGTGCTGCTGGAGAGAACTGGCATCCCCGTGGGCCTGTCGGCTCATTTGCTCTTTCTGACCCTCGAAGGAAAGTCTTCCAAAAAGCCTTTGGGACCCGCTTAGAGAGAACAGCTGCCAAGCTGATGCACAGAACTTTGACAGAGAGACTAGCCCTGGGTCCCAAGCAGCCACCTATCTCTGGAGAGTACGTACCCCACCCAGGGATTCAAGCAGGGAGTTGGCCTTGTACAACTTACGCAGGACACTGGGAGGAGATGGAGGGCCACGCTACCTGCGCTCACACTACGTGGCCCGGAGAAGTTATCACGCAGCAGAATTCAGCACCCTCCCACTACACGTGTGTAGCCAAAAGCGGCGCTGGGCAGTGGGTGTTCTCAGCCCAAGAGCAGTCCTTGTTCTGGGCCGCACCTGCTCTGTGGTTCAAAGGTTCTCTGAGTCTGCTGCTTTGGAGGCATTTCAGAGCTGACGCTATCCCTGGGCTGCCGAAGCAAAGAGGCATAGCGGCCTTTCACACTGAAGGCATGGGCTTGTTTCCCATTCAGAGAGTGTATGTTGCCCCTCCCAGGCTGGAGGCCTGTAAGGTGACACCCTTTGCGCCGTGCCCCTGGAAAATGCCAGTGGCTGTACCCGATTGGGGCTGCCTGGTGAAACAACTTGCCGTCACCAGCACCCTGAGTACCTTTCCTGAAGTCTGAGTCCTAGCTAGGTAAACTCGGCCTTCGGAGGCGAGAGGGGAGCAAACATGTTCAACTTGTGGGGAAAGTCTTGGACCAATGACCAGTATGCTTGTGCCTGGGCGAGGCTTAGGCAGGAGCATTCCAACACAGGGTTTTGACCTTACCATAAGCCGTCCCTTTGGGCTGAAGCAGGCGGCGGGTCTGTCTGTATCACAGTCTGGGAAGGAGGGCCTCAGGTGAGTCTGCCAACTGACTGCCCTCCATCACAGCCAGCTGAGAAAATATGGCAAGGCTGATGGAACCCACTTACAGCGCAATGTTTCTCTTCCGAAGAGGAGATTTTGCTACCAAACGTCAGCAGCTCCTCAGAGTGCTGTTCTGGTGTAGACTAGGGAAAGCTCCCACGGTCCGAAGATTATGAACGGCTCTTTTCCAGTGGCTTCATCCGAGAGAGAGCCAGAAGGGCTGATCTCAACAAATAGGGCTGCACACCGCGAGTGCTTCGGGCAGGGCAGTCCTGAGCCAGTGTGCCACCTAAGGAATGAAAGCAAAGTTTCCTAGCCGCAGGAAAGCAGACCGAGGCCTGCTGTTTTCTCTAGGCGATTGACGTGAGCTTGAGGGTGAGGCCTGTACTACATTGTGGAAAAGCTCGGGGTCACGGCTGTCTTTCTCCCTCTCTCGGGCCCATACCCTGGGCTCAGCCATGGGGGAATGCTGAGTGGGAGAGACTGCCTCTCTGCCGGACTCAGAAGGCTGCCTCCCTTTAGGGCAAGTCCGCTTGTGTCTTACTTCGTGGAGGAGGAATGAGGGCGCCCAGAGATATTCTGACATGAAATGCCTAACGACAGAGGATCTGGAGGAGCTGGTTTGTCAGTGGAAGGAGCCAAAAAGCCTGCATTCCTAAGGCCTCGCTGAGAACTGCCAGACACTCTGCCGTCATAGGCCTAAGAACTGGAAATTGTGACGGCAAGGCAACACTTGGAATCCTAGGAGGCAGTGGAAGTGCGGCTCTCAAACTGGATGGAAGAAGCTTCCAAGCATAGTGTTCTTTCATGTACCAAAGAGAACCCAAGTGTCTGAGGCTGCTAGCCGTGCTGCTGGAGAGAACTGGCATCCCCGTGGGCCTGTCGGCTCATTTGCTCTTTCTGACCCTCGAAGGAAAGTCTTCCAAAAAGCCTTTGGGACCCGCTTAGAGAGAACAGCTGCCAAGCTGATGCACAGAACTTTGACAGAGAGACTAGCCCTGGGTCCCAAGCAGCCACCTATCTCTGGAGAGTACGTACCCCACCCAGGGATTCAAGCAGGGAGTTGGCCTTGTACAACTTACGCAGGACACTGGGAGGAGATGGAGGGCCACGCTACCTGCGCTCACACTACGTGGCCCGGAGAAGTTATCACGCAGCAGAATTCAGCACCCTCCCACTACACGTGTGTAGCCAAAAGCGGCGCTGGGCAGTGGGTGTTCTCAGCCCAAGAGCAGTCCTTGTTCTGGGCCGCACCTGCTCTGTGGTTCAAAGGTTCTCTGAGTCTGCTGCTTTGGAGGCATTTCAGAGCTGACGCTATCCCTGGGCTGCCGAAGCAAAGAGGCATAGCGGCCTTTCACACTGAAGGCATGGGCTTGTTTCCCATTCAGAGAGTGTATGTTGCCCCTCCCAGGCTGGAGGCCTGTAAGGTGACACCCTTTGCGCCGTGCCCCTGGAAAATGCCAGTGGCTGTACCCGATTGGGGCTGCCTGGTGAAACAACTTGCCGTCACCAGCACCCTGAGTACCTTTCCTGAAGTCTGAGTCCTAGCTAGGTAAACTCGGCCTTCGGAGGCGAGAGGGGAGCAAACATGTTCAACTTGTGGGGAAAGTCTTGGACCAATGACCAGTATGCTTGTGCCTGGGCGAGGCTTAGGCAGGAGCATTCCAACACAGGGTTTTGACCTTACCATAAGCCGTCCCTTTGGGCTGAAGCAGGCGGCGGGTCTGTCTGTATCACAGTCTGGGAAGGAGGGCCTCAGGTGAGTCTGCCAACTGACTGCCCTCCATCACAGCCAGCTGAGAAAATATGGCAAGGCTGATGGAACCCACTTACAGCGCAATGTTTCTCTTCCGAAGAGGAGATTTTGCTACCAAACGTCAGCAGCTCCTCAGAGTGCTGTTCTGGTGTAGACTAGGGAAAGCTCCCACGGTCCGAAGATTATGAACGGCTCTTTTCCAGTGGCTTCATCCGAGAGAGAGCCAGAAGGGCTGATCTCAACAAATAGGGCTGCACACCGCGAGTGCTTCGGGCAGGGCAGTCCTGAGCCAGTGTGCCACCTAAGGAATGAAAGCAAAGTTTCCTAGCCGCAGGAAAGCAGACCGAGGCCTGCTGTTTTCTCTAGGCGATTGACGTGAGCTTGAGGGTGAGGCCTGTACTACATTGTGGAAAAGCTCGGGGTCACGGCTGTCTTTCTCCCTCTCTCGGGCCCATACCCTGGGCTCAGCCATGGGGGAATGCTGAGTGGGAGAGACTGCCTCTCTGCCGGACTCAGAAGGCTGCCTCCCTTTAGGGCAAGTCCGCTTGTGTCTTACTTCGTGGAGGAGGAATGAGGGCGCCCAGAGATATTCTGACATGAAATGCCTAACGACAGAGGATCTGGAGGAGCTGGTTTGTCAGTGGAAGGAGCCAAAAAGCCTGCATTCCTAAGGCCTCGCTGAGAACTGCCAGACACTCTGCCGTCATAGGCCTAAGAACTGGAAATTGTGACGGCAAGGCAACACTTGGAATCCTAGGAGGCAGTGGAAGTGCGGCTCTCAAACTGGATGGAAGAAGCTTCCAAGCATAGTGTTCTTTCATGTACCAAAGAGAACCCAAGTGTCTGAGGCTGCTAGCCGTGCTGCTGGAGAGAACTGGCATCCCCGTGGGCCTGTCGGCTCATTTGCTCTTTCTGACCCTCGAAGGAAAGTCTTCCAAAAAGCCTTTGGGACCCGCTTAGAGAGAACAGCTGCCAAGCTGATGCACAGAACTTTGACAGAGAGACTAGCCCTGGGTCCCAAGCAGCCACCTATCTCTGGAGAGTACGTACCCCACCCAGGGATTCAAGCAGGGAGTTGGCCTTGTACAACTTACGCAGGACACTGGGAGGAGATGGAGGGCCACGCTACCTGCGCTCACACTACGTGGCCCGGAGAAGTTATCACGCAGCAGAATTCAGCACCCTCCCACTACACGTGTGTAGCCAAAAGCGGCGCTGGGCAGTGGGTGTTCTCAGCCCAAGAGCAGTCCTTGTTCTGGGCCGCACCTGCTCTGTGGTTCAAAGGTTCTCTGAGTCTGCTGCTTTGGAGGCATTTCAGAGCTGACGCTATCCCTGGGCTGCCGAAGCAAAGAGGCATAGCGGCCTTTCACACTGAAGGCATGGGCTTGTTTCCCATTCAGAGAGTGTATGTTGCCCCTCCCAGGCTGGAGGCCTGTAAGGTGACACCCTTTGCGCCGTGCCCCTGGAAAATGCCAGTGGCTGTACCCGATTGGGGCTGCCTGGTGAAACAACTTGCCGTCACCAGCACCCTGAGTACCTTTCCTGAAGTCTGAGTCCTAGCTAGGTAAACTCGGCCTTCGGAGGCGAGAGGGGAGCAAACATGTTCAACTTGTGGGGAAAGTCTTGGACCAATGACCAGTATGCTTGTGCCTGGGCGAGGCTTAGGCAGGAGCTTTCCAACACAGGGTTTTGACCTTACCATAAGCCGTCCCTTTGGGCTGAAGCAGGCGGCGGGTCTGTCTGTATCACAGTCTGGGAAGGAGGGCCTCAGGTGAGTCTGCCAACTGACTGCCCTCCATCACAGCCAGCTGAGAAAATATGGCAAGGCTGATGGAACCCACTTACAGCGCAATGTTTCTCTTCCGAAGAGGAGATTTTGCTACCAAACGTCAGCAGCTCCTCAGAGTGCTGTTCTGGTGTAGACTAGGGAAAGCTCCCACGGTCCGAAGATTATGAACGGCTCTTTTCCAGTGGCTTCATCCGAGAGAGAGCCAGAAGGGCTGATCTCAACAAATAGGGCTGCACACCGCGAGTGCTTCGGGCAGGGCAGTCCTGAGCCAGTGTGCCACCTAAGGAATGAAAGCAAAGTTTCCTAGCCGCAGGAAAGCAGACCGAGGCCTGCTGTTTTCTCTAGGCGATTGACGTGAGCTTGAGGGTGAGGCCTGTACTACATTGTGGAAAAGCTCGGGGTCACGGCTGTCTTTCTCCCTCTCTCGGGCCCATACCCTGGGCTCAGCCATGGGGGAATGCTGAGTGGGAGAGACTGCCTCTCTGCCGGACTCAGAAGGCTGCCTCCCTTTAGGGCAAGTCCGCTTGTGTCTTACTTCGTGGAGGAGGAATGAGGGCGCCCAGAGATATTCTGACATGAAATGCCTAACGACAGAGGATCTGGAGGAGCTGGTTTGTCAGTGGAAGGAGCCAAAAAGCCTGCATTCCTAAGGCCTCGCTGAGAACTGCCAGACACTCTGCCGTCATAGGCCTAAGAACTGGAAATTGTGACGGCAAGGCAACACTTGGAATCCTAGGAGGCAGTGGAAGTGCGGCTCTCAAACTGGATGGAAGAAGCTTCCAAGCATAGTGTTCTTTCATGTACCAAAGAGAACCCAAGTGTCTGAGGCTGCTAGCCGTGCTGCTGGAGAGAACTGGCATCCCCGTGGGCCTGTCAGCTCATTTGCTCTTTCTGACCCTCGAAGGAAAGTCTTCCAAAAAGCCTTTGGGACCCGCTTAGAGAGAACAGCTGCCAAGCTGATGCACAGAACTTTGACAGAGAGACTAGCCCTGGGTCCCAAGCAGCCACCTATCTCTGGAGAGTACGTACCCCACCCAGGGATTCAAGCAGGGAGTTGGCCTTGTACAACTTACGCAGGACACTGGGAGGAGATGGAGGGCCACGCTACCTGCGCTCACACTACGTGGCCCGGAGAAGTTATCACGCAGCAGAATTCAGCACCCTCCCACTACACCTGTGTAGCCAAAAGCGGCGCTGGGCAGTGGGTGTTCTCAGCCCAAGAGCAGTCCTTGTTCTGGGCCGCACCTGCTCTGTGGTTCAAAGGTTCTCTGAGTCTGCTGCTTTGGAGGCATTTCAGAGCTGACGCTATCCCTGGGCTGCCGAAGCAAAGAGGCATAGCGGCCTTTCACACTGAAGGCATGGGCTTGTTTCCCATTCAGAGAGTGTATGTTGCCCCTCCCAGGCTGGAGGCCTGTAAGGTGACACCCTTTGCGCCGTGCCCCTGGAAAATGCCAGTGGCTGTACCCGATTGGGGCTGCCTGGTGAAACAACTTGCCGTCACCAGCACCCTGAGTACCTTTCCTGAAGTCTGAGTCCTAGCTAGGTAAACTCGGCCTTCGGAGGCGAGAGGGGAGCAAACATGTTCAACTTGTGGGGAAAGTCTTGGACCAATGACCAGTATGCTTGTGCCTGGGCGAGGCTTAGGCAGGAGCTTTCCAACACAGGGTTTTGACCTTACCATAAGCCGTCCCTTTGGGCTGAAGCAGGCGGCGGGTCTGTCTGTATCACAGTCTGGGAAGGAGGGCCTCAGGTGAGTCTGCCAACTGACTGCCCTCCATCACAGCCAGCTGAGAAAATATGGCAAGGCTGATGGAACCCACTTACAGCGCAATGTTTCTCTTCCGAAGAGGAGATTTTGCTACCAAACGTCAGCAGCTCCTCAGAGTGCTGTTCTGGTGTAGACTAGGGAAAGCTCCCACGGTCCGAAGATTATGAACGGCTCTTTTCCAGTGGCTTCATCCGAGAGAGAGCCAGAAGGGCTGATCTCAACAAATAGGGCTGCACACCGCGAGTGCTTCGGGCAGGGCAGTCCTGAGCCAGTGTGCCACCTAAGGAATGAAAGCAAAGTTTCCTAGCCGCAGGAAAGCAGACCGAGGCCTGCTGTTTTCTCTAGGCGATTGACGTGAGCTTGAGGGTGAGGCCTGTACTACATTGTGGAAAAGCTCGGGGTCACGGCTGTCTTTCTCCCTCTCTCGGGCCCATACCCTGGGCTCAGCCATGGGGGAATGCTGAGTGGGAGAGACTGCCTCTCTGCCGGACTCAGAAGGCTGCCTCCCTTTAGGGCAAGTCCGCTTGTGTCTTACTTCGTGGAGGAGGAATGAGGGCGCCCAGAGATATTCTGACATGAAATGCCTAACGACAGAGGATCTGGAGGAGCTGGTTTGTCAGTGGAAGGAGCCAAAAAGCCTGCATTCCTAAGGCCTCGCTGAGAACTGCCAGACACTCTGCCGTCATAGGCCTAAGAACTGGAAATTGTGACGGCAAGGCAACACTTGGAATCCTAGGAGGCAGTGGAAGTGCGGCTCTCAAACTGGATGGAAGAAGCTTCCAAGCATAGTGTTCTTTCATGTACCAAAGAGAACCCAAGTGTCTGAGGCTGCTAGCCGTGCTGCTGGAGAGAACTGGCATCCCCGTGGGCCTGTCGGCTCATTTGCTCTTTCTGACCCTCGAAGGAAAGTCTTCCAAAAAGCCTTTGGGACCCGCTTAGAGAGAACAGCTGCCAAGCTGATGCACAGAACTTTGACAGAGAGACTAGCCCTGGGTCCCAAGCAGCCACCTATCTCTGGAGAGTACGTACCCCACCCAGGGATTCAAGCAGGGAGTTGGCCTTGTACAACTTACGCAGGACACTGGGAGGAGATGGAGGGCCACGCTACCTGCGCTCACACTACGTGGCCCGGAGAAGTTATCACGCAGCAGAATTCAGCACCCTCCCACTACACCTGTGTAGCCAAAAGCGGCGCTGGGCAGTGGGTGTTCTCAGCCCAAGAGCAGTCCTTGTTCTGGGCCGCACCTGCTCTGTGGTTCAAAGGTTCTCTGAGTCTGCTCCTTTGGAGGCATTTCAGAGCTGACGCTATCCCTGGGCTGCCGAAGCAAAGAGGCATAGCGGCCTTTCACACTGAAGGCATGGGCTTGTTTCCCATTCAGAGAGTGTATGTTGCCCCTCCCAGGCTGGAGGCCTGTAAGGTGACACCCTTTGCGCCGTGCCCCTGGAAAATGCCAGTGGCTGTACCCGATTGGGGCTGCCTGGTGAAACAACTTGCCGTCACCAGCACCCTGAGTACCTTTCCTGAAGTCTGAGTCCTAGCTAGGTAAACTCGGCCTTCGGAGGCGAGAGGGGAGCAAACATGTTCAACTTGTGGGGAAAGTCTTTGACCAATGACCAGTATGCTTGTGCCTGGGCGAGGCTTAGGCAGGAGCTTTCCAACACAGGGTTTTGACCTTACCATAAGCCGTCCCTTTGGGCTGAAGCAGGCGGCGGGTCTGTCTGTATCACAGTCTGGGAAGGAGGGCCTCAGGTGAGTCTGCCAACTGACTGCCCTCCATCATAGCCAGCTGAGAAAATATGGCAAGGCTGATGGAACCCACTTACAGCGCAATGTTTCTCTTCCGAAGAGGAGATTTTGCTACCAAACGTCAGCAGCTCCTCAGAGTGCTGTTCTGGTGTAGACTAGGGAAAGCTCCCACGGTCCGAAGATTATGAACGGCTCTTTTCCAGTGGCTTCATCCGAGAGAGAGCCAGAAGGGCTGATCTCAACAAATAGGGCTGCACACCGCGAGTGCTTCGGGCAGGGCAGTCCTGAGCCAGTGTGCCACCTAAGGAATGAAAGCAAAGTTTCCTAGCCGCAGGAAAGCAGACCGAGGCCTGCTGTTTTCTCTAGGCGATTGACGTGAGCTTGAGGGTGAGGCCTGTACTACATTGTGGAAAAGCTCGGGGTCACGGCTGTCTTTCTCCCTCTCTCGGGCCCATACCCTGGGCTCAGCCATGGGGGAATGCTGAGTGGGAGAGACTGCCTCTCTGCCGGACTCAGAAGGCTGCCTCCCTTTAGGGCAAGTCCGCTTGTGTCTTACTTCGTGGAGGAGGAATGAGGGCGCCCAGAGATATTCTGACATGAAATGCCTAACGACAGAGGATCTGGAGGAGCTGGTTTGTCAGTGGAAGGAGCCAAAAAGCCTGCATTCCTAAGGCCTCGCTGAGAACTGCCAGACACTCTGCCGTCATAGGCCTAAGAACTGGAAATTGTGACGGCAAGGCAACACTTGGAATCCTAGGAGGCAGTGGAAGTGCGGCTCTCAAACTGGATGGAAGAAGCTTCCAAGCATAGTGTTCTTTCATGTACCAAAGAGAACCCAAGTGTCTGAGGCTGCTAGCCGTGCTGCTGGAGAGAACTGGCATCCCCGTGGGCCTGTCGGCTCATTTGCTCTTTCTGACCCTCGAAGGAAAGTCTTCCAAAAAGCCTTTGGGACCCGCTTAGAGAGAACAGCTGCCAAGCTGATGCACAGAACTTTGACAGAGAGACTAGCCCTGGGTCCCAAGCAGCCACCTATCTCGGGAGAGTACGTACCCCACCCAGGGATTCAAGCAGGGAGTTGGCCTTGTACAACTTACGCAGGACACTGGGAGGAGATGGAGGGCCACGCTACCTGCGCTCACACTACGTGGCCCGGAGAAGTTATCACGCAGCAGAATTCAGCACCCTCCCACTACACGTGTGTAGCCAAAAGAGGCGCTGGGCAGTGGGTGTTCTCAGCCCAAGAGCAGTCCTTGTTCTGGGCCGCACCTGCTCTGTGGTTCAAAGGTTCTCTGAGTCTGCTCCTTTGGAGGCATTTCAGAGCTGACGCTATCCCTGGGCTGCCGAAGCAAAGAGGCATAGCGGCCTTTCACACTGAAGGCATGGGCTTGTTTCCCATTCAGAGAGTGTATGTTGCCCCTCCCAGGCTGGAGGCCTGTAAGGTGACACCCTTTGCGCCGTGCCCCTGGAAAATGCCAGTGGCTGTACCCGATTGGGGCTGCCTGGTGAAACAACTTGCCGTCACCAGCACCCTGAGTACCTTTCCTGAAGTCTGAGTCCTAGCTAGGTAAACTCGGCCTTCGGAGGCGAGAGGGGAGCAAACATGTTCAACTTGTGGGGAAAGTCTTTGACCAATGACCAGTATGCTTGTGCCTGGGCGAGGCTTAGGCAGGAGCTTTCCAACACAGGGTTTTGACCTTACCATAAGCCGTCCCTTTGGGCTGAAGCAGGCGGCGGGTCTGTCTGTATCACAGTCTGGGAAGGAGGGCCTCAGGTGAGTCTGCCAACTGACTGCCCTCCATCATAGCCAGCTGAGAAAATATGGCAAGGCTGATGGAACCCACTTACAGCGCAATGTTTCTCTTCCGAAGAGGAGATTTTGCTACCAAACGTCAGCAGCTCCTCAGAGTGCTGTTCTGGTGTAGACTAGGGAAAGCTCCCACGGTCCGAAGATTATGAACGGCTCTTTTCCAGTGGCTTCATCCGAGAGAGAGCCAGAAGGGCTGATCTCAACAAATAGGGCTGCACACCGCGAGTGCTTCGGGCAGGGCAGTCCTGAGCCAGTGTGCCACCTAAGGAATGAAAGCAAAGTTTCCTAGCCGCAGGAAAGCAGACCGAGGCCTGCTGTTTTCTCTAGGCGATTGACGTGAGCTTGAGGGTGAGGCCTGTACTACATTGTGGAAAAGCTCGGGGTCACGGCTGTCTTTCTCCCTCTCTCGGGCCCATACCCTGGGCTCAGCCATGGGGGAATGCTGAGTGGGAGAGACTGCCTCTCTGCCGGACTCAGAAGGCTGCCTCCCTTTAGGGCAAGTCCGCTTGTGTCTTACTTCGTGGAGGAGGAATGAGGGCGCCCAGAGATATTCTGACATGAAATGCCTAACGACAGAGGATCTGGAGGAGCTGGTTTGTCAGTGGAAGGAGCCAAAAAGCCTGCATTCCTAAGGCCTCGCTGAGAACTGCCAGACACTCTGCCGTCATAGGCCTAAGAACTGGAAATTGTGACGGCAAGGCAACACTTGGAATCCTAGGAGGCAGTGGAAGTGCGGCTCTCAAACTGGATGGAAGAAGCTTCCAAGCATAGTGTTCTTTCATGTACCAAAGAGAACCCAAGTGTCTGAGGCTGCTAGCCGTGCTGCTGGAGAGAACTGGCATCCCCGTGGGCCTGTCGGCTCATTTGCTCTTTCTGACCCTCGAAGGAAAGTCTTCCAAAAAGCCTTTGGGACCCGCTTAGAGAGAACAGCTGCCAAGCTGATGCACAGAACTTTGACAGAGAGACTAGCCCTGGGTCCCAAGCAGCCACCTATCTCGGGAGAGTACGTACCCCACCCAGGGATTCAAGCAGGGAGTTGGCCTTGTACAACTTACGCAGGACACTGGGAGGAGATGGAGGGCCACGCTACCTGCGCTCACACTACGTGGCCCGGAGAAGTTATCACGCAGCAGAATTCAGCACCCTCCCACTACACGTGTGTAGCCAAAAGAGGCGCTGGGCAGTGGGTGTTCTCAGCCCAAGAGCAGTCCTTGTTCTGGGCCGCACCTGCTCTGTGGTTCAAAGGTTCTCTGAGTCTGCTCCTTTGGAGGCATTTCAGAGCTGACGCTATCCCTGGGCTGCCGAAGCAAAGAGGCATAGCGGCCTTTCACACTGAAGGCATGGGCTTGTTTCCCATTCAGAGAGTGTATGTTGCCCCTCCCAGGCTGGAGGCCTGTAAGGTGACACCCTTTGCGCCGTGCCCCTGGAAAATGCCAGTGGCTGTACCCGATTGGGGCTGCCTGGTGAAACAACTTGCCGTCACCAGCACCCTGAGTACCTTTCCTGAAGTCTGAGTCCTAGCTAGGTAAACTCGGCCTTCGGAGGCGAGAGGGGAGCAAACATGTTCAACTTGTGGGGAAAGTCTTTGACCAATGACCAGTATGCTTGTGCCTGGGCGAGGCTTAGGCAGGAGCTTTCCAACACAGGGTTTTGACCTTACCATAAGCCGTCCCTTTGGGCTGAAGCAGGCGGCGGGTCTGTCTGTATCACAGTCTGGGAAGGAGGGCCTCAGGTGAGTCTGCCAACTGACTGCCCTCCATCACAGCCAGCTGAGAAAATATGGCAAGGCTGATGGAACCCACTTACAGCGCAATGTTTCTCTTCCGAAGAGGAGATTTTGCTACCAAACGTCAGCAGCTCCTCAGAGTGCTGTTCTGGTGTAGACTAGGGAAAGCTCCCACGGTCCGAAGATTATGAACGGCTCTTTTCCAGTGGCTTCATCCGAGAGAGAGCCAGAAGGGCTGATCTCAACAAATAGGGCTGCACACCGCGAGTGCTTCGGGCAGGGCAGTCCTGAGCCAGTGTGCCACCTAAGGAATGAAAGCAAAGTTTCCTAGCCGCAGGAAAGCAGACCGAGGCCTGCTGTTTTCTCTAGGCGATTGACGTGAGCTTGAGGGTGAGGCCTGTACTACATTGTGGAAAAGCTCGGGGTCACGGCTGTCTTTCTCCCTCTCTCGGGCCCATACCCTGGGCTCAGCCATGGGGGAATGCTGAGTGGGAGAGACTGCCTCTCTGCCGGACTCAGAAGGCTGCCTCCCTTTAGGGCAAGTCCGCTTGTGTCTTACTTCGTGGAGGAGGAATGAGGGCGCCCAGAGATATTCTGACATGAAATGCCTAACGACAGAGGATCTGGAGGAGCTGGTTTGTCAGTGGAAGGAGCCAAAAAGCCTGCATTCCTAAGGCCTCGCTGAGAACTGCCAGACACTCTGCCGTCATAGGCCTAAGAACTGGAAATTGTGACGGCAAGGCAACACTTGGAATCCTAGGAGGCAGTGGAAGTGCGGCTCTCAAACTGGATGGAAGAAGCTTCCAAGCATAGTGTTCTTTCATGTACCAAAGAGAACCCAAGTGTCTGAGGCTGCTAGCCGTGCTGCTGGAGAGAACTGGCATCCCCGTGGGCCTGTCGGCTCATTTGCTCTTTCTGACCCTCGAAGGAAAGTCTTCCAAAAAGCCTTTGGGACCCGCTTAGAGAGAACAGCTGCCAAGCTGATGCACAGAACTTTGACAGAGAGACTAGCCCTGGGTCCCAAGCAGCCACCTATCTCGGGAGAGTACGTACCCCACCCAGGGATTCAAGCAGGGAGTTGGCCTTGTACAACTTACGCAGGACACTGGGAGGAGATGGAGGGCCACGCTACCTGCGCTCACACTACGTGGCCCGGAGAAGTTATCACGCAGCAGAATTCAGCACCCTCCCACTACACGTGTGTAGCCAAAAGAGGCGCTGGGCAGTGGGTGTTCTCAGCCCAAGAGCAGTCCTTGTTCTGGGCCGCACCTGCTCTGTGGTTCAAAGGTTCTCTGAGTCTGCTCCTTTGGAGGCATTTCAGAGCTGACGCTATCCCTGGGCTGCCGAAGCAAAGAGGCATAGCGGCCTTTCACACTGAAGGCATGGGCTTGTTTCCCATTCAGAGAGTGTATGTTGCCCCTCCCAGGCTGGAGGCCTGTAAGGTGACACCCTTTGCGCCGTGCCCCTGGAAAATGCCAGTGGCTGTACCCGATTGGGGCTGCCTGGTGAAACAACTTGCCGTCACCAGCACCCTGAGTACCTTTCCTGAAGTCTGAGTCCTAGCTAGGTAAACTCGGCCTTCGGAGGCGAGAGGGGAGCAAACATGTTCAACTTGTGGGGAAAGTCTTTGACCAATGACCAGTATGCTTGTGCCTGGGCGAGGCTTAGGCAGGAGCTTTCCAACACAGGGTTTTGACCTTACCATAAGCCGTCCCTTTGGGCTGAAGCAGGCGGCGGGTCTGTCTGTATCACAGTCTGGGAAGGAGGGCCTCAGGTGAGTCTGCCAACTGACTGCCCTCCATCACAGCCAGCTGAGAAAATATGGCAAGGCTGATGGAACCCACTTACAGCGCAATGTTTCTCTTCCGAAGAGGAGATTTTGCTACCAAACGTCAGCAGCTCCTCAGAGTGCTGTTCTGGTGTAGACTAGGGAAAGCTCCCACGGTCCGAAGATTATGAACGGCTCTTTTCCAGTGGCTTCATCCGAGAGAGAGCCAGAAGGGCTGATCTCAACAAATAGGGCTGCACACCGCGAGTGCTTCGGGCAGGGCAGTCCTGAGCCAGTGTGCCACCTAAGGAATGAAAGCAAAGTTTCCTAGCCGCAGGAAAGCAGACCGAGGCCTGCTGTTTTCTCTAGGCGATTGACGTGAGCTTGAGGGTGAGGCCTGTACTACATTGTGGAAAAGCTCGGGGTCACGGCTGTCTTTCTCCCTCTCTCGGGCCCATACCCTGGGCTCAGCCATGGGGGAATGCTGAGTGGGAGAGACTGCCTCTCTGCCGGACTCAGAAGGCTGCCTCCCTTTAGGGCAAGTCCGCTTGTGTCTTACTTCGTGGAGGAGGAATGAGGGCGCCCAGAGATATTCTGACATGAAATGCCTAACGACAGAGGATCTGGAGGAGCTGGTTTGTCAGTGGAAGGAGCCAAAAAGCCTGCATTCCTAAGGCCTCGCTGAGAACTGCCAGACACTCTGCCGTCATAGGCCTAAGAACTGGAAATTGTGACGGCAAGGCAACACTTGGAATCCTAGGAGGCAGTGGAAGTGCGGCTCTCAAACTGGATGGAAGAAGCTTCCAAGCATAGTGTTCTTTCATGTACCAAAGAGAACCCAAGTGTCTGAGGCTGCTAGCCGTGCTGCTGGAGAGAACTGGCATCCCCGTGGGCCTGTCGGCTCATTTGCTCTTTCTGACCCTCGAAGGAAAGTCTTCCAAAAAGCCTTTGGGACCCGCTTAGAGAGAACAGCTGCCAAGCTGATGCACAGAACTTTGACAGAGAGACTAGCCCTGGGTCCCAAGCAGCCACCTATCTCTGGAGAGTACGTACCCCACCCAGGGATTCAAGCAGGGAGTTGGCCTTGTACAACTTACGCAGGACACTGGGAGGAGATGGAGGGCCACGCTACCTGCGCTCACACTACGTGGCCCGGAGAAGTTATCACGCAGCAGAATTCAGCACCCTCCCACTACACGTGTGTAGCCAAAAGAGGCGCTGGGCAGTGGGTGTTCTCAGCCCAAGAGCAGTCCTTGTTCTGGGCCGCACCTGCTCTGTGGTTCAAAGGTTCTCTGAGTCTGCTCCTTTGGAGGCATTTCAGAGCTGACGCTATCCCTGGGCTGCCGAAGCAAAGAGGCATAGCGGCCTTTCACACTGAAGGCATGGGCTTGTTTCCCATTCAGAGAGTGTATGTTGCCCCTCCCAGGCTGGAGGCCTGTAAGGTGACACCCTTTGCGCCGTGCCCCTGGAAAATGCCAGTGGCTGTACCCGATTGGGGCTGCCTGGTGAAACAACTTGCCGTCACCAGCACCCTGAGTACCTTTCCTGAAGTCTGAGTCCTAGCTAGGTAAACTCGGCCTTCGGAGGCGAGAGGGGAGCAAACATGTTCAACTTGTGGGGAAAGTCTTTGACCAATGACCAGTATGCTTGTGCCTGGGCGAGGCTTAGGCAGGAGCTTTCCAACACAGGGTTTTGACCTTACCATAAGCCGTCCCTTTGGGCTGAAGCAGGCGGCGGGTCTGTCTGTATCACAGTCTGGGAAGGAGGGCCTCAGGTGAGTCTGCCAACTGACTGCCCTCCATCACAGCCAGCTGAGAAAATATGGCAAGGCTGATGGAACCCACTTACAGCGCAATGTTTCTCTTCCGAAGAGGAGATTTTGCTACCAAACGTCAGCAGCTCCTCAGAGTGCTGTTCTGGTGTAGACTAGGGAAAGCTCCCACGGTCCGAAGATTATGAACGGCTCTTTTCCAGTGGCTTCATCCGAGAGAGAGCCAGAAGGGCTGATCTCAACAAATAGGGCTGCACACCGCGAGTGCTTCGGGCAGGGCAGTCCTGAGCCAGTGTGCCACCTAAGGAATGAAAGCAAAGTTTCCTAGCCGCAGGAAAGCAGACCGAGGCCTGCTGTTTTCTCTAGGCGATTGACGTGAGCTTGAGGGTGAGGCCTGTACTACATTGTGGAAAAGCTCGGGGTCACGGCTGTCTTTCTCCCTCTCTCGGGCCCATACCCTGGGCTCAGCCATGGGGGAATGCTGAGTGGGAGAGACTGCCTCTCTGCCGGACTCAGAAGGCTGCCTCCCTTTAGGGCAAGTCCGCTTGTGTCTTACTTCGTGGAGGAGGAATGAGGGCGCCCAGAGATATTCTGACATGAAATGCCTAACGACAGAGGATCTGGAGGAGCTGGTTTGTCAGTGGAAGGAGCCAAAAAGCCTGCATTCCTAAGGCCTCGCTGAGAACTGCCAGACACTCTGCCGTCATAGGCCTAAGAACTGGAAATTGTGACGGCAAGGCAACACTTGGAATCCTAGGAGGCAGTGGAAGTGCGGCTCTCAAACTGGATGGAAGAAGCTTCCAAGCATAGTGTTCTTTCATGTACCAAAGAGAACCCAAGTGTCTGAGGCTGCTAGCCGTGCTGCTGGAGAGAACTGGCATCCCCGTGGGCCTGTCGGCTCATTTGCTCTTTCTGACCCTCGAAGGAAAGTCTTCCAAAAAGCCTTTGGGACCCGCTTAGAGAGAACAGCTGCCAAGCTGATGCACAGAACTTTGACAGAGAGACTAGCCCTGGGTCCCAAGCAGCCACCTATCTCTGGAGAGTACGTACCCCACCCAGGGATTCAAGCAGGGAGTTGGCCTTGTACAACTTACGCAGGACACTGGGAGGAGATGGAGGGCCACGCTACCTGCGCTCACACTACGTGGCCCGGAGAAGTTATCACGCAGCAGAATTCAGCACCCTCCCACTACACGTGTGTAGCCAAAAGAGGCGCTGGGCAGTGGGTGTTCTCAGCCCAAGAGCAGTCCTTGTTCTGGGCCGCACCTGCTCTGTGGTTCAAAGGTTCTCTGAGTCTGCTCCTTTGGAGGCATTTCAGAGCTGACGCTATCCCTGGGCTGCCGAAGCAAAGAGGCATAGCGGCCTTTCACACTGAAGGCATGGGCTTGTTTCCCATTCAGAGAGTGTATGTTGCCCCTCCCAGGCTGGAGGCCTGTAAGGTGACACCCTTTGCGCCGTGCCCCTGGAAAATGCCAGTGGCTGTACCCGATTGGGGCTGCCTGGTGAAACAACTTGCCGTCACCAGCACCCTGAGTACCTTTCCTGAAGTCTGAGTCCTAGCTAGGTAAACTCGGCCTTCGGAGGCGAGAGGGGAGCAAACATGTTCAACTTGTGGGGAAAGTCTTTGACCAATGACCAGTATGCTTGTGCCTGGGCGAGGCTTAGGCAGGAGCTTTCCAACACAGGGTTTTGACCTTACCATAAGCCGTCCCTTTGGGCTGAAGCAGGCGGCGGGTCTGTCTGTATCACAGTCTGGGAAGGAGGGCCTCAGGTGAGTCTGCCAACTGACTGCCCTCCATCACAGCCAGCTGAGAAAATATGGCAAGGCTGATGGAACCCACTTACAGCGCAATGTTTCTCTTCCGAAGAGGAGATTTTGCTACCAAACGTCAGCAGCTCCTCAGAGTGCTGTTCTGGTGTAGACTAGGGAAAGCTCCCACGGTCCGAAGATTATGAACGGCTCTTTTCCAGTGGCTTCATCCGAGAGAGAGCCAGAAGGGCTGATCTCAACAAATAGGGCTGCACACCGCGAGTGCTTCGGGCAGGGCAGTCCTGAGCCAGTGTGCCACCTAAGGAATGAAAGCAAAGTTTCCTAGCCGCAGGAAAGCAGACCGAGGCCTGCTGTTTTCTCTAGGCGATTGACGTGAGCTTGAGGGTGAGGCCTGTACTACATTGTGGAAAAGCTCGGGGTCACGGCTGTCTTTCTCCCTCTCTCGGGCCCATACCCTGGGCTCAGCCATGGGGGAATGCTGAGTGGGAGAGACTGCCTCTCTGCCGGACTCAGAAGGCTGCCTCCCTTTAGGGCAAGTCCGCTTGTGTCTTACTTCGTGGAGGAGGAATGAGGGCGCCCAGAGATATTCTGACATGAAATGCCTAACGACAGAGGATCTGGAGGAGCTGGTTTGTCAGTGGAAGGAGCCAAAAAGCCTGCATTCCTAAGGCCTCGCTGAGAACTGCCAGACACTCTGCCGTCATAGGCCTAAGAACTGGAAATT
Source organism: Balaenoptera borealis (assembly GCF_965194805.1). Lineage (NCBI taxonomy): Eukaryota > Metazoa > Chordata > Mammalia > Artiodactyla > Balaenopteridae > Balaenoptera > Balaenoptera borealis. The sequence goes on along the minus strand of NC_138879.1, from coordinate 28,439,762 downwards.
GTGACGGCAAGGCAACACTTGGAATCCTAGGAGGCAGTGGAAGTGCGGCTCTCAAACTGGATGGAAGAAGCTTCCAAGCATAGTGTTCTTTCATGTACCAAAGAGAACCCAAGTGTCTGAGGCTGCTAGCCGTGCTGCTGGAGAGAACTGGCATCCCCGTGGGCCTGTCGGCTCATTTGCTCTTTCTGACCCTCGAAGGAAAGTCTTCCAAAAAGCCTTTGGGACCCGCTTAGAGAGAACAGCTGCCAAGCTGATGCACAGAACTTTGACAGAGAGACTAGCCCTGGGTCCCAAGCAGCCACCTATCTCTGGAGAGTACGTACCCCACCCAGGGATTCAAGCAGGGAGTTGGCCTTGTACAACTTACGCAGGACACTGGGAGGAGATGGAGGGCCACGCTACCTGCGCTCACACTACGTGGCCCGGAGAAGTTATCACGCAGCAGAATTCAGCACCCTCCCACTACACGTGTGTAGCCAAAAGAGGCGCTGGGCAGTGGGTGTTCTCAGCCCAAGAGCAGTCCTTGTTCTGGGCCGCACCTGCTCTGTGGTTCAAAGGTTCTCTGAGTCTGCTCCTTTGGAGGCATTTCAGAGCTGACGCTATCCCTGGGCTGCCGAAGCAAAGAGGCATAGCGGCCTTTCACACTGAAGGCATGGGCTTGTTTCCCATTCAGAGAGTGTATGTTGCCCCTCCCAGGCTGGAGGCCTGTAAGGTGACACCCTTTGCGCCGTGCCCCTGGAAAATGCCAGTGGCTGTACCCGATTGGGGCTGCCTGGTGAAACAACTTGCCGTCACCAGCACCCTGAGTACCTTTCCTGAAGTCTGAGTCCTAGCTAGGTAAACTCGGCCTTCGGAGGCGAGAGGGGAGCAAACATGTTCAACTTGTGGGGAAAGTCTTTGACCAATGACCAGTATGCTTGTGCCTGGGCGAGGCTTAGGCAGGAGCTTTCCAACACAGGGTTTTGACCTTACCATAAGCCGTCCCTTTGGGCTGAAGCAGGCGGCGGGTCTGTCTGTATCACAGTCTGGGAAGGAGGGCCTCAGGTGAGTCTGCCAACTGACTGCCCTCCATCACAGCCAGCTGAGAAAATATGGCAAGGCTGATGGAACCCACTTACAGCGCAATGTTTCTCTTCCGAAGAGGAGATTTTGCTACCAAACGTCAGCAGCTCCTCAGAGTGCTGTTCTGGTGTAGACTAGGGAAAGCTCCCACGGTCCGAAGATTATGAACGGCTCTTTTCCAGTGGCTTCATCCGAGAGAGAGCCAGAAGGGCTGATCTCAACAAATAGGGCTGCACACCGCGAGTGCTTCGGGCAGGGCAGTCCTGAGCCAGTGTGCCACCTAAGGAATGAAAGCAAAGTTTCCTAGCCGCAGGAAAGCAGACCGAGGCCTGCTGTTTTCTCTAGGCGATTGACGTGAGCTTGAGGGTGAGGCCTGTACTACATTGTGGAAAAGCTCGGGGTCACGGCTGTCTTTCTCCCTCTCTCGGGCCCATACCCTGGGCTCAGCCATGGGGGAATGCTGAGTGGGAGAGACTGCCTCTCTGCCGGACTCAGAAGGCTGCCTCCCTTTAGGGCAAGTCCGCTTGTGTCTTACTTCGTGGAGGAGGAATGAGGGCGCCCAGAGATATTCTGACATGAAATGCCTAACGACAGAGGATCTGGAGGAGCTGGTTTGTCAGTGGAAGGAGCCAAAAAGCCTGCATTCCTAAGGCCTCGCTGAGAACTGCCAGACACTCTGCCGTCATAGGCCTAAGAACTGGAAATTGTGACGGCAAGGCAACACTTGGAATCCTAGGAGGCAGTGGAAGTGCGGCTCTCAAACTGGATGGAAGAAGCTTCCAAGCATAGTGTTCTTTCATGTACCAAAGAGAACCCAAGTGTCTGAGGCTGCTAGCCGTGCTGCTGGAGAGAACTGGCATCCCCGTGGGCCTGTCGGCTCATTTGCTCTTTCTGACCCTCGAAGGAAAGTCTTCCAAAAAGCCTTTGGGACCCGCTTAGAGAGAACAGCTGCCAAGCTGATGCACAGAACTTTGACAGAGAGACTAGCCCTGGGTCCCAAGCAGCCACCTATCTCTGGAGAGTACGTACCCCACCCAGGGATTCAAGCAGGGAGTTGGCCTTGTACAACTTACGCAGGACACTGGGAGGAGATGGAGGGCCACGCTACCTGCGCTCACACTACGTGGCCCGGAGAAGTTATCACGCAGCAGAATTCAGCACCCTCCCACTACACGTGTGTAGCCAAAAGAGGCGCTGGGCAGTGGGTGTTCTCAGCCCAAGAGCAGTCCTTGTTCTGGGCCGCACCTGCTCTGTGGTTCAAAGGTTCTCTGAGTCTGCTCCTTTGGAGGCATTTCAGAGCTGACGCTATCCCTGGGCTGCCGAAGCAAAGAGGCATAGCGGCCTTTCACACTGAAGGCATGGGCTTGTTTCCCATTCAGAGAGTGTATGTTGCCCCTCCCAGGCTGGAGGCGCGTTAGGTGACACCCTTTGCGCCGTGCCCCTGGAAAATGCCAGTGGCTGTACCCGATTGGGGCTGCCTGGTGTAACAACTTGCCGTCACCAGCACCCTGAGTACCTTTCCTGAAGTCTGAGTCCTAGCTAGGTAAACTCGGCCTTCGGAGGCGAGAGGGGAGCAAACATGTTCAACTTGTGGGGAAAGTCTTTGACCAATGACCAGTATGCTTGTGCCTGGGCGAGGCTTAGGCAGGAGCTTTCCAACACAGGGTTTTGACCTTACCATAAGCCGTCCCTTTGGGCTGAAGCAGGCGGCGGGTCTGTCTGTATCACAGTCTGGGAAGGAGGGCCTCAGGTGAGTCTGCCAACTGACTGCCCTCCATCACAGCCAGCTGAGAAAATATGGCAAGGCTGATGGAACCCACTTACAGCGCAATGTTTCTCTTCCGAAGAGGAGATTTTGCTACCAAACGTCAGCAGCTCCTCAGAGTGCTGTTCTGGTGTAGACTAGGGAAAGCTCCCACGGTCCGAAGATTATGAACGGCTCTTTTCCAGTGGCTTCATCCGAGAGAGAGCCAGAAGGGCTGATCTCAACAAATAGGGCTGCACACCGCGAGTGCTTCGGGCAGGGCAGTCCTGAGCCAGTGTGCCACCTAAGGAATGAAAGCAAAGTTTCCTAGCCGCAGGAAAGCAGACCGAGGCCTGCTGTTTTCTCTAGGCGATTGACGTGAGCTTGAGGGTGAGGCCTGTACTACATTGTGGAAAAGCTCGGGGTCACGGCTGTCTTTCTCCCTCTCTCGGGCCCATACCCTGGGCTCAGCCATGGGGGAATGCTGAGTGGGAGAGACTGCCTCTCTGCCGGACTCAGAAGGCTGCCTCCCTTTAGGGCAAGTCCGCTTGTGTCTTACTTCGTGGAGGAGGAATGAGGGCGCCCAGAGATATTCTGACATGAAATGCCTAACGACAGAGGATCTGGAGGAGCTGGTTTGTCAGTGGAAGGAGCCAAAAAGCCTGCATTCCTAAGGCCTCGCTGAGAACTGCCAGACACTCTGCCGTCATAGGCCTAAGAACTGGAAATTGTGACGGCAAGGCAACACTTGGAATCCTAGGAGGCAGTGGAAGTGCGGCTCTCAAACTGGATGGAAGAAGCTTCCAAGCATAGTGTTCTTTCATGTACCAAAGAGAACCCAAGTGTCTGAGGCTGCTAGCCGTGCTGCTGGAGAGAACTGGCATCCCCGTGGGCCTGTCGGCTCATTTGCTCTTTCTGACCCTCGAAGGAAAGTCTTCCAAAAAGCCTTTGGGACCCGCTTAGAGAGAACAGCTGCCAAGCTGATGCACAGAACTTTGACAGAGAGACTAGCCCTGGGTCCCAAGCAGCCACCTATCTCTGGAGAGTACGTACCCCACCCAGGGATTCAAGCAGGGAGTTGGCCTTGTACAACTTACGCAGGACACTGGGAGGAGATGGAGGGCCACGCTACCTGCGCTCACACTACGTGGCCCGGAGAAGTTATCACGCAGCAGAATTCAGCACCCTCCCACTACACGTGTGTAGCCAAAAGAGGCGCTGGGCAGTGGGTGTTCTCAGCCCAAGAGCAGTCCTTGTTCTGGGCCGCACCTGCTCTGTGGTTCAAAGGTTCTCTGAGTCTGCTCCTTTGGAGGCATTTCAGAGCTGACGCTATCCCTGGGCTGCCGAAGCAAAGAGGCATAGCGGCCTTTCACACTGAAGGCATGGGCTTGTTTCCCATTCAGAGAGTGTATGTTGCCCCTCCCAGGCTGGAGGCGCGTTAGGTGACACCCTTTGCGCCGTGCCCCTGGAAAATGCCAGTGGCTGTACCCGATTGGGGCTGCCTGGTGAAACAACTTGCCGTCACCAGCACCCTGAGTACCTTTCCTGAAGTCTGAGTCCTAGCTAGGTAAACTCGGCCTTCGGAGGCGAGAGGGGAGCAAACATGTTCAACTTGTGGGGAAAGTCTTTGACCAATGACCAGTATGCTTGTGCCTGGGCGAGGCTTAGGCAGGAGCTTTCCAACACAGGGTTTTGACCTTCCCATAAGCCGTCCCTTTGGGCTGAAGCAGGCGGCGGGTCTGTCTGTATCACAGTCTGGGAAGGAGGGCCTCAGGTGAGTCTGCCAACTGACTGCCCTCCATCACAGCCAGCTGAGAAAATATGGCAAGGCTGATGGAACCCACTTACAGCGCAATGTTTCTCTTCCGAAGAGGAGATTTTGCTACCAAACGTCAGCAGCTCCTCAGAGTGCTGTTCTGGTGTAGACTAGGGAAAGCTCCCACGGTCCGAAGATTATGAACGGCTCTTTTCCAGTGGCTTCATCCGAGAGAGAGCCAGAAGGGCTGATCTCAACAAATAGGGCTGCACACCGCGAGTGCTTCGGGCAGGGCAGTCCTGAGCCAGTGTGCCACCTAAGGAATGAAAGCAAAGTTTCCTAGCCGCAGGAAAGCAGACCGAGGCCTGCTGTTTTCTCTAGGCGATTGACGTGAGCTTGAGGGTGAGGCCTGTACTACATTGTGGAAAAGCTCGGGGTCACGGCTGTCTTTCTCCCTCTCTCGGGCCCATACCCTGGGCTCAGCCATGGGGGAATGCTGAGTGGGAGAGACTGCCTCTCTGCCGGACTCAGAAGGCTGCCTCCCTTTAGGGCAAGTCCGCTTGTGTCTTACTTCGTGGAGGAGGAATGAGGGCGCCCAGAGATATTCTGACATGAAATGCCTAACGACAGAGGATCTGGAGGAGCTGGTTTGTCAGTGGAAGGAGCCAAAAAGCCTGCATTCCTAAGGCCTCGCTGAGAACTGCCAGACACTCTGCCGTCATAGGCCTAAGAACTGGAAATTGTGACGGCAAGGCAACACTTGGAATCCTAGGAGGCAGTGGAAGTGCGGCTCTCAAACTGGATGGAAGAAGCTTCCAAGCATAGTGTTCTTTCATGTACCAAAGAGAACCCAAGTGTCTGAGGCTGCTAGCCGTGCTGCTGGAGAGAACTGGCATCCCCGTGGGCCTGTCGGCTCATTTGCTCTTTCTGACCCTCGAAGGAAAGTCTTCCAAAAAGCCTTTGGGACCCGCTTAGAGAGAACAGCTGCCAAGCTGATGCACAGAACTTTGACAGAGAGACTAGCCCTGGGTCCCAAGCAGCCACCTATCTCTGGAGAGTACGTACCCCACCCAGGGATTCAAGCAGGGAGTTGGCCTTGTACAACTTACGCAGGACACTGGGAGGAGATGGAGGGCCACGCTACCTGCGCTCACACTACGTGGCCCGGAGAAGTTATCACGCAGCAGAATTCAGCACCCTCCCACTACACGTGTGTAGCCAAAAGAGGCGCTGGGCAGTGGGTGTTCTCAGCCCAAGAGCAGTCCTTGTTCTGGGCCGCACCTGCTCTGTGGTTCAAAGGTTCTCTGAGTCTGCTCCTTTGGAGGCATTTCAGAGCTGACGCTATCCCTGGGCTGCCGAAGCAAAGAGGCATAGCGGCCTTTCACACTGAAGGCATGGGCTTGTTTCCCATTCAGAGAGTGTATGTTGCCCCTCCCAGGCTGGAGGCGCGTTAGGTGACACCCTTTGCGCCGTGCCCCTGGAAAATGCCAGTGGCTGTACCCGATTGGGGCTGCCTGGTGAAACAACTTGCCGTCACCAGCACCCTGAGTACCTTTCCTGAAGTCTGAGTCCTAGCTAGGTAAACTCGGCCTTCGGAGGCGAGAGGGGAGCAAACATGTTCAACTTGTGGGGAAAGTCTTTGACCAATGACCAGTATGCTTGTGCCTGGGCGAGGCTTAGGCAGGAGCTTTCCAACACAGGGTTTTGACCTTCCCATAAGCCGTCCCTTTGGGCTGAAGCAGGCGGCGGGTCTGTCTGTATCACAGTCTGGGAAGGAGGGCCTCAGGTGAGTCTGCCAACTGACTGCCCTCCATCACAGCCAGCTGAGAAAATATGGCAAGGCTGATGGAACCCACTTACAGCGCAATGTTTCTCTTCCGAAGAGGAGATTTTGCTACCAAACGTCAGCAGCTCCTCAGAGTGCTGTTCTGGTGTAGACTAGGGAAAGCTCCCACGGTCCGAAGATTATGAACGGCTCTTTTCCAGTGGCTTCATCCGAGAGAGAGCCAGAAGGGCTGATCTCAACAAATAGGGCTGCACACCGCGAGTGCTTCGGGCAGGGCAGTCCTGAGCCAGTGTGCCACCTAAGGAATGAAAGCAAAGTTTCCTAGCCGCAGGAAAGCAGACCGAGGCCTGCTGTTTTCTCTAGGCGATTGACGTGAGCTTGAGGGTGAGGCCTGTACTACATTGTGGAAAAGCTCGGGGTCACGGCTGTCTTTCTCCCTCTCTCGGGCCCATACCCTGGGCTCAGCCATGGGGGAATGCTGAGTGGGAGAGACTGCCTCTCTGCCGGACTCAGAAGGCTGCCTCCCTTTAGGGCAAGTCCGCTTGTGTCTTACTTCGTGGAGGAGGAATGAGGGCGCCCAGAGATATTCTGACATGAAATGCCTAACGACAGAGGATCTGGAGGAGCTGGTTTGTCAGTGGAAGGAGCCAAAAAGCCTGCATTCCTAAGGCCTCGCTGAGAACTGCCAGACACTCTGCCGTCATAGGCCTAAGAACTGGAAATTGTGACGGCAAGGCAACACTTGGAATCCTAGGAGGCAGTGGAAGTGCGGCTCTCAAACTGGATGGAAGAAGCTTCCAAGCATAGTGTTCTTTCATGTACCAAAGAGAACCCAAGTGTCTGAGGCTGCTAGCCGTGCTGCTGGAGAGAACTGGCATCCCCGTGGGCCTGTCGGCTCATTTGCTCTTTCTGACCCTCGAAGGAAAGTCTTCCAAAAAGCCTTTGGGACCCGCTTAGAGAGAACAGCTGCCAAGCTGATGCACAGAACTTTGACAGAGAGACTAGCCCTGGGTCCCAAGCAGCCACCTATCTCTGGAGAGTACGTACCCCACCCAGGGATTCAAGCAGGGAGTTGGCCTTGTACAACTTACGCAGGACACTGGGAGGAGATGGAGGGCCACGCTACCTGCGCTCACACTACGTGGCCCGGAGAAGTTATCACGCAGCAGAATTCAGCACCCTCCCACTACACGTGTGTAGCCAAAAGAGGCGCTGGGCAGTGGGTGTTCTCAGCCCAAGAGCAGTCCTTGTTCTGGGCCGCACCTGCTCTGTGGTTCAAAGGTTCTCTGAGTCTGCTCCTTTGGAGGCATTTCAGAGCTGACGCTATCCCTGGGCTGCCGAAGCAAAGAGGCATAGCGGCCTTTCACACTGAAGGCATGGGCTTGTTTCCCATTCAGAGAGTGTATGTTGCCCCTCCCAGGCTGGAGGCGCGTTAGGTGACACCCTTTGCGCCGTGCCCCTGGAAAATGCCAGTGGCTGTACCCGATTGGGGCTGCCTGGTGAAACAACTTGCCGTCACCAGCACCCTGAGTACCTTTCCTGAAGTCTGAGTCCTAGCTAGGTAAACTCGGCCTTCGGAGGCGAGAGGGGAGCAAACATGTTCAACTTGTGGGGAAAGTCTTTGACCAATGACCAGTATGCTTGTGCCTGGGCGAGGCTTAGGCAGGAGCTTTCCAACACAGGGTTTTGACCTTCCCATAAGCCGTCCCTTTGGGCTGAAGCAGGCGGCGGGTCTGTCTGTATCACAGTCTGGGAAGGAGGGCCTCAGGTGAGTCTGCCAACTGACTGCCCTCCATCACAGCCAGCTGAGAAAATATGGCAAGGCTGATGGAACCCACTTACAGCGCAATGTTTCTCTTCCGAAGAGGAGATGTTGCTACCAAACGTCAGCAGCTCCTCAGAGTGCTGTTCTGGTGTAGACTAGGGAAAGCTCCCACGGTCCGAAGATTATGAACGGCTCTTTTCCAGTGGCTTCATCCGAGAGAGAGCCAGAAGGGCTGATCTCAACAAATAGGGCTGCACACCGCGAGTGCTTCGGGCAGGGCAGTCCTGAGCCAGTGTGCCACCTAAGGAATGAAAGCAAAGTTTCCTAGCCGCAGGAAAGCAGACCGAGGCCTGCTGTTTTCTCTAGGCGATTGACGTGAGCTTGAGGGTGAGGCCTGTACTACATTGTGGAAAAGCTCGGGGTCACGGCTGTCTTTCTCCCTCTCTCGGGCCCATACCCTGGGCTCAGCCATGGGGGAATGCTGAGTGGGAGAGACTGCCTCTCTGCCGGACTCAGAAGGCTGCCTCCCTTTAGGGCAAGTCCGCTTGTGTCTTACTTCGTGGAGGAGGAATGAGGGCGCCCAGAGATATTCTGACATGAAATGCCTAACGACAGAGGATCTGGAGGAGCTGGTTTGTCAGTGGAAGGAGCCAAAAAGCCTGCATTCCTAAGGCCTCGCTGAGAACTGCCAGACACTCTGCCGTCATAGGCCTAAGAACTGGAAATTGTGACGGCAAGGCAACACTTGGAATCCTAGGAGGCAGTGGAAGTGCGGCTCTCAAACTGGATGGAAGAAGCTTCCAAGCATAGTGTTCTTTCATGTACCAAAGAGAACCCAAGTGTCTGAGGCTGCTAGCCGTGCTGCTGGAGAGAACTGGCATCCCCGTGGGCCTGTCGGCTCATTTGCTCTTTCTGACCCTCGAAGGAAAGTCTTCCAAAAAGCCTTTGGGACCCGCTTAGAGAGAACAGCTGCCAAGCTGATGCACAGAACTTTGACAGAGAGACTAGCCCTGGGTCCCAAGCAGCCACCTATCTCTGGAGAGTACGTACCCCACCCAGGGATTCAAGCAGGGAGTTGGCCTTGTACAACTTACGCAGGACACTGGGAGGAGATGGAGGGCCACGCTACCTGCGCTCACACTACGTGGCCCGGAGAAGTTATCACGCAGCAGAATTCAGCACCCTCCCACTACACGTGTGTAGCCAAAAGAGGCGCTGGGCAGTGGGTGTTCTCAGCCCAAGAGCAGTCCTTGTTCTGGGCCGCACCTGCTCTGTGGTTCAAAGGTTCTCTGAGTCTGCTCCTTTGGAGGCATTTCAGAGCTGACGCTATCCCTGGGCTGCCGAAGCAAAGAGGCATAGCGGCCTTTCACACTGAAGGCATGGGCTTGTTTCCCATTCAGAGAGTGTATGTTGCCCCTCCCAGGCTGGAGGCGCGTTAGGTGACACCCTTTGCGCCGTGCCCCTGGAAAATGCCAGTGGCTGTACCCGATTGGGGCTGCCTGGTGAAACAACTTGCAGTCACCAGCACCCTGAGTACCTTTCCTGAAGTCTGAGTCCTAGCTAGGTAAACTCGGCCTTCGGAGGCGAGAGGGGAGCAAACATGTTCAACTTGTGGGGAAAGTCTTTGACCAATGACCAGTATGCTTGTGCCTGGGCGAGGCTTAGGCAGGAGCTTTCCAACACAGGGTTTTGACCTTCCCATAAGCCGTCCCTTTGGGCTGAAGCAGGCGGCGGGTCTGTCTGTATCACAGTCTGGGAAGGAGGGCCTCAGGTGAGTCTGCCAACTGACTGCCCTCCATCACAGCCAGCTGAGAAAATATGGCAAGGCTGATGGAACCCACTTACAGCGCAATGTTTCTCTTCCGAAGAGGAGATGTTGCTACCAAACGTCAGCAGCTCCTCAGAGTGCTGTTCTGGTGTAGACTAGGGAAAGCTCCCACGGTCCGAAGATTATGAACGGCTCTTTTCCAGTGGCTTCATCCGAGAGAGAGCCAGAAGGGCTGATCTCAACAAATAGGGCTGCACACCGCGAGTGCTTCGGGCAGGGCAGTCCTGAGCCAGTGTGCCACCTAAGGAATGAAAGCAAAGTTTCCTAGCCGCAGGAAAGCAGACCGAGGCCTGCTGTTTTCTCTAGGCGATTGACGTGAGCTTGAGGGTGAGGCCTGTACTACATTGTGGAAAAGCTCGGGGTCACGGCTGTCTTTCTCCCTCTCTCGGGCCCATACCCTGGGCTCAGCCATGGGGGAATGCTGAGTGGGAGAGACTGCCTCTCTGCCGGACTCAGAAGGCTGCCTCCCTTTAGGGCAAGTCCGCTTGTGTCTTACTTCGTGGAGGAGGAATGAGGGCGCCCAGAGATATTCTGACATGAAATGCCTAACGACAGAGGATCTGGAGGAGCTGGTTTGTCAGTGGAAGGAGCCAAAAAGCCTGCATTCCTAAGGCCTCGCTGAGAACTGCCAGACACTCTGCCGTCATAGGCCTAAGAACTGGAAATTGTGACGGCAAGGCAACACTTGGAATCCTAGGAGGCAGTGGAAGTGCGGCTCTCAAACTGGATGGAAGAAGCTTCCAAGCATAGTGTTCTTTCATGTACCAAAGAGAACCCAAGTGTCTGAGGCTGCTAGCCGTGCTGCTGGAGAGAACTGGCATCCCCGTGGGCCTGTCGGCTCATTTGCTCTTTCTGACCCTCGAAGGAAAGTCTTCCAAAAAGCCTTTGGGACCCGCTTAGAGAGAACAGCTGCCAAGCTGATGCACAGAACTTTGACAGAGAGACTAGCCCTGGGTCCCAAGCAGCCACCTATCTCTGGAGAGTACGTACCCCACCCAGGGATTCAAGCAGGGAGTTGGCCTTGTACAACTTACGCAGGACACTGGGAGGAGATGGAGGGCCACGCTACCTGCGCTCACACTACGTGGCCCGGAGAAGTTATCACGCAGCAGAATTCAGCACCCTCCCACTACACGTGTGTAGCCAAAAGAGGCGCTGGGCAGTGGGTGTTCTCAGCCCAAGAGCAGTCCTTGTTCTGGGCCGCACCTGCTCTGTGGTTCAAAGGTTCTCTGAGTCTGCTCCTTTGGAGGCATTTCAGAGCTGACGCTATCCCTGGGCTGCCGAAGCAAAGAGGCATAGCGGCCTTTCACACTGAAGGCATGGGCTTGTTTCCCATTCAGAGAGTGTATGTTGCCCCTCCCAGGCTGGAGGCCTGTAAGGTGACACCCTTTGCGCCGTGCCCCTGGAAAATGCCAGTGGCTGTACCCGATTGGGGCTGCCTGGTGAAACAACTTGCCGTCACCAGCACCCTGAGTACCTTTCCTGAAGTCTGAGTCCTAGCTAGGTAAACTCGGCCTTCGGAGGCGAGAGGGGAGCAAACATGTTCAACTTGTGGGGAAAGTCTTTGACCAATGACCAGTATGCTTGTGCCTGGGCGAGGCTTAGGCAGGAGCTTTCCAACACAGGGTTTTGACCTTCCCATAAGCCGTCCCTTTGGGCTGAAGCAGGCGGCGGGTCTGTCTGTATCACAGTCTGGGAAGGAGGGCCTCAGGTGAGTCTGCCAACTGACTGCCCTCCATCACAGCCAGCTGAGAAAATATGGCAAGGCTGATGGAACCCACTTACAGCGCAATGTTTCTCTTCCGAAGAGGAGATGTTGCTACCAAACGTCAGCAGCTCCTCAGAGTGCTGTTCTGGTGTAGACTAGGGAAAGCTCCCACGGTCCGAAGATTATGAACGGCTCTTTTCCAGTGGCTTCATCCGAGAGAGAGCCAGAAGGGCTGATCTCAACAAATAGGGCTGCACACCGCGAGTGCTTCGGGCAGGGCAGTCCTGAGCCAGTGTGCCACCTAAGGAATGAAAGCAAAGTTTCCTAGCCGCAGGAAAGCAGACCGAGGCCTGCTGTTTTCTCTAGGCGATTGACGTGAGCTTGAGGGTGAGGCCTGTACTACATTGTGGAAAAGCTCGGGGTCACGGCTGTCTTTCTCCCTCTCTCGGGCCCATACCCTGGGCTCAGCCATGGGGGAATGCTGAGTGGGAGAGACTGCCTCTCTGCCGGACTCAGAAGGCTGCCTCCCTTTAGGGCAAGTCCGCTTGTGTCTTACTTCGTGGAGGAGGAATGAGGGCGCCCAGAGATATTCTGACATGAAATGCCTAACGACAGAGGATCTGGAGGAGCTGGTTTGTCAGTGGAAGGAGCCAAAAAGCCTGCATTCCTAAGGCCTCGCTGAGAACTGCCAGACACTCTGCCGTCATAGGCCTAAGAACTGGAAATTGTGACGGCAAGGCAACACTTGGAATCCTAGGAGGCAGTGGAAGTGCGGCTCTCAAACTGGATGGAAGAAGCTTCCAAGCATAGTGTTCTTTCATGTACCAAAGAGAACCCAAGTGTCTGAGGCTGCTAGCCGTGCTGCTGGAGAGAACTGGCATCCCCGTGGGCCTGTCGGCTCATTTGCTCTTTCTGACCCTCGAAGGAAAGTCTTCCAAAAAGCCTTTGGGACCCGCTTAGAGAGAACAGCTGCCAAGCTGATGCACAGAACTTTGACAGAGAGACTAGCCCTGGGTCCCAAGCAGCCACCTATCTCTGGAGAGTACGTACCCCACCCAGGGATTCAAGCAGGGAGTTGGCCTTGTACAACTTACGCAGGACACTGGGAGGAGATGGAGGGCCACGCTACCTGCGCTCACACTACGTGGCCCGGAGAAGTTATCACGCAGCAGAATTCAGCACCCTCCCACTACACGTGTGTAGCCAAAAGAGGCGCTGGGCAGTGGGTGTTCTCAGCCCAAGAGCAGTCCTTGTTCTGGGCCGCACCTGCTCTGTGGTTCAAAGGTTCTCTGAGTCTGCTCCTTTGGAGGCATTTCAGAGCTGACGCTATCCCTGGGCTGCCGAAGCAAAGAGGCATAGCGGCCTTTCACACTGAAGGCATGGGCTTGTTTCCCATTCAGAGAGTGTATGTTGCCCCTCCCAGGCTGGAGGCCTGTAAGGTGACACCCTTTGCGCCGTGCCCCTGGAAAATGCCAGTGGCTGTACCCGATTGGGGCTGCCTGGTGAAACAACTTGCCGTCACCAGCACCCTGAGTACCTTTCCTGAAGTCTGAGTCCTAGCTAGGTAAACTCGGCCTTCGGAGGCGAGAGGGGAGCAAACATGTTCAACTTGTGGGGAAAGTCTTTGACCAATGACCAGTATGCTTGTGCCTGGGCGAGGCTTAGGCAGGAGCTTTCCAACACAGGGTTTTGACCTTCCCATAAGCCGTCCCTTTGGGCTGAAGCAGGCGGCGGGTCTGTCTGTATCACAGTCTGGGAAGGAGGGCCTCAGGTGAGTCTGCCAACTGACTGCCCTCCATCACAGCCAGCTGAGAAAATATGGCAAGGCTGATGGAACCCACTTACAGCGCAATGTTTCTCTTCCGAAGAGGAGATGTTGCTACCAAACGTCAGCAGCTCCTCAGAGTGCTGTTCTGGTGTAGACTAGGGAAAGCTCCCACGGTCCGAAGATTATGAACGGCTCTTTTCCAGTGGCTTCATCCGAGAGAGAGCCAGAAGGGCTGATCTCAACAAATAGGGCTGCACACCGCGAGTGCTTCGGGCAGGGCAGTCCTGAGCCAGTGTGCCACCTAAGGAATGAAAGCAAAGTTTCCTAGCCGCAGGAAAGCAGACCGAGGCCTGCTGTTTTCTCTAGGCGATTGACGTGAGCTTGAGGGTGAGGCCTGTACTACATTGTGGAAAAGCTCGGGGTCACGGCTGTCTTTCTCCCTCTCTCGGGCCCATACCCTGGGCTCAGCCATGGGGGAATGCTGAGTGGGAGAGACTGCCTCTCTGCCGGACTCAGAAGGCTGCCTCCCTTTAGGGCAAGTCCGCTTGTGTCTTACTTCGTGGAGGAGGAATGAGGGCGCCCAGAGATATTCTGACATGAAATGCCTAACGACAGAGGATCTGGAGGAGCTGGTTTGTCAGTGGAAGGAGCCAAAAAGCCTGCATTCCTAAGGCCTCGCTGAGAACTGCCAGACACTCTGCCGTCATAGGCCTAAGAACTGGAAATTGTGACGGCAAGGCAACACTTGGAATCCTAGGAGGCAGTGGAAGTGCGGCTCTCAAACTGGATGGAAGAAGCTTCCAAGCATAGTGTTCTTTCATGTACCAAAGAGAACCCAAGTGTCTGAGGCTGCTAGCCGTGCTGCTGGAGAGAACTGGCATCCCCGTGGGCCTGTCGGCTCATTTGCTCTTTCTGACCCTCGAAGGAAAGTCTTCCAAAAAGCCTTTGGGACCCGCTTAGAGAGAACAGCTGCCAAGCTGATGCACAGAACTTTGACAGAGAGACTAGCCCTGGGTCCCAAGCAGCCACCTATCTCTGGAGAGTACGTACCCCACCCAGGGATTCAAGCAGGGAGTTGGCCTTGTACAACTTACGCAGGACACTGGGAGGAGATGGAGGGCCACGCTACCTGCGCTCACACTACGTGGCCCGGAGAAGTTATCACGCAGCAGAATTCAGCACCCTCCCACTACACGTGTGTAGCCAAAAGAGGCGCTGGGCAGTGGGTGTTCTCAGCCCAAGAGCAGTCCTTGTTCTGGGCCGCACCTGCTCTGTGGTTCAAAGGTTCTCTGAGTCTGCTCCTTTGGAGGCATTTCAGAGCTGACGCTATCCCTGGGCTGCCGAAGCAAAGAGGCATAGCGGCCTTTCACACTGAAGGCATGGGCTTGTTTCCCATTCAGAGAGTGTATGTTGCCCCTCCCAGGCTGGAGGCCTGTAAGGTGACACCCTTTGCGCCGTGCCCCTGGAAAATGCCAGTGGCTGTACCCGATTGGGGCTGCCTGGTGAAACAACTTGCAGTCACCAGCACCCTGAGTACCTTTCCTGAAGTCTGAGTCCTAGCTAGGTAAACTCGGCCTTCGGAGGCGAGAGGGGAGCAAACATGTTCAACTTGTGGGGAAAGTCTTTGACCAATGACCAGTATGCTTGTGCCTGGGCGAGGCTTAGGCAGGAGCTTTCCAACACAGGGTTTTGACCTTCCCATAAGCCGTCCCTTTGGGCTGAAGCAGGCGGCGGGTCTGTCTGTATCACAGTCTGGGAAGGAGGGCCTCAGGTGAGTCTGCCAACTGACTGCCCTCCATCACAGCCAGCTGAGAAAATATGGCAAGGCTGATGGAACCCACTTACAGCGCAATGTTTCTCTTCCGAAGAGGAGATGTTGCTACCAAACGTCAGCAGCTCCTCAGAGTGCTGTTCTGGTGTAGACTAGGGAAAGCTCCCACGGTCCGAAGATTATGAACGGCTCTTTTCCAGTGGCTTCATCCGAGAGAGAGCCAGAAGGGCTGATCTCAACAAATAGGGCTGCACACCGCGAGTGCTTCGGGCAGGGCAGTCCTGAGCCAGTGTGCCACCTAAGGAATGAAAGCAAAGTTTCCTAGCCGCAGGAAAGCAGACCGAGGCCTGCTGTTTTCTCTAGGCGATTGACGTGAGCTTGAGGGTGAGGCCTGTACTACATTGTGGAAAAGCTCGGGGTCACGGCTGTCTTTCTCCCTCTCTCGGGCCCATACCCTGGGCTCAGCCATGGGGGAATGCTGAGTGGGAGAGACTGCCTCTCTGCCGGACTCAGAAGGCTGCCTCCCTTTAGGGCAAGTCCGCTTGTGTCTTACTTCGTGGAGGAGGAATGAGGGCGCCCAGAGATATTCTGACATGAAATGCCTAACGACAGAGGATCTGGAGGAGCTGGTTTGTCAGTGGAAGGAGCCAAAAAGCCTGCATTCCTAAGGCCTCGCTGAGAACTGCCAGACACTCTGCCGTCATAGGCCTAAGAACTGGAAATTGTGACGGCAAGGCAACACTTGGAATCCTAGGAGGCAGTGGAAGTGCGGCTCTCAAACTGGATGGAAGAAGCTTCCAAGCATAGTGTTCTTTCATGTACCAAAGAGAACCCAA
This sequence comes from Balaenoptera borealis, assembly GCF_965194805.1. Classification (NCBI taxonomy): domain Eukaryota; kingdom Metazoa; phylum Chordata; class Mammalia; order Artiodactyla; family Balaenopteridae; genus Balaenoptera; species Balaenoptera borealis. Next base: position 28,423,738 of record NC_138879.1, on the reverse strand, counting down.
GTGTCTGAGGCTGCTAGCCGTGCTGCTGGAGAGAACTGGCATCCCCGTGGGCCTGTCGGCTCATTTGCTCTTTCTGACCCTCGAAGGAAAGTCTTCCAAAAAGCCTTTGGGACCCGCTTAGAGAGAACAGCTGCCAAGCTGATGCACAGAACTTTGACAGAGAGACTAGCCCTGGGTCCCAAGCAGCCACCTATCTCTGGAGAGTACGTACCCCACCCAGGGATTCAAGCAGGGAGTTGGCCTTGTACAACTTACGCAGGACACTGGGAGGAGATGGAGGGCCACGCTACCTGCGCTCACACTACGTGGCCCGGAGAAGTTATCACGCAGCAGAATTCAGCACCCTCCCACTACACGTGTGTAGCCAAAAGAGGCGCTGGGCAGTGGGTGTTCTCAGCCCAAGAGCAGTCCTTGTTCTGGGCCGCACCTGCTCTGTGGTTCAAAGGTTCTCTGAGTCTGCTCCTTTGGAGGCATTTCAGAGCTGACGCTATCCCTGGGCTGCCGAAGCAAAGAGGCATAGCGGCCTTTCACACTGAAGGCATGGGCTTGTTTCCCATTCAGAGAGTGTATGTTGCCCCTCCCAGGCTGGAGGCCTGTAAGGTGACACCCTTTGCGCCGTGCCCCTGGAAAATGCCAGTGGCTGTACCCGATTGGGGCTGCCTGGTGAAACAACTTGCAGTCACCAGCACCCTGAGTACCTTTCCTGAAGTCTGAGTCCTAGCTAGGTAAACTCGGCCTTCGGAGGCGAGAGGGGAGCAAACATGTTCAACTTGTGGGGAAAGTCTTTGACCAATGACCAGTATGCTTGTGCCTGGGCGAGGCTTAGGCAGGAGCTTTCCAACACAGGGTTTTGACCTTCCCATAAGCCGTCCCTTTGGGCTGAAGCAGGCGGCGGGTCTGTCTGTATCACAGTCTGGGAAGGAGGGCCTCAGGTGAGTCTGCCAACTGACTGCCCTCCATCACAGCCAGCTGAGAAAATATGGCAAGGCTGATGGAACCCACTTACAGCGCAATGTTTCTCTTCCGAAGAGGAGATGTTGCTACCAAACGTCAGCAGCTCCTCAGAGTGCTGTTCTGGTGTAGACTAGGGAAAGCTCCCACGGTCCGAAGATTATGAACGGCTCTTTTCCAGTGGCTTCATCCGAGAGAGAGCCAGAAGGGCTGATCTCAACAAATAGGGCTGCACACCGCGAGTGCTTCGGGCAGGGCAGTCCTGAGCCAGTGTGCCACCTAAGGAATGAAAGCAAAGTTTCCTAGCCGCAGGAAAGCAGACCGAGGCCTGCTGTTTTCTCTAGGCGATTGACGTGAGCTTGAGGGTGAGGCCTGTACTACATTGTGGAAAAGCTCGGGGTCACGGCTGTCTTTCTCCCTCTCTCGGGCCCATACCCTGGGCTCAGCCATGGGGGAATGCTGAGTGGGAGAGACTGCCTCTCTGCCGGACTCAGAAGGCTGCCTCCCTTTAGGGCAAGTCCGCTTGTGTCTTACTTCGTGGAGGAGGAATGAGGGCGCCCAGAGATATTCTGACATGAAATGCCTAACGACAGAGGATCTGGAGGAGCTGGTTTGTCAGTGGAAGGAGCCAAAAAGCCTGCATTCCTAAGGCCTCGCTGAGAACTGCCAGACACTCTGCCGTCATAGGCCTAAGAACTGGAAATTGTGACGGCAAGGCAACACTTGGAATCCTAGGAGGCAGTGGAAGTGCGGCTCTCAAACTGGATGGAAGAAGCTTCCAAGCATAGTGTTCTTTCATGTACCAAAGAGAACCCAAGTGTCTGAGGCTGCTAGCCGTGCTGCTGGAGAGAACTGGCATCCCCGTGGGCCTGTCGGCTCATTTGCTCTTTCTGACCCTCGAAGGAAAGTCTTCCAAAAAGCCTTTGGGACCCGCTTAGAGAGAACAGCTGCCAAGCTGATGCACAGAACTTTGACAGAGAGACTAGCCCTGGGTCCCAAGCAGCCACCTATCTCTGGAGAGTACGTACCCCACCCAGGGATTCAAGCAGGGAGTTGGCCTTGTACAACTTACGCAGGACACTGGGAGGAGATGGAGGGCCACGCTACCTGCGCTCACACTACGTGGCCCGGAGAAGTTATCACGCAGCAGAATTCAGCACCCTCCCACTACACGTGTGTAGCCAAAAGAGGCGCTGGGCAGTGGGTGTTCTCAGCCCAAGAGCAGTCCTTGTTCTGGGCCGCACCTGCTCTGTGGTTCAAAGGTTCTCTGAGTCTGCTCCTTTGGAGGCATTTCAGAGCTGACGCTATCCCTGGGCTGCCGAAGCAAAGAGGCATAGCGGCCTTTCACACTGAAGGCATGGGCTTGTTTCCCATTCAGAGAGTGTATGTTGCCCCTCCCAGGCTGGAGGCGCGTTAGGTGACACCCTTTGCGCCGTGCCCCTGGAAAATGCCAGTGGCTGTACCCGATTGGGGCTGCCTGGTGAAACAACTTGCAGTCACCAGCACCCTGAGTACCTTTCCTGAAGTCTGAGTCCTAGCTAGGTAAACTCGGCCTTCGGAGGCGAGAGGGGAGCAAACATGTTCAACTTGTGGGGAAAGTCTTTGACCAATGACCAGTATGCTTGTGCCTGGGCGAGGCTTAGGCAGGAGCTTTCCAACACAGGGTTTTGACCTTCCCATAAGCCGTCCCTTTGGGCTGAAGCAGGCGGCGGGTCTGTCTGTATCACAGTCTGGGAAGGAGGGCCTCAGGTGAGTCTGCCAACTGACTGCCCTCCATCACAGCCAGCTGAGAAAATATGGCAAGGCTGATGGAACCCACTTACAGCGCAATGTTTCTCTTCCGAAGAGGAGATGTTGCTACCAAACGTCAGCAGCTCCTCAGAGTGCTGTTCTGGTGTAGACTAGGGAAAGCTCCCACGGTCCGAAGATTATGAACGGCTCTTTTCCAGTGGCTTCATCCGAGAGAGAGCCAGAAGGGCTGATCTCAACAAATAGGGCTGCACACCGCGAGTGCTTCGGGCAGGGCAGTCCTGAGCCAGTGTGCCACCTAAGGAATGAAAGCAAAGTTTCCTAGCCGCAGGAAAGCAGACCGAGGCCTGCTGTTTTCTCTAGGCGATTGACGTGAGCTTGAGGGTGAGGCCTGTACTACATTGTGGAAAAGCTCGGGGTCACGGCTGTCTTTCTCCCTCTCTCGGGCCCATACCCTGGGCTCAGCCATGGGGGAATGCTGAGTGGGAGAGACTGCCTCTCTGCCGGACTCAGAAGGCTGCCTCCCTTTAGGGCAAGTCCGCTTGTGTCTTACTTCGTGGAGGAGGAATGAGGGCGCCCAGAGATATTCTGACATGAAATGCCTAACGACAGAGGATCTGGAGGAGCTGGTTTGTCAGTGGAAGGAGCCAAAAAGCCTGCATTCCTAAGGCCTCGCTGAGAACTGCCAGACACTCTGCCGTCATAGGCCTAAGAACTGGAAATTGTGACGGCAAGGCAACACTTGGAATCCTAGGAGGCAGTGGAAGTGCGGCTCTCAAACTGGATGGAAGAAGCTTCCAAGCATAGTGTTCTTTCATGTACCAAAGAGAACCCAAGTGTCTGAGGCTGCTAGCCGTGCTGCTGGAGAGAACTGGCATCCCCGTGGGCCTGTCGGCTCATTTGCTCTTTCTGACCCTCGAAGGAAAGTCTTCCAAAAAGCCTTTGGGACCCGCTTAGAGAGAACAGCTGCCAAGCTGATGCACAGAACTTTGACAGAGAGACTAGCCCTGGGTCCCAAGCAGCCACCTATCTCTGGAGAGTACGTACCCCACCCAGGGATTCAAGCAGGGAGTTGGCCTTGTACAACTTACGCAGGACACTGGGAGGAGATGGAGGGCCACGCTACCTGCGCTCACACTACGTGGCCCGGAGAAGTTATCACGCAGCAGAATTCAGCACCCTCCCACTACACGTGTGTAGCCAAAAGAGGCGCTGGGCAGTGGGTGTTCTCAGCCCAAGAGCAGTCCTTGTTCTGGGCCGCACCTGCTCTGTGGTTCAAAGGTTCTCTGAGTCTGCTCCTTTGGAGGCATTTCAGAGCTGACGCTATCCCTGGGCTGCCGAAGCAAAGAGGCATAGCGGCCTTTCACACTGAAGGCATGGGCTTGTTTCCCATTCAGAGAGTGTATGTTGCCCCTCCCAGGCTGGAGGCGCGTTAGGTGACACCCTTTGCGCCGTGCCCCTGGAAAATGCCAGTGGCTGTACCCGATTGGGGCTGCCTGGTGAAACAACTTGCCGTCACCAGCACCCTGAGTACCTTTCCTGAAGTCTGAGTCCTAGCTAGGTAAACTCGGCCTTCGGAGGCGAGAGGGGAGCAAACATGTTCAACTTGTGGGGAAAGTCTTTGACCAATGACCAGTATGCTTGTGCCTGGGCGAGGCTTAGGCAGGAGCTTTCCAACACAGGGTTTTGACCTTCCCATAAGCCGTCCCTTTGGGCTGAAGCAGGCGGCGGGTCTGTCTGTATCACAGTCTGGGAAGGAGGGCCTCAGGTGAGTCTGCCAACTGACTGCCCTCCATCACAGCCAGCTGAGAAAATATGGCAAGGCTGATGGAACCCACTTACAGCGCAATGTTTCTCTTCCGAAGAGGAGATGTTGCTACCAAACGTCAGCAGCTCCTCAGAGTGCTGTTCTGGTGTAGACTAGGGAAAGCTCCCACGGTCCGAAGATTATGAACGGCTCTTTTCCAGTGGCTTCATCCGAGAGAGAGCCAGAAGGGCTGATCTCAACAAATAGGGCTGCACACCGCGAGTGCTTCGGGCAGGGCAGTCCTGAGCCAGTGTGCCACCTAAGGAATGAAAGCAAAGTTTCCTAGCCGCAGGAAAGCAGACCGAGGCCTGCTGTTTTCTCTAGGCGATTGACGTGAGCTTGAGGGTGAGGCCTGTACTACATTGTGGAAAAGCTCGGGGTCACGGCTGTCTTTCTCCCTCTCTCGGGCCCATACCCTGGGCTCAGCCATGGGGGAATGCTGAGTGGGAGAGACTGCCTCTCTGCCGGACTCAGAAGGCTGCCTCCCTTTAGGGCAAGTCCGCTTGTGTCTTACTTCGTGGAGGAGGAATGAGGGCGCCCAGAGATATTCTGACATGAAATGCCTAACGACAGAGGATCTGGAGGAGCTGGTTTGTCAGTGGAAGGAGCCAAAAAGCCTGCATTCCTAAGGCCTCGCTGAGAACTGCCAGACACTCTGCCGTCATAGGCCTAAGAACTGGAAATTGTGACGGCAAGGCAACACTTGGAATCCTAGGAGGCAGTGGAAGTGCGGCTCTCAAACTGGATGGAAGAAGCTTCCAAGCATAGTGTTCTTTCATGTACCAAAGAGAACCCAAGTGTCTGAGGCTGCTAGCCGTGCTGCTGGAGAGAACTGGCATCCCCGTGGGCCTGTCGGCTCATTTGCTCTTTCTGACCCTCGAAGGAAAGTCTTCCAAAAAGCCTTTGGGACCCGCTTAGAGAGAACAGCTGCCAAGCTGATGCACAGAACTTTGACAGAGAGACTAGCCCTGGGTCCCAAGCAGCCACCTATCTCTGGAGAGTACGTACCCCACCCAGGGATTCAAGCAGGGAGTTGGCCTTGTACAACTTACGCAGGACACTGGGAGGAGATGGAGGGCCACGCTACCTGCGCTCACACTACGTGGCCCGGAGAAGTTATCACGCAGCAGAATTCAGCACCCTCCCACTACACGTGTGTAGCCAAAAGAGGCGCTGGGCAGTGGGTGTTCTCAGCCCAAGAGCAGTCCTTGTTCTGGGCCGCACCTGCTCTGTGGTTCAAAGGTTCTCTGAGTCTGCTCCTTTGGAGGCATTTCAGAGCTGACGCTATCCCTGGGCTGCCGAAGCAAAGAGGCATAGCGGCCTTTCACACTGAAGGCATGGGCTTGTTTCCCATTCAGAGAGTGTATGTTGCCCCTCCCAGGCTGGAGGCCTGTAAGGTGACACCCTTTGCGCCGTGCCCCTGGAAAATGCCAGTGGCTGTACCCGATTGGGGCTGCCTGGTGAAACAACTTGCCGTCACCAGCACCCTGAGTACCTTTCCTGAAGTCTGAGTCCTAGCTAGGTAAACTCGGCCTTCGGAGGCGAGAGGGGAGCAAACATGTTCAACTTGTGGGGAAAGTCTTTGACCAATGACCAGTATGCTTGTGCCTGGGCGAGGCTTAGGCAGGAGCTTTCCAACACAGGGTTTTGACCTTCCCATAAGCCGTCCCTTTGGGCTGAAGCAGGCGGCGGGTCTGTCTGTATCACAGTCTGGGAAGGAGGGCCTCAGGTGAGTCTGCCAACTGACTGCCCTCCATCACAGCCAGCTGAGAAAATATGGCAAGGCTGATGGAACCCACTTACAGCGCAATGTTTCTCTTCCGAAGAGGAGATGTTGCTACCAAACGTCAGCAGCTCCTCAGAGTGCTGTTCTGGTGTAGACTAGGGAAAGCTCCCACGGTCCGAAGATTATGAACGGCTCTTTTCCAGTGGCTTCATCCGAGAGAGAGCCAGAAGGGCTGATCTCAACAAATAGGGCTGCACACCGCGAGTGCTTCGGGCAGGGCAGTCCTGAGCCAGTGTGCCACCTAAGGAATGAAAGCAAAGTTTCCTAGCCGCAGGAAAGCAGACCGAGGCCTGCTGTTTTCTCTAGGCGATTGACGTGAGCTTGAGGGTGAGGCCTGTACTACATTGTGGAAAAGCTCGGGGTCACGGCTGTCTTTCTCCCTCTCTCGGGCCCATACCCTGGGCTCAGCCATGGGGGAATGCTGAGTGGGAGAGACTGCCTCTCTGCCGGACTCAGAAGGCTGCCTCCCTTTAGGGCAAGTCCGCTTGTGTCTTACTTCGTGGAGGAGGAATGAGGGCGCCCAGAGATATTCTGACATGAAATGCCTAACGACAGAGGATCTGGAGGAGCTGGTTTGTCAGTGGAAGGAGCCAAAAAGCCTGCATTCCTAAGGCCTCGCTGAGAACTGCCAGACACTCTGCCGTCATAGGCCTAAGAACTGGAAATTGTGACGGCAAGGCAACACTTGGAATCCTAGGAGGCAGTGGAAGTGCGGCTCTCAAACTGGATGGAAGAAGCTTCCAAGCATAGTGTTCTTTCATGTACCAAAGAGAACCCAAGTGTCTGAGGCTGCTAGCCGTGCTGCTGGAGAGAACTGGCATCCCCGTGGGCCTGTCGGCTCATTTGCTCTTTCTGACCCTCGAAGGAAAGTCTTCCAAAAAGCCTTTGGGACCCGCTTAGAGAGAACAGCTGCCAAGCTGATGCACAGAACTTTGACAGAGAGACTAGCCCTGGGTCCCAAGCAGCCACCTATCTCTGGAGAGTACGTACCCCACCCAGGGATTCAAGCAGGGAGTTGGCCTTGTACAACTTACGCAGGACACTGGGAGGAGATGGAGGGCCACGCTACCTGCGCTCACACTACGTGGCCCGGAGAAGTTATCACGCAGCAGAATTCAGCACCCTCCCACTACACGTGTGTAGCCAAAAGAGGCGCTGGGCAGTGGGTGTTCTCAGCCCAAGAGCAGTCCTTGTTCTGGGCCGCACCTGCTCTGTGGTTCAAAGGTTCTCTGAGTCTGCTCCTTTGGAGGCATTTCAGAGCTGACGCTATCCCTGGGCTGCCGAAGCAAAGAGGCATAGCGGCCTTTCACACTGAAGGCATGGGCTTGTTTCCCATTCAGAGAGTGTATGTTGCCCCTCCCAGGCTGGAGGCCTGTAAGGTGACACCCTTTGCGCCGTGCCCCTGGAAAATGCCAGTGGCTGTACCCGATTGGGGCTGCCTGGTGAAACAACTTGCCGTCACCAGCACCCTGAGTACCTTTCCTGAAGTCTGAGTCCTAGCTAGGTAAACTCGGCCTTCGGAGGCGAGAGGGGAGCAAACATGTTCAACTTGTGGGGAAAGTCTTTGACCAATGACCAGTATGCTTGTGCCTGGGCGAGGCTTAGGCAGGAGCTTTCCAACACAGGGTTTTGACCTTCCCATAAGCCGTCCCTTTGGGCTGAAGCAGGCGGCGGGTCTGTCTGTATCACAGTCTGGGAAGGAGGGCCTCAGGTGAGTCTGCCAACTGACTGCCCTCCATCACAGCCAGCTGAGAAAATATGGCAAGGCTGATGGAACCCACTTACAGCGCAATGTTTCTCTTCCGAAGAGGAGATGTTGCTACCAAACGTCAGCAGCTCCTCAGAGTGCTGTTCTGGTGTAGACTAGGGAAAGCTCCCACGGTCCGAAGATTATGAACGGCTCTTTTCCAGTGGCTTCATCCGAGAGAGAGCCAGAAGGGCTGATCTCAACAAATAGGGCTGCACACCGCGAGTGCTTCGGGCAGGGCAGTCCTGAGCCAGTGTGCCACCTAAGGAATGAAAGCAAAGTTTCCTAGCCGCAGGAAAGCAGACCGAGGCCTGCTGTTTTCTCTAGGCGATTGACGTGAGCTTGAGGGTGAGGCCTGTACTACATTGTGGAAAAGCTCGGGGTCACGGCTGTCTTTCTCCCTCTCTCGGGCCCATACCCTGGGCTCAGCCATGGGGGAATGCTGAGTGGGAGAGACTGCCTCTCTGCCGGACTCAGAAGGCTGCCTCCCTTTAGGGCAAGTCCGCTTGTGTCTTACTTCGTGGAGGAGGAATGAGGGCGCCCAGAGATATTCTGACATGAAATGCCTAACGACAGAGGATCTGGAGGAGCTGGTTTGTCAGTGGAAGGAGCCAAAAAGCCTGCATTCCTAAGGCCTCGCTGAGAACTGCCAGACACTCTGCCGTCATAGGCCTAAGAACTGGAAATTGTGACGGCAAGGCAACACTTGGAATCCTAGGAGGCAGTGGAAGTGCGGCTCTCAAACTGGATGGAAGAAGCTTCCAAGCATAGTGTTCTTTCATGTACCAAAGAGAACCCAAGTGTCTGAGGCTGCTAGCCGTGCTGCTGGAGAGAACTGGCATCCCCGTGGGCCTGTCGGCTCATTTGCTCTTTCTGACCCTCGAAGGAAAGTCTTCCAAAAAGCCTTTGGGACCCGCTTAGAGAGAACAGCTGCCAAGCTGATGCACAGAACTTTGACAGAGAGACTAGCCCTGGGTCCCAAGCAGCCACCTATCTCTGGAGAGTACGTACCCCACCCAGGGATTCAAGCAGGGAGTTGGCCTTGTACAACTTACGCAGGACACTGGGAGGAGATGGAGGGCCACGCTACCTGCGCTCACACTACGTGGCCCGGAGAAGTTATCACGCAGCAGAATTCAGCACCCTCCCACTACACGTGTGTAGCCAAAAGAGGCGCTGGGCAGTGGGTGTTCTCAGCCCAAGAGCAGTCCTTGTTCTGGGCCGCACCTGCTCTGTGGTTCAAAGGTTCTCTGAGTCTGCTCCTTTGGAGGCATTTCAGAGCTGACGCTATCCCTGGGCTGCCGAAGCAAAGAGGCATAGCGGCCTTTCACACTGAAGGCATGGGCTTGTTTCCCATTCAGAGAGTGTATGTTGCCCCTCCCAGGCTGGAGGCCTGTAAGGTGACACCCTTTGCGCCGTGCCCCTGGAAAATGCCAGTGGCTGTACCCGATTGGGGCTGCCTGGTGAAACAACTTGCCGTCACCAGCACCCTGAGTACCTTTCCTGAAGTCTGAGTCCTAGCTAGGTAAACTCGGCCTTCGGAGGCGAGAGGGGAGCAAACATGTTCAACTTGTGGGGAAAGTCTTTGACCAATGACCAGTATGCTTGTGCCTGGGCGAGGCTTAGGCAGGAGCTTTCCAACACAGGGTTTTGACCTTCCCATAAGCCGTCCCTTTGGGCTGAAGCAGGCGGCGGGTCTGTCTGTATCACAGTCTGGGAAGGAGGGCCTCAGGTGAGTCTGCCAACTGACTGCCCTCCATCACAGCCAGCTGAGAAAATATGGCAAGGCTGATGGAACCCACTTACAGCGCAATGTTTCTCTTCCGAAGAGGAGATGTTGCTACCAAACGTCAGCAGCTCCTCAGAGTGCTGTTCTGGTGTAGACTAGGGAAAGCTCCCACGGTCCGAAGATTATGAACGGCTCTTTTCCAGTGGCTTCATCCGAGAGAGAGCCAGAAGGGCTGATCTCAACAAATAGGGCTGCACACCGCGAGTGCTTCGGGCAGGGCAGTCCTGAGCCAGTGTGCCACCTAAGGAATGAAAGCAAAGTTTCCTAGCCGCAGGAAAGCAGACCGAGGCCTGCTGTTTTCTCTAGGCGATTGACGTGAGCTTGAGGGTGAGGCCTGTACTACATTGTGGAAAAGCTCGGGGTCACGGCTGTCTTTCTCCCTCTCTCGGGCCCATACCCTGGGCTCAGCCATGGGGGAATGCTGAGTGGGAGAGACTGCCTCTCTGCCGGACTCAGAAGGCTGCCTCCCTTTAGGGCAAGTCCGCTTGTGTCTTACTTCGTGGAGGAGGAATGAGGGCGCCCAGAGATATTCTGACATGAAATGCCTAACGACAGAGGATCTGGAGGAGCTGGTTTGTCAGTGGAAGGAGCCAAAAAGCCTGCATTCCTAAGGCCTCGCTGAGAACTGCCAGACACTCTGCCGTCATAGGCCTAAGAACTGGAAATTGTGACGGCAAGGCAACACTTGGAATCCTAGGAGGCAGTGGAAGTGCGGCTCTCAAACTGGATGGAAGAAGCTTCCAAGCATAGTGTTCTTTCATGTACCAAAGAGAACCCAAGTGTCTGAGGCTGCTAGCCGTGCTGCTGGAGAGAACTGGCATCCCCGTGGGCCTGTCGGCTCATTTGCTCTTTCTGACCCTCGAAGGAAAGTCTTCCAAAAAGCCTTTGGGACCCGCTTAGAGAGAACAGCTGCCAAGCTGATGCACAGAACTTTGACAGAGAGACTAGCCCTGGGTCCCAAGCAGCCACCTATCTCTGGAGAGTACGTACCCCACCCAGGGATTCAAGCAGGGAGTTGGCCTTGTACAACTTACGCAGGACACTGGGAGGAGATGGAGGGCCACGCTACCTGCGCTCACACTACGTGGCCCGGAGAAGTTATCACGCAGCAGAATTCAGCACCCTCCCACTACACGTGTGTAGCCAAAAGAGGCGCTGGGCAGTGGGTGTTCTCAGCCCAAGAGCAGTCCTTGTTCTGGGCCGCACCTGCTCTGTGGTTCAAAGGTTCTCTGAGTCTGCTCCTTTGGAGGCATTTCAGAGCTGACGCTATCCCTGGGCTGCCGAAGCAAAGAGGCATAGCGGCCTTTCACACTGAAGGCATGGGCTTGTTTCCCATTCAGAGAGTGTATGTTGCCCCTCCCAGGCTGGAGGCCTGTAAGGTGACACCCTTTGCGCCGTGCCCCTGGAAAATGCCAGTGGCTGTACCCGATTGGGGCTGCCTGGTGAAACAACTTGCCGTCACCAGCACCCTGAGTACCTTTCCTGAAGTCTGAGTCCTAGCTAGGTAAACTCGGCCTTCGGAGGCGAGAGGGGAGCAAACATGTTCAACTTGTGGGGAAAGTCTTTGACCAATGACCAGTATGCTTGTGCCTGGGCGAGGCTTAGGCAGGAGCTTTCCAACACAGGGTTTTGACCTTCCCATAAGCCGTCCCTTTGGGCTGAAGCAGGCGGCGGGTCTGTCTGTATCACAGTCTGGGAAGGAGGGCCTCAGGTGAGTCTGCCAACTGACTGCCCTCCATCACAGCCAGCTGAGAAAATATGGCAAGGCTGATGGAACCCACTTACAGCGCAATGTTTCTCTTCCGAAGAGGAGATGTTGCTACCAAACGTCAGCAGCTCCTCAGAGTGCTGTTCTGGTGTAGACTAGGGAAAGCTCCCACGGTCCGAAGATTATGAACGGCTCTTTTCCAGTGGCTTCATCCGAGAGAGAGCCAGAAGGGCTGATCTCAACAAATAGGGCTGCACACCGCGAGTGCTTCGGGCAGGGCAGTCCTGAGCCAGTGTGCCACCTAAGGAATGAAAGCAAAGTTTCCTAGCCGCAGGAAAGCAGACCGAGGCCTGCTGTTTTCTCTAGGCGATTGACGTGAGCTTGAGGGTGAGGCCTGTACTACATTGTGGAAAAGCTCGGGGTCACGGCTGTCTTTCTCCCTCTCTCGGGCCCATACCCTGGGCTCAGCCATGGGGGAATGCTGAGTGGGAGAGACTGCCTCTCTGCCGGACTCAGAAGGCTGCCTCCCTTTAGGGCAAGTCCGCTTGTGTCTTACTTCGTGGAGGAGGAATGAGGGCGCCCAGAGATATTCTGACATGAAATGCCTAACGACAGAGGATCTGGAGGAGCTGGTTTGTCAGTGGAAGGAGCCAAAAAGCCTGCATTCCTAAGGCCTCGCTGAGAACTGCCAGACACTCTGCCGTCATAGGCCTAAGAACTGGAAATTGTGACGGCAAGGCAACACTTGGAATCCTAGGAGGCAGTGGAAGTGCGGCTCTCAAACTGGATGGAAGAAGCTTCCAAGCATAGTGTTCTTTCATGTACCAAAGAGAACCCAAGTGTCTGAGGCTGCTAGCCGTGCTGCTGGAGAGAACTGGCATCCCCGTGGGCCTGTCGGCTCATTTGCTCTTTCTGACCCTCGAAGGAAAGTCTTCCAAAAAGCCTTTGGGACCCGCTTAGAGAGAACAGCTGCCAAGCTGATGCACAGAACTTTGACAGAGAGACTAGCCCTGGGTCCCAAGCAGCCACCTATCTCTGGAGAGTACGTACCCCACCCAGGGATTCAAGCAGGGAGTTGGCCTTGTACAACTTACGCAGGACACTGGGAGGAGATGGAGGGCCACGCTACCTGCGCTCACACTACGTGGCCCGGAGAAGTTATCACGCAGCAGAATTCAGCACCCTCCCACTACACGTGTGTAGCCAAAAGAGGCGCTGGGCAGTGGGTGTTCTCAGCCCAAGAGCAGTCCTTGTTCTGGGCCGCACCTGCTCTGTGGTTCAAAGGTTCTCTGAGTCTGCTCCTTTGGAGGCATTTCAGAGCTGACGCTATCCCTGGGCTGCCGAAGCAAAGAGGCATAGCGGCCTTTCACACTGAAGGCATGGGCTTGTTTCCCATTCAGAGAGTGTATGTTGCCCCTCCCAGGCTGGAGGCCTGTAAGGTGACACCCTTTGCGCCGTGCCCCTGGAAAATGCCAGTGGCTGTACCCGATTGGGGCTGCCTGGTGAAACAACTTGCCGTCACCAGCACCCTGAGTACCTTTCCTGAAGTCTGAGTCCTAGCTAGGTAAACTCGGCCTTCGGAGGCGAGAGGGGAGCAAACATGTTCAACTTGTGGGGAAAGTCTTTGACCAATGACCAGTATGCTTGTGCCTGGGCGAGGCTTAGGCAGGAGCTTTCCAACACAGGGTTTTGACCTTCCCATAAGCCGTCCCTTTGGGCTGAAGCAGGCGGCGGGTCTGTCTGTATCACAGTCTGGGAAGGAGGGCCTCAGGTGAGTCTGCCAACTGACTGCCCTCCATCACAGCCAGCTGAGAAAATATGGCAAGGCTGATGGAACCCACTTACAGCGCAATGTTTCTCTTCCGAAGAGGAGATGTTGCTACCAAACGTCAGCAGCTCCTCAGAGTGCTGTTCTGGTGTAGACTAGGGAAAGCTCCCACGGTCCGAAGATTATGAACGGCTCTTTTCCAGTGGCTTCATCCGAGAGAGAGCCAGAAGGGCTGATCTCAACAAATAGGGCTGCACACCGCGAGTGCTTCGGGCAGGGCAGTCCTGAGCCAGTGTGCCACCTAAGGAATGAAAGCAAAGTTTCCTAGCCGCAGGAAAGCAGACCGAGGCCTGCTGTTTTCTCTAGGCGATTGACGTGAGCTTGAGGGTGAGGCCTGTACTACATTGTGGAAAAGCTCGGGGTCACGGCTGTCTTTCTCCCTCTCTCGGGCCCATACCCTGGGCTCAGCCATGGGGGAATGCTGAGTGGGAGAGACTGCCTCTCTGCCGGACTCAGAAGGCTGCCTCCCTTTAGGGCAAGTCCGCTTGTGTCTTACTTCGTGGAGGAGGAATGAGGGCGCCCAGAGATATTCTGACATGAAATGCCTAACGACAGAGGATCTGGAGGAGCTGGTTTGTCAGTGGAAGGAGCCAAAAAGCCTGCATTCCTAAGGCCTCGCTGAGAACTGCCAGACACTCTGCCGTCATAGGCCTAAGAACTGGAAATTGTGACGGCAAGGCAACACTTGGAATCCTAGGAGGCAGTGGAAGTGCGGCTCTCAAACTGGATGGAAGAAGCTTCCAAGCATAGTGTTCTTTCATGTACCAAAGAGAACCCAAGTGTCTGAGGCTGCTAGCCGTGCTGCTGGAGAGAACTGGCATCCCCGTGGGCCTGTCGGCTCATTTGCTCTTTCTGACCCTCGAAGGAAAGTCTTCCAAAAAGCCTTTGGGACCCGCTTAGAGAGAACAGCTGCCAAGCTGATGCACAGAACTTTGACAGAGAGACTAGCCCTGGGTCCCAAGCAGCCACCTATCTCTGGAGAGTACGTAGCCCACCCAGGGATTCAAGCAGGGAGTTGGCCTTGTACAACTTACGCAGGACACTGGGAGGAGATGGAGGGCCACGCTACCTGCGCTCACACTACGTGGCCCGGAGAAGTTATCACGCAGCAGAATTCAGCACCCTCCCACTACACGTGTGTAGCCAAAAGAGGCGCTGGGCAGTGGGTGTTCTCAGCCCAAGAGCAGTCCTTGTTCTGGGCCGCACCTGCTCTGTGGTTCAAAGGTTCTCTGAGTCTGCTCCTTTGGAGGCATTTCAGAGCTGACGCTATCCCTGGGCTGCCGAAGCAAAGAGGCATAGCGGCCTTTCACACTGAAGGCATGGGCTTGTTTCCCATTCAGAGAGTGTATGTTGCCCCTCCCAGGCTGGAGGCCTGTAAGGTGACACCCTTTGCGCCGTGCCCCTGGAAAATGCCAGTGGCTGTACCCGATTGGGGCTGCCTGGTGAAACAACTTGCCGTCACCAGCACCCTGAGTACCTTTCCTGAAGTCTGAGTCCTAGCTAGGTAAACTCGGCCTTCGGAGGCGAGAGGGGAGCAAACATGTTCAACTTGTGGGGAAAGTCTTTGACCAATGACCAGTATGCTTGTGCCTGGGCGAGGCTTAGGCAGGAGCTTTCCAACACAGGGTTTTGACCTTCCCATAAGCCGTCCCTTTGGGCTGAAGCAGGCGGCGGGTCTGTCTGTATCACAGTCTGGGAAGGAGGGCCTCAGGTGAGTCTGCCAACTGACTGCCCTCCATCACAGCCAGCTGAGAAAATATGGCAAGGCTGATGGAACCCACTTACAGCGCAATGTTTCTCTTCCGAAGAGGAGATTTTGCTACCAAACGTCAGCAGCTCCTCAGAGTGCTGTTCTGGTGTAGACTAGGGAAAGCTCCCACGGTCCGAAGATTATGAACGGCTCTTTTCCAGTGGCTTCATCCGAGAGAGAGCCAGAAGGGCTGATCTCAACAAATAGGGCTGCACACCGCGAGTGCTTCGGGCAGGGCAGTCCTGAGCCAGTGTGCCACCTAAGGAATGAAAGCAAAGTTTCCTAGCCGCAGGAAAGCAGACCGAGGCCTGCTGTTTTCTCTAGGCGATTGACGTGAGCTTGAGGGTGAGGCCTGTACTACATTGTGGAAAAGCTCGGGGTCACGGCTGTCTTTCTCCCTCTCTCGGGCCCATACCCTGGGCTCAGCCATGGGGGAATGCTGAGTGGGAGAGACTGCCTCTCTGCCGGACTCAGAAGGCTGCCTCCCTTTAGGGCAAGTCCGCTTGTGTCTTACTTCGTGGAGGAGGAATGAGGGCGCCCAGAGATATTCTGACATGAAATGCCTAACGACAGAGGATCTGGAGGAGCTGGTTTGTCAGTGGAAGGAGCCAAAAAGCCTGCATTCCTAAGGCCTCGCTGAGAACTGCCAGACACTCTGCCGTCATAGGCCTAAGAACTGGAAATTGTGACGGCAAGGCAACACTTGGAATCCTAGGAGGCAGTGGAAGTGCGGCTCTCAAACTGGATGGAAGAAGCTTCCAAGCATAGTGTTCTTTCATGTACCAAAGAGAACCCAAGTGTCTGAGGCTGCTAGCCGTGCTGCTGGAGAGAACTGGCATCCCCGTGGGCCTGTCGGCTCATTTGCTCTTTCTGACCCTCGAAGGAAAGTCTTCCAAAAAGCCTTTGGGACCCGCTTAGAGAGAACAGCTGCCAAGCTGATGCACAGAACTTTGACAGAGAGACTAGCCCTGGGTCCCAAGCAGCCACCTATCTCTGGAGAGTACGTAGCCCACCCAGGGATTCAAGCAGGGAGTTGGCCTTGTACAACTTACGCAGGACACTGGGAGGAGATGGAGGGCCACGCTACCTGCGCTCACACTACGTGGCCCGGAGAAGTTATCACGCAGCAGAATTCAGCACCCTCCCACTACACGTGTGTAGCCAAAAGAGGCGCTGGGCAGTGGGTGTTCTCAGCCCAAGAGCAGTCCTTGTTCTGGGCCGCACCTGCTCTGTGGTTCAAAGGTTCTCTGAGTCTGCTCCTTTGGAGGCATTTCAGAGCTGACGCTATCCCTGGGCTGCCGAAGCAAAGAGGCATAGCGGCCTTTCACACTGAAGGCATGGGCTTGTTTCCCATTCAGAGAGTGTATGTTGCCCCTCCCAGGCTGGAGGCCTGTAAGGTGACACCCTTTGCGCCGTGCCCCTGGAAAATGCCAGTGGCTGTACCCGATTGGGGCTGCCTGGTGAAACAACTTGCCGTCACCAGCACCCTGAGTACCTTTCCTGAAGTCTGAGTCCTAGCTAGGTAAACTCGGCCTTCGGAGGCGAGAGGGGAGCAAACATGTTCAACTTGTGGGGAAAGTCTTTGACCAATGACCAGTATGCTTGTGCCTGGGCGAGGCTTAGGCAGGAGCTTTCCAACACAGGGTTTTGACCTTCCCATAAGCCGTCCCTTTGGGCTGAAGCAGGCGGCGGGTCTGTCTGTATCACAGTCTGGGAAGGAGGGCCTCAGGTGAGTCTGCCAACTGACTGCCCTCCATCACAGCCAGCTGAGAAAATATGGCAAGGCTGATGGAACCCACTTACAGCGCAATGTTTCTCTTCCGAAGAGGAGATTTTGCTACCAAACGTCAGCAGCTCCTCAGAGTGCTGTTCTGGTGTAGACTAGGGAAAGCTCCCACGGTCCGAAGATTATGAACGGCTCTTTTCCAGTGGCTTCATCCGAGAGAGAGCCAGAAGGGCTGATCTCAACAAATAGGGCTGCACACCGCGAGTGCTTCGGGCAGGGCAGTCCTGAGCCAGTGTGCCACCTAAGGAATGAAAGCAAAGTTTCCTAGCCGCAGGAAAGCAGACCGAGGCCTGCTGTTTTCTCCAGGCGATTGACGTGAGCTTGAGGGTGAGGCCTGTACTACATTGTGGAAAAGCTCGGGGTCACGGCTGTCTTTCTCCCTCTCTCGGGCCCATACCCTGGGCTCAGCCATGGGGGAATGCTGAGTGGGAGAGACTGCCTCTCTGCCGGACTCAGAAGGCTGCCTCCCTTTAGGGCAAGTCCGCTTGTGTCTTACTTCGTGGAGGAGGAATGAGGGCGCCCAGAGATATTCTGACATGAAATGCCTAACGACAGAGGATCTGGAGGAGCTGGTTTGTCAGTGGAAGGAGCCAAAAAGCCTGCATTCCTAAGGCCTCGCTGAGAACTGCCAGACACTCTGCCGTCATAGGCCTAAGAACTGGAAATTGTGACGGCAAGGCAACACTTGGAATCCTAGGAGGCAGTGGAAGTGCGGCTCTCAAACTGGATGGAAGAAGCTTCCAAGCATAGTGTTCTTTCATGTACCAAAGAGAACCCAAGTGTCTGAGGCTGCTAGCCGTGCTGCTGGAGAGAACTGGCATCCCCGTGGGCCTGTCGGCTCATTTGCTCTTTCTGACCCTCGAAGGAAAGTCTTCCAAAAAGCCTTTGGGACCCGCTTAGAGAGAACAGCTGCCAAGCTGATGCACAGAACTTTGACAGAGAGACTAGCCCTGGGTCCCAAGCAGCCACCTATCTCTGGAGAGTACGTACCCCACCCAGGGATTCAAGCAGGGAGTTGGCCTTGTACAACTTACGCAGGACACTGGGAGGAGATGGAGGGCCACGCTACCTGCGCTCACACTACGTGGCCCGGAGAAGTTATCACGCAGCAGAATTCAGCACCCTCCCACTACACGTGTGTAGCCAAAAGAGGCGCTGGGCAGTGGGTGTTCTCAGCCCAAGAGCAGTCCTTGTTCTGGGCCGCACCTGCTCTGTGGTTCAAAGGTTCTCTGAGTCTGCTCCTTTGGAGGCATTTCAGAGCTGACGCTATCCCTGGGCTGCCGAAGCAAAGAGGCATAGCGGCCTTTCACACTGAAGGCATGGGCTTGTTTCCCATTCAGAGAGTGTATGTTGCCCCTCCCAGGCTGGAGGCCTGTAAGGTGACACCCTTTGCGCCGTGCCCCTGGAAAATGCCAGTGGCTGTACCCGATTGGGGCTGCCTGGTGAAACAACTTGCCGTCACCAGCACCCTGAGTACCTTTCCTGAAGTCTGAGTCCTAGCTAGGTAAACTCGGCCTTCGGAGGCGAGAGGGGAGCAAACATGTTCAACTTGTGGGGAAAGTCTTTGACCAATGACCAGTATGCTTGTGCCTGGGCGAGGCTTAGGCAGGAGCTTTCCAACACAGGGTTTTGACCTTCCCATAAGCCGTCCCTTTGGGCTGAAGCAGGCGGCGGGTCTGTCTGTATCACAGTCTGGGAAGGAGGGCCTCAGGTGAGTCTGCCAACTGACTGCCCTCCATCACAGCCAGCTGAGAAAATATGGCAAGGCTGATGGAACCCACTTACAGCGCAATGTTTCTCTTCCGAAGAGGAGATTTTGCTACCAAACGTCAGCAGCTCCTCAGAGTGCTGTTCTGGTGTAGACTAGGGAAAGCTCCCACGGTCCGAAGATTATGAACGGCTCTTTTCCAGTGGCTTCATCCGAGAGAGAGCCAGAAGGGCTGATCTCAACAAATAGGGCTGCACACCGCGAGTGCTTCGGGCAGGGCAGTCCTGAGCCAGTGTGCCACCTAAGGAATGAAAGCAAAGTTTCCTAGCCGCAGGAAAGCAGACCGAGGCCTGCTGTTTTCTCCAGGCGATTGACGTGAGCTTGAGGGTGAGGCCTGTACTACATTGTGGAAAAGCTCGGGGTCACGGCTGTCTTTCTCCCTCTCTCGGGCCCATACCCTGGGCTCAGCCATGGGGGAATGCTGAGTGGGAGAGACTGCCTCTCTGCCGGACTCAGAAGGCTGCCTCCCTTTAGGGCAAGTCCGCTTGTGTCTTACTTCGTGGAGGAGGAATGAGGGCGCCCAGAGATATTCTGACATGAAATGCCTAACGACAGAGGATCTGGAGGAGCTGGTTTGTCAGTGGAAGGAGCCAAAAAGCCTGCATTCCTAAGGCCTCGCTGAGAACTGCCAGACACTCTGCCGTCATAGGCCTAAGAACTGGAAATTGTGACGGCAAGGCAACACTTGGAATCCTAGGAGGCAGTGGAAGTGCGGCTCTCAAACTGGATGGAAGAAGCTTCCAAGCATAGTGTTCTTTCATGTACCAAAGAGAACCCAAGTGTCTGAGGCTGCTAGCCGTGCTGCTGGAGAGAACTGGCATCCCCGTGGGCCTGTCGGCTCATTTGCTCTTTCTGACCCTCGAAGGAAAGTCTTCCAAAAAGCCTTTGGGACCCGCTTAGAGAGAACAGCTGCCAAGCTGATGCACAGAACTTTGACAGAGAGACTAGCCCTGGGTCCCAAGCAGCCACCTATCTCTGGAGAGTACGTACCCCACCCAGGGATTCAAGCAGGGAGTTGGCCTTGTACAACTTACGCAGGACACTGGGAGGAGATGGAGGGCCACGCTACCTGCGCTCACACTACGTGGCCCGGAGAAGTTATCACGCAGCAGAATTCAGCACCCTCCCACTACACGTGTGTAGCCAAAAGAGGCGCTGGGCAGTGGGTGTTCTCAGCCCAAGAGCAGTCCTTGTTCTGGGCCGCACCTGCTCTGTGGTTCAAAGGTTCTCTGGGTCTGCTCCTTTGGAGGCATTTCAGAGCTGACGCTATCCCTGGGCTGCCGAAGCAAAGAGGCATAGCGGCCTTTCACACTGAAGGCATGGGCTTGTTTCCCATTCAGAGAGTGTATGTTGCCCCTCCCAGGCTGGAGGCCTGTAAGGTGACACCCTTTGCGCCGTGCCCCTGGAAAATGCCAGTGGCTGTACCCGATTGGGGCTGCCTGGTGAAACAACTTGCCGTCACCAGCACCCTGAGTACCTTTCCTGAAGTCTGAGTCCTAGCTAGGTAAACTCGGCCTTCGGAGGCGAGAGGGGAGCAAACATGTTCAACTTGTGGGGAAAGTCTTTGACCAATGACCAGTATGCTTGTGCCTGGGCGAGGCTTAGGCAGGAGCTTTCCAACACAGGGTTTTGACCTTCCCATAAGCCGTCCCTTTGGGCTGAAGCAGGCGGCGGGTCTGTCTGTATCACAGTCTGGGAAGGAGGGCCTCAGGTGAGTCTGCCAACTGACTGCCCTCCATCACAGCCAGCTGAGAAAATATGGCAAGGCTGATGGAACCCACTTACAGCGCAATGTTTCTCTTCCGAAGAGGAGATTTTGCTACCAAACGTCAGCAGCTCCTCAGAGTGCTGTTCTGGTGTAGACTAGGGAAAGCTCCCACGGTCCGAAGATTATGAACGGCTCTTTTCCAGTGGCTTCATCCGAGAGAGAGCCAGAAGGGCTGATCTCAACAAATAGGGCTGCACACCGCGAGTGCTTCGGGCAGGGCAGTCCTGAGCCAGTGTGCCACCTAAGGAATGAAAGCAAAGTTTCCTAGCCGCAGGAAAGCAGACCGAGGCCTGCTGTTTTCTCTAGGCGATTGACGTGAGCTTGAGGGTGAGGCCTGTACTACATTGTGGAAAAGCTCGGGGTCACGGCTGTCTTTCTCCCTCTCTCGGGCCCATACCCTGGGCTCAGCCATGGGGGAATGCTGAGTGGGAGAGACTGCCTCTCTGCCGGACTCAGAAGGCTTCCTCCCTTTAGGGCAAGTCCGCTTGTGTCTTACTTCGTGGAGGAGGAATGAGGGCGCCCAGAGATATTCTGACATGAAATGCCTAACGACAGAGGATCTGGAGGAGCTGGTTTGTCAGTGGAAGGAGCCAAAAAGCCTGCATTCCTAAGGCCTCGCTGAGAACTGCCAGACACTCTGCCGTCATAGGCCTAAGAACTGGAAATTGTGACGGCAAGGCAACACTTGGAATCCTAGGAGGCAGTGGAAGTGCGGCTCTCAAACTGGATGGAAGAAGCTTCCAAGCATAGTGTTCTTTCATGTACCAAAGAGAACCCAAGTGTCTGAGGCTGCTAGCCGTGCTGCTGGAGAGAACTGGCATCCCCGTGGGCCTGTCGGCTCATTTGCTCTTTCTGACCCTCGAAGGAAAGTCTTCCAAAAAGCCTTTGGGACCCGCTTAGAGAGAACAGCTGCCAAGCTGATGCACAGAACTTTGACAGAGAGACTAGCCCTGGGTCCCAAGCAGCCACCTATCTCTGGAGAGTACGTACCCCACCCAGGGATTCAAGCAGGGAGTTGGCCTTGTACAACTTACGCAGGACACTGGGAGGAGATGGAGGGCCACGCTACCTGCGCTCACACTACGTGGCCCGGAGAAGTTATCACGCAGCAGAATTCAGCACCCTCCCACTACACGTGTGTAGCCAAAAGAGGCGCTGGGCAGTGGGTGTTCTCAGCCCAAGAGCAGTCCTTGTTCTGGGCCGCACCTGCTCTGTGGTTCAAAGGTTCTCTGGGTCTGCTCCTTTGGAGGCATTTCAGAGCTGACGCTATCCCTGGGCTGCCGAAGCAAAGAGGCATAGCGGCCTTTCACACTGAAGGCATGGGCTTGTTTCCCATTCAGAGAGTGTATGTTGCCCCTCCCAGGCTGGAGGCCTGTAAGGTGACACCCTTTGCGCCGTGCCCCTGGAAAATGCCAGTGGCTGTACCCGATTGGGGCTGCCTGGTGAAACAACTTGCAGTCACCAGCACCCTGAGTACCTTTCCTGAAGTCTGAGTCCTAGCTAGGTAAACTCGGCCTTCGGAGGCGAGAGGGGAGCAAACATGTTCAACTTGTGGGGAAAGTCTTTGACCAATGACCAGTATGCTTGTGCCTGGGCGAGGCTTAGGCAGGAGCTTTCCAACACAGGGTTTTGACCTTCCCATAAGCCGTCCCTTTGGGCTGAAGCAGGCGGCGGGTCTGTCTGTATCACAGTCTGGGAAGGAGGGCCTCAGGTGAGTCTGCCAACTGACTGCCCTCCATCACAGCCAGCTGAGAAAATATGGCAAGGCTGATGGAACCCACTTACAGCGCAATGTTTCTCTTCCGAAGAGGAGATTTTGCTACCAAACGTCAGCAGCTCCTCAGAGTGCTGTTCTGGTGTAGACTAGGGAAAGCTCCCACGGTCCGAAGATTATGAACGGCTCTTTTCCAGTGGCTTCATCCGAGAGAGAGCCAGAAGGGCTGATCTCAACAAATAGGGCTGCACACCGCGAGTGCTTCGGGCAGGGCAGTCCTGAGCCAGTGTGCCACCTAAGGAATGAAAGCAAAGTTTCCTAGCCGCAGGAAAGCAGACCGAGGCCTGCTGTTTTCTCTAGGCGATTGACGTGAGCTTGAGGGTGAGGCCTGTACTACATTGTGGAAAAGCTCGGGGTCACGGCTGTCTTTCTCCCTCTCTCGGGCCCATACCCTGGGCTCAGCCATGGGGGAATGCTGAGTGGGAGAGACTGCCTCTCTGCCGGACTCAGAAGGCTGCCTCCCTTTAGGGCAAGTCCGCTTGTGTCTTACTTCGTGGAGGAGGAATGAGGGCGCCCAGAGATATTCTGACATGAAATGCCTAACGACAGAGGATCTGGAGGAGCTGGTTTGTCAGTGGAAGGAGCCAAAAAGCCTGCATTCCTAAGGCCTCGCTGAGAACTGCCAGACACTCTGCCGTCATAGGCCTAAGAACTGGAAATTGTGACGGCAAGGCAACACTTGGAATCCTAGGAGGCAGTGGAAGTGCGGCTCTCAAACTGGATGGAAGAAGCTTCCAAGCATAGTGTTCTTTCATGTACCAAAGAGAACCCAAGTGTCTGAGGCTGCTAGCCGTGCTGCTGGAGAGAACTGGCATCCCCGTGGGCCTGTCGGCTCATTTGCTCTTTCTGACCCTCGAAGGAAAGTCTTCCAAAAAGCCTTTGGGACCCGCTTAGAGAGAACAGCTGCCAAGCTGATGCACAGAACTTTGACAGAGAGACTAGCCCTGGGTCCCAAGCAGCCACCTATCTCTGGAGAGTACGTACCCCACCCAGGGATTCAAGCAGGGAGTTGGCCTTGTACAACTTACGCAGGACACTGGGAGGAGATGGAGGGCCACGCTACCTGCGCTCACACTACGTGGCCCGGAGAAGTTATCACGCAGCAGAATTCAGCACCCTCCCACTACACGTGTGTAGCCAAAAGAGGCGCTGGGCAGTGGGTGTTCTCAGCCCAAGAGCAGTCCTTGTTCTGGGCCGCACCTGCTCTGTGGTTCAAAGGTTCTCTGAGTCTGCTCCTTTGGAGGCATTTCAGAGCTGACGCTATCCCTGGGCTGCCGAAGCAAAGAGGCATAGCGGCCTTTCACACTGAAGGCATGGGCTTGTTTCCCATTCAGAGAGTGTATGTTGCCCCTCCCAGGCTGGAGGCCTGTAAGGTGACACCCTTTGCGCCGTGCCCCTGGAAAATGCCAGTGGCTGTACCCGATTGGGGCTGCCTGGTGAAACAACTTGCAGTCACCAGCACCCTGAGTACCTTTCCTGAAGTCTGAGTCCTAGCTAGGTAAACTCGGCCTTCGGAGGCGAGAGGGGAGCAAACATGTTCAACTTGTGGGGAAAGTCTTTGACCAATGACCAGTATGCTTGTGCCTGGGCGAGGCTTAGGCAGGAGCTTTCCAACACAGGGTTTTGACCTTCCCATAAGCCGTCCCTTTGGGCTGAAGCAGGCGGCGGGTCTGTCTGTATCACAGTCTGGGAAGGAGGGCCTCAGGTGAGTCTGCCAACTGACTGCCCTCCATCACAGCCAGCTGAGAAAATATGGCAAGGCTGATGGAACCCACTTACAGCGCAATGTTTCTCTTCCGAAGAGGAGATTTTGCTACCAAACGTCAGCAGCTCCTCAGAGTGCTGTTCTGGTGTAGACTAGGGAAAGCTCCCACGGTCCGAAGATTATGAACGGCTCTTTTCCAGTGGCTTCATCCGAGAGAGAGCCAGAAGGGCTGATCTCAACAAATAGGGCTGCACACCGCGAGTGCTTCGGGCAGGGCAGTCCTGAGCCAGTGTGCCACCTAAGGAATGAAAGCAAAGTTTCCTAGCCGCAGGAAAGCAGACCGAGGCCTGCTGTTTTCTCCAGGCGATTGACGTGAGCTTGAGGGTGAGGCCTGTACTACATTGTGGAAAAGCTCGGGGTCACGGCTGTCTTTCTCCCTCTCTCGGGCCCATACCCTGGGCTCAGCCATGGGGGAATGCTGAGTGGGAGAGACTGCCTCTCTGCCGGACTCAGAAGGCTGCCTCCCTTTAGGGCAAGTCCGCTTGTGTCTTACTTCGTGGAGGAGGAATGAGGGCGCCCAGAGATATTCTGACATGAAATGCCTAACGACAGAGGATCTGGAGGAGCTGGTTTGTCAGTGGAAGGAGCCAAAAAGCCTGCATTCCTAAGGCCTCGCTGAGAACTGCCAGACACTCTGCCGTCATAGGCCTAAGAACTGGAAATTGTGACGGCAAGGCAACACTTGGAATCCTAGGAGGCAGTGGAAGTGCGGCTCTCAAACTGGATGGAAGAAGCTTCCAAGCATAGTGTTCTTTCATGTACCAAAGAGAACCCAAGTGTCTGAGGCTGCTAGCCGTGCTGCTGGAGAGAACTGGCATCCCCGTGGGCCTGTCGGCTCATTTGCTCTTTCTGACCCTCGAAGGAAAGTCTTCCAAAAAGCCTTTGGGACCCGCTTAGAGAGAACAGCTGCCAAGCTGATGCACAGAACTTTGACAGAGAGACTAGCCCTGGGTCCCAAGCAGCCACCTATCTCTGGAGAGTACGTACCCCACCCAGGGATTCAAGCAGGGAGTTGGCCTTGTACAACTTACGCAGGACACTGGGAGGAGATGGAGGGCCACGCTACCTGCGCTCACACTACGTGGCCCGGAGAAGTTATCACGCAGCAGAATTCAGCACCCTCCCACTACACGTGTGTAGCCAAAAGAGGCGCTGGGCAGTGGGTGTTCTCAGCCCAAGAGCAGTCCTTGTTCTGGGCCGCACCTGCTCTGTGGTTCAAAGGTTCTCTGAGTCTGCTCCTTTGGAGGCATTTCAGAGCTGACGCTATCCCTGGGCTGCCGAAGCAAAGAGGCATAGCGGCCTTTCACACTGAAGGCATGGGCTTGTTTCCCATTCAGAGAGTGTATGTTGCCCCTCCCAGGCTGGAGGCCTGTAAGGTGACACCCTTTGCGCCGTGCCCCTGGAAAATGCCAGTGGCTGTACCCGATTGGGGCTGCCTGGTGAAACAACTTGCAGTCACCAGCACCCTGAGTACCTTTCCTGAAGTCTGAGTCCTAGCTAGGTAAACTCGGCCTTCGGAGGCGAGAGGGGAGCAAACATGTTCAACTTGTGGGGAAAGTCTTTGACCAATGACCAGTATGCTTGTGCCTGGGCGAGGCTTAGGCAGGAGCTTTCCAACACAGGGTTTTGACCTTCCCATAAGCCGTCCCTTTGGGCTGAAGCAGGCGGCGGGTCTGTCTGTATCACAGTCTGGGAAGGAGGGCCTCAGGTGAGTCTGCCAACTGACTGCCCTCCATCACAGCCAGCTGAGAAAATATGGCAAGGCTGATGGAACCCACTTACAGCGCAATGTTTCTCTTCCGAAGAGGAGATTTTGCTACCAAACGTCAGCAGCTCCTCAGAGTGCTGTTCTGGTGTAGACTAGGGAAAGCTCCCACGGTCCGAAGATTATGAACGGCTCTTTTCCAGTGGCTTCATCCGAGAGAGAGCCAGAAGGGCTGATCTCAACAAATAGGGCTGCACACCGCGAGTGCTTCGGGCAGGGCAGTCCTGAGCCAGTGTGCCACCTAAGGAATGAAAGCAAAGTTTCCTAGCCGCAGGAAAGCAGACCGAGGCCTGCTGTTTTCTCCAGGCGATTGACGTGAGCTTGAGGGTGAGGCCTGTACTACATTGTGGAAAAGCTCGGGGTCACGGCTGTCTTTCTCCCTCTCTCGGGCCCATACCCTGGGCTCAGCCATGGGGGAATGCTGAGTGGGAGAGACTGCCTCTCTGCCGGACTCAGAAGGCTGCCTCCCTTTAGGGCAAGTCCGCTTGTGTCTTACTTCGTGGAGGAGGAATGAGGGCGCCCAGAGATATTCTGACATGAAATGCCTAACGACAGAGGATCTGGAGGAGCTGGTTTGTCAGTGGAAGGAGCCAAAAAGCCTGCATTCCTAAGGCCTCGCTGAGAACTGCCAGACACTCTGCCGTCATAGGCCTAAGAACTGGAAATTGTGACGGCAAGGCAACACTTGGAATCCTAGGAGGCAGTGGAAGTGCGGCTCTCAAACTGGATGGAAGAAGCTTCCAAGCATAGTGTTCTTTCATGTACCAAAGAGAACCCAAGTGTCTGAGGCTGCTAGCCGTGCTGCTGGAGAGAACTGGCATCCCCGTGGGCCTGTCGGCTCATTTGCTCTTTCTGACCCTCGAAGGAAAGTCTTCCAAAAAGCCTTTGGGACCCGCTTAGAGAGAACAGCTGCCAAGCTGATGCACAGAACTTTGACAGAGAGACTAGCCCTGGGTCCCAAGCAGCCACCTATCTCTGGAGAGTACGTACCCCACCCAGGGATTCAAGCAGGGAGTTGGCCTTGTACAACTTACGCAGGACACTGGGAGGAGATGGAGGGCCACGCTACCTGCGCTCACACTACGTGGCCCGGAGAAGTTATCACGCAGCAGAATTCAGCACCCTCCCACTACACGTGTGTAGCCAAAAGAGGCGCTGGGCAGTGGGTGTTCTCAGCCCAAGAGCAGTCCTTGTTCTGGGCCGCACCTGCTCTGTGGTTCAAAGGTTCTCTGAGTCTGCTCCTTTGGAGGCATTTCAGAGCTGACGCTATCCCTGGGCTGCCGAAGCAAAGAGGCATAGCGGCCTTTCACACTGAAGGCATGGGCTTGTTTCCCATTCAGAGAGTGTATGTTGCCCCTCCCAGGCTGGAGGCCTGTAAGGTGACACCCTTTGCGCCGTGCCCCTGGAAAATGCCAGTGGCTGTACCCGATTGGGGCTGCCTGGTGAAACAACTTGCAGTCACCAGCACCCTGAGTACCTTTCCTGAAGTCTGAGTCCTAGCTAGGTAAACTCGGCCTTCGGAGGCGAGAGGGGAGCAAACATGTTCAACTTGTGGGGAAAGTCTTTGACCAATGACCAGTATGCTTGTGCCTGGGCGAGGCTTAGGCAGGAGCTTTCCAACACAGGGTTTTGACCTTCCCATAAGCCGTCCCTTTGGGCTGAAGCAGGCGGCGGGTCTGTCTGTATCACAGTCTGGGAAGGAGGGCCTCAGGTGAGTCTGCCAACTGACTGCCCTCCATCACAGCCAGCTGAGAAAATATGGCAAGGCTGATGGAACCCACTTACAGCGCAATGTTTCTCTTCCGAAGAGGAGATGTTGCTACCAAACGTCAGCAGCTCCTCAGAGTGCTGTTCTGGTGTAGACTAGGGAAAGCTCCCACGGTCCGAAGATTATGAACGGCTCTTTTCCAGTGGCTTCATCCGAGAGAGAGCCAGAAGGGCTGATCTCAACAAATAGGGCTGCACACCGCGAGTGCTTCGGGCAGGGCAGTCCTGAGCCAGTGTGCCACCTAAGGAATGAAAGCAAAGTTTCCTAGCCGCAGGAAAGCAGACCGAGGCCTGCTGTTTTCTCTAGGCGATTGACGTGAGCTTGAGGGTGAGGCCTGTACTACATTGTGGAAAAGCTCGGGGTCACGGCTGTCTTTCTCCCTCTCTCGGGCCCATACCCTGGGCTCAGCCATGGGGGAATGCTGAGTGGGAGAGACTGCCTCTCTGCCGGACTCAGAAGGCTGCCTCCCTTTAGGGCAAGTCCGCTTGTGTCTTACTTCGTGGAGGAGGAATGAGGGCGCCCAGAGATATTCTGACATGAAATGCCTAACGACAGAGGATCTGGAGGAGCTGGTTTGTCAGTGGAAGGAGCCAAAAAGCCTGCATTCCTAAGGCCTCGCTGAGAACTGCCAGACACTCTGCCGTCATAGGCCTAAGAACTGGAAATTGTGACGGCAAGGCAACACTTGGAATCCTAGGAGGCAGTGGAAGTGCGGCTCTCAAACTGGATGGAAGAAGCTTCCAAGCATAGTGTTCTTTCATGTACCAAAGAGAACCCAAGTGTCTGAGGCTGCTAGCCGTGCTGCTGGAGAGAACTGGCATCCCCGTGGGCCTGTCGGCTCATTTGCTCTTTCTGACCCTCGAAGGAAAGTCTTCCAAAAAGCCTTTGGGACCCGCTTAGAGAGAACAGCTGCCAAGCTGATGCACAGAACTTTGACAGAGAGACTAGCCCTGGGTCCCAAGCAGCCACCTATCTCTGGAGAGTACGTACCCCACCCAGGGATTCAAGCAGGGAGTTGGCCTTGTACAACTTACGCAGGACACTGGGAGGAGATGGAGGGCCACGCTACCTGCGCTCACACTACGTGGCCCGGAGAAGTTATCACGCAGCAGAATTCAGCACCCTCCCACTACACGTGTGTAGCCAAAAGAGGCGCTGGGCAGTGGGTGTTCTCAGCCCAAGAGCAGTCCTTGTTCTGGGCCGCACCTGCTCTGTGGTTCAAAGGTTCTCTGGGTCTGCTCCTTTGGAGGCATTTCAGAGCTGACGCTATCCCTGGGCTGCCGAAGCAAAGAGGCATAGCGGCCTTTCACACTGAAGGCATGGGCTTGTTTCCCATTCAGAGAGTGTATGTTGCCCCTCCCAGGCTGGAGGCCTGTAAGGTGACACCCTTTGCGCCGTGCCCCTGGAAAATGCCAGTGGCTGTCCCCGATTGGGGCTGCCTGGTGAAACAACTTGCAGTCACCAGCACCCTGAGTACCTTTCCTGAAGTCTGAGTCCTAGCTAGGTAAACTCGGCCTTCGGAGGCGAGAGGGGAGCAAACATGTTCAACTTGTGGGGAAAGTCTTTGACCAATGACCAGTATGCTTGTGCCTGGGCGAGGCTTAGGCAGGAGCTTTCCAACACAGGGTTTTGACCTTACCATAAGCCGTCCCTTTGGGCTGAAGCAGGCGGCGGGTCTGTCTGTATCACAGTCTGGGAAGGAGGGCCTCAGGTGAGTCTGCCAACTGACTGCCCTCCATCACAGCCAGCTGAGAAAATATGGCAAGGCTGATGGAACCCACTTACAGCGCAATGTTTCTCTTCCGAAGAGGAGATTTTGCTACCAAACGTCAGCAGCTCCTCAGAGTGCTGTTCTGGTGTAGACTAGGGAAAGCTCCCACGGTCCGAAGATTATGAACGGCTCTTTTCCAGTGGCTTCATCCGAGAGAGAGCCAGAAGGGCTGATCTCAACAAATAGGGCTGCACACCGCGAGTGCTTCGGGCAGGGCAGTCCTGAGCCAGTGTGCCACCTAAGGAATGAAAGCAAAGTTTCCTAGCCGCAGGAAAGCAGACCGAGGCCTGCTGTTTTCTCTAGGCGATTGACGTGAGCTTGAGGGTGAGGCCTGTACTACATTGTGGAAAAGCTCGGGGTCACGGCTGTCTTTCTCCCTCTCTCGGGCCCATACCCTGGGCTCAGCCATGGGGGAATGCTGAGTGGGAGAGACTGCCTCTCTGCCGGACTCAGAAGGCTGCCTCCCTTTAGGGCAAGTCCGCTTGTGTCTTACTTCGTGGAGGAGGAATGAGGGCGCCCAGAGATATTCTGACATGAAATGCCTAACGACAGAGGATCTGGAGGAGCTGGTTTGTCAGTGGAAGGAGCCAAAAAGCCTGCATTCCTAAGGCCTCGCTGAGAACTGCCAGACACTCTGCCGTCATAGGCCTAAGAACTGGAAATTGTGACGGCAAGGCAACACTTGGAATCCTAGGAGGCAGTGGAAGTGCGGCTCTCAAACTGGATGGAAGAAGCTTCCAAGCATAGTGTTCTTTCATGTACCAAAGAGAACCCAAGTGTCTGAGGCTGCTAGCCGTGCTGCTGGAGAGAACTGGCATCCCCGTGGGCCTGTCGGCTCATTTGCTCTTTCTGACCCTCGAAGGAAAGTCTTCCAAAAAGCCTTTGGGACCCGCTTAGAGAGAACAGCTGCCAAGCTGATGCACAGAACTTTGACAGAGAGACTAGCCCTGGGTCCCAAGCAGCCACCTATCTCTGGAGAGTACGTACCCCACCCAGGGATTCAAGCAGGGAGTTGGCCTTGTACAACTTACGCAGGACACTGGGAGGAGATGGAGGGCCACGCTACCTGCGCTCACACTACGTGGCCCGGAGAAGTTATCACGCAGCAGAATTCAGCACCCTCCCACTACACGTGTGTAGCCAAAAGAGGCGCTGGGCAGTGGGTGTTCTCAGCCCAAGAGCAGTCCTTGTTCTGGGCCGCACCTGCTCTGTGGTTCAAAGGTTCTCTGAGTCTGCTCCTTTGGAGGCATTTCAGAGCTGACGCTATCCCTGGGCTGCCGAAGCAAAGAGGCATAGCGGCCTTTCACACTGAAGGCATGGGCTTGTTTCCCATTCAGAGAGTGTATGTTGCCCCTCCCAGGCTGGAGGCCTGTAAGGTGACACCCTTTGCGCCGTGCCCCTGGAAAATGCCAGTGGCTGTACCCGATTGGGGCTGCCTGGTGAAACAACTTGCAGTCACCAGCACCCTGAGTACCTTTCCTGAAGTCTGAGTCCTAGCTAGGTAAACTCGGCCTTCGGAGGCGAGAGGGGAGCAAACATGTTCAACTTGTGGGGAAAGTCTTTGACCAATGACCAGTATGCTTGTGCTTGGGCGAGGCTTAGGCAGGAGCTTTCCAACACAGGGTTTTGACCTTCCCATAAGCCGTCCCTTTGGGCTGAAGCAGGCGGCGGGTCTGTCTGTATCACAGTCTGGGAAGGAGGGCCTCAGGTGAGTCTGCCAACTGACTGCCCTCCATCGTAGCCAGCTGAGAAAATATGGCAAGGCTGATGGAACCCACTTACAGCGCAATGTTTCTCTTCCGAAGAGGAGATTTTGCTACCAAACGTCAGCAGCTCCTCAGAGTGCTGTTCTGGTGTAGACTAGGGAAAGCTCCCACGGTCCGAAGATTATGAACGGCTCTTTTCCAGTGGCTTCATCCGAGAGAGAGCCAGAAGGGCTGATCTCAACAAATAGGGCTGCACACCGCGAGTGCTTCGGGCAGGGCAGTCCTGAGCCAGTGTGCCACCTAAGGAATGAAAGCAAAGTTTCCTAGCCGCAGGAAAGCAGACCGAGGCCTGCTGTTTTCTCTAGGCGATTGACGTGAGCTTGAGGGTGAGGCCTGTACTACATTGTGGAAAAGCTCGGGGTCACGGCTGTCTTTCTCCCTCTCTCGGGCCCATACCCTGGGCTCAGCCATGGGGGAATGCTGAGTGGGAGAGACTGCCTCTCTGCCGGACTCAGAAGGCTGCCTCCCTTTAGGGCAAGTCCGCTTGTGTCTTACTTCGTGGAGGAGGAATGAGGGCGCCCAGAGATATTCTGACATGAAATGCCTAACGACAGAGGATCTGGAGGAGCTGGTTTGTCAGTGGAAGGAGCCAAAAAGCCTGCATTCCTAAGGCCTCGCTGAGAACTGCCAGACACTCTGCCGTCATAGGCCTAAGAACTGGAAATTGTGACGGCAAGGCAACACTTGGAATCCTAGGAGGCAGTGGAAGTGCGGCTCTCAAACTGGATGGAAGAAGCTTCCAAGCATAGTGTTCTTTCATGTACCAAAGAGAACCCAAGTGTCTGAGGCTGCTAGCCGTGCTGCTGGAGAGAACTGGCATCCCCGTGGGCCTGTCGGCTCATTTGCTCTTTCTGACCCTCGAAGGAAAGTCTTCCAAAAAGCCTTTGGGACCCGCTTAGAGAGAACAGCTGCCAAGCTGATGCACAGAACTTTGACAGAGAGACTAGCCCTGGGTCCCAAGCAGCCACCTATCTCTGGAGAGTACGTAGCCCACCCAGGGATTCAAGCAGGGAGTTGGCCTTGTACAACTTACGCAGGACACTGGGAGGAGATGGAGGGCCACGCTACCTGCGCTCACACTACGTGGCCCGGAGAAGTTATCACGCAGCAGAATTCAGCACCCTCCCACTACACGTGTGTAGCCAAAAGAGGCGCTGGGCAGTGGGTGTTCTCAGCCCAAGAGCAGTCCTTGTTCTGGGCCGCACCTGCTCTGTGGTTCAAAGGTTCTCTGAGTCTGCTCCTTTGGAGGCATTTCAGAGCTGACGCTATCCCTGGGCTGCCGAAGCAAAGAGGCATAGCGGCCTTTCACACTGAAGGCATGGGCTTGTTTCCCATTCAGAGAGTGTATGTTGCCCCTCCCAGGCTGGAGGCCTGTAAGGTGACACCCTTTGCGCCGTGCCCCTGGAAAATGCCAGTGGCTGTACCCGATTGGGGCTGCCTGGTGAAACAACTTGCAGTCACCAGCACCCTGAGTACCTTTCCTGAAGTCTGAGTCCTAGCTAGGTAAACTCGGCCTTCGGAGGCGAGAGGGGAGCAAACATGTTCAACTTGTGGGGAAAGTCTTTGACCAATGACCAGTATGCTTGTGCCTGGGCGAGGCTTAGGCAGGAGCTTTCCAACACAGGGTTTTGACCTTCCCATAAGCCGTCCCTTTGGGCTGAAGCAGGCGGCGGGTCTGTCTGTATCACAGTCTGGGAAGGAGGGCCTCAGGTGAGTCTGCCAACTGACTGCCCTCCATCACAGCCAGCTGAGAAAATATGGCAAGGCTGATGGAACCCACTTACAGCGCAATGTTTCTCTTCCGAAGAGGAGATTTTGCTACCAAACGTCAGCAGCTCCTCAGAGTGCTGTTCTGGTGTAGACTAGGGAAAGCTCCCACGGTCCGAAGATTATGAACGGCTCTTTTCCAGTGGCTTCATCCGAGAGAGAGCCAGAAGGGCTGATCTCAACAAATAGGGCTGCACACCGCGAGTGCTTCGGGCAGGGCAGTCCTGAGCCAGTGTGCCACCTAAGGAATGAAAGCAAAGTTTCCTAGCCGCAGGAAAGCAGACCGAGGCCTGCTGTTTTCTCTAGGCGATTGACGTGAGCTTGAGGGTGAGGCCTGTACTACATTGTGGAAAAGCTCGGGGTCACGGCTGTCTTTCTCCCTCTCTCGGGCCCATACCCTGGGCTCAGCCATGGGGGAATGCTGAGTGGGAGAGACTGCCTCTCTGCCGGACTCAGAAGGCTGCCTCCCTTTAGGGCAAGTCCGCTTGTGTCTTACTTCGTGGAGGAGGAATGAGGGCGCCCAGAGATATTCTGACATGAAATGCCTAACGACAGAGGATCTGGAGGAGCTGGTTTGTCAGTGGAAGGAGCCAAAAAGCCTGCATTCCTAAGGCCTCGCTGAGAACTGCCAGACACTCTGCCGTCATAGGCCTAAGAACTGGAAATTGTGACGGCAAGGCAACACTTGGAATCCTAGGAGGCAGTGGAAGTGCGGCTCTCAAACTGGATGGAAGAAGCTTCCAAGCATAGTGTTCTTTCATGTACCAAAGAGAACCCAAGTGTCTGAGGCTGCTAGCCGTGCTGCTGGAGAGAACTGGCATCCCCGTGGGCCTGTCGGCTCATTTGCTCTTTCTGACCCTCGAAGGAAAGTCTTCCAAAAAGCCTTTGGGACCCGCTTAGAGAGAACAGCTGCCAAGCTGATGCACAGAACTTTGACAGAGAGACTAGCCCTGGGTCCCAAGCAGCCACCTATCTCTGGAGAGTACGTACCCCACCCAGGGATTCAAGCAGGGAGTTGGCCTTGTACAACTTACGCAGGACACTGGGAGGAGATGGAGGGCCACTCTACCTGCACTCACACTACGTGGCCCGGAGAAGTTATCACGCAGCAGAATTCAGCACCCTCCCACTACACGTGTGTAGCCAAAAGAGGCGCTGGGCAGTGGGTGTTCTCAGCCCAAGAGCAGTCCTTGTTCTGGGCCGCACCTGCTCTGTGGTTCAAAGGTTCTCTGGGTCTGCTCCTTTGGAGGCATTTCAGAGCTGACGCTATCCCTGGGCTGCCGAAGCAAAGAGGCATAGCGGCCTTTCACACTGAAGGCATGGGCTTGTTTCCCATTCAGAGAGTGTATGTTGCCCCTCCCAGGCTGGAGGCCTGTAAGGTGACACCCTTTGCGCCGTGCCCCTGGAAAATGCCAGTGGCTGTACCCGATTGGGGCTGCCTGGTGAAACAACTTGCCGTCACCAGCACCCTGAGTACCTTTCCTGAAGTCTGAGTCCTAGCTAGGTAAACTCGGCCTTCGGAGGCGAGAGGGGAGCAAACATGTTCAACTTGTGGGGAAAGTCTTTGACCAATGACCAGTATGCTTGTGCCTGGGCGAGGCTTAGGCAGGAGCTTTCCAACACAGGGTTTTGACCTTCCCATAAGCCGTCCCTTTGGGCTGAAGCAGGCGGCGGGTCTGTCTGTATCACAGTCTGGGAAGGAGGGCCTCAGGTGAGTCTGCCAACTGACTGCCCTCCATCACAGCCAGCTGAGAAAATATGGCAAGGCTGATGGAACCCACTTACAGCGCAATGTTTCTCTTCCGAAGAGGAGATTTTGCTACCAAACGTCAGCAGCTCCTCAGAGTGCTGTTCTGGTGTAGACTAGGGAAAGCTCCCACGGTCCGAAGATTATGAACGGCTCTTTTCCAGTGGCTTCATCCGAGAGAGAGCCAGAAGGGCTGATCTCAACAAATAGGGCTGCACACCGCGAGTGCTTCGGGCAGGGCAGTCCTGAGCCAGTGTGCCACCTAAGGAATGAAAGCAAAGTTTCCTAGCCGCAGGAAAGCAGACCGAGGCCTGCTGTTTTCTCTAGGCGATTGACGTGAGCTTGAGGGTGAGGCCTGTACTACATTGTGGAAAAGCTCGGGGTCACGGCTGTCTTTCTCCCTCTCTCGGGCCCATACCCTGGGCTCAGCCATGGGGGAATGCTGAGTGGGAGAGACTGCCTCTCTGCCGGACTCAGAAGGCTGCCTCCCTTTAGGGCAAGTCCGCTTGTGTCTTACTTCGTGGAGGAGGAATGAGGGCGCCCAGAGATATTCTGACATGAAATGCCTAACGACAGAGGATCTGGAGGAGCTGGTTTGTCAGTGGAAGGAGCCAAAAAGCCTGCATTCCTAAGGCCTCGCTGAGAACTGCCAGACACTCTGCCGTCATAGGCCTAAGAACTGGAAATTGTGACGGCAAGGCAACACTTGGAATCCTAGGAGGCAGTGGAAGTGCGGCTCTCAAACTGGATGGAAGAAGCTTCCAAGCATAGTGTTCTTTCATGTACCAAAGAGAACCCAAGTGTCTGAGGCTGCTAGCCGTGCTGCTGGAGAGAACTGGCATCCCCGTGGGCCTGTCGGCTCATTTGCTCTTTCTGACCCTCGAAGGAAAGTCTTCCAAAAAGCCTTTGGGACCCGCTTAGAGAGAACAGCTGCCAAGCTGATGCACAGAACTTTGACAGAGAGACTAGCCCTGGGTCCCAAGCAGCCACCTATCTCTGGAGAGTACGTACCCCACCCAGGGATTCAAGCAGGGAGTTGGCCTTGTACAACTTACGCAGGACACTGGGAGGAGATGGAGGGCCACGCTACCTGCGCTCACACTACGTGGCCCGGAGAAGTTATCACGCAGCAGAATTCAGCACCCTCCCACTACACGTGTGTAGCCAAAAGAGGCGCTGGGCAGTGGGTGTTCTCAGCCCAAGAGCAGTCCTTGTTCTGGGCCGCACCTGCTCTGTGGTTCAAAGGTTCTCTGGGTCTGCTCCTTTGGAGGCATTTCAGAGCTGACGCTATCCCTGGGCTGCCGAAGCAAAGAGGCATAGCGGCCTTTCACACTGAAGGCATGGGCTTGTTTCCCATTCAGAGAGTGTATGTTGCCCCTCCCAGGCTGGAGGCCTGTAAGGTGACACCCTTTGCGCCGTGCCCCTGGAAAATGCCAGTGGCTGTACCCGATTGGGGCTGCCTGGTGAAACAACTTGCAGTCACCAGCACCCTGAGTACCTTTCCTGAAGTCTGAGTCCTAGCTAGGTAAACTCGGCCTTCGGAGGCGAGAGGGGAGCAAACATGTTCAACTTGTGGGGAAAGTCTTTGACCAATGACCAGTATGCTTGTGCCTGGGCGAGGCTTAGGCAGGAGCTTTCCAACACAGGGTTTTGACCTTCCCATAAGCCGTCCCTTTGGGCTGAAGCAGGCGGCGGGTCTGTCTGTATCACAGTCTGGGAAGGAGGGCCTCAGGTGAGTCTGCCAACTGACTGCCCTCCATCACAGCCAGCTGAGAAAATATGGCAAGGCTGATGGAACCCACTTACAGCGCAATGTTTCTCTTCCGAAGAGGAGATTTTGCTACCAAACGTCAGCAGCTCCTCAGAGTGCTGTTCTGGTGTAGACTAGGGAAAGCTCCCACGGTCCGAAGATTATGAACGGCTCTTTTCCAGTGGCTTCATCCGAGAGAGAGCCAGAAGGGCTGATCTCAACAAATAGGGCTGCACACCGCGAGTGCTTCGGGCAGGGCAGTCCTGAGCCAGTGTGCCACCTAAGGAATGAAAGCAAAGTTTCCTAGCCGCAGGAAAGCAGACCGAGGCCTGCTGTTTTCTCTAGGCGATTGACGTGAGCTTGAGGGTGAGGCCTGTACTACATTGTGGAAAAGCTCGGGGTCACGGCTGTCTTTCTCCCTCTCTCGGGCCCATACCCTGGGCTCAGCCATGGGGGAATGCTGAGTGGGAGAGACTGCCTCTCTGCCGGACTCAGAAGGCTGCCTCCCTTTAGGGCAAGTCCGCTTGTGTCTTACTTCGTGGAGGAGGAATGAGGGCGCCCAGAGATATTCTGACATGAAATGCCTAACGACAGAGGATCTGGAGGAGCTGGTTTGTCAGTGGAAGGAGCCAAAAAGCCTGCATTCCTAAGGCCTCGCTGAGAACTGCCAGACACTCTGCCGTCATAGGCCTAAGAACTGGAAATTGTGACGGCAAGGCAACACTTGGAATCCTAGGAGGCAGTGGAAGTGCGGCTCTCAAACTGGATGGAAGAAGCTTCCAAGCATAGTGTTCTTTCATGTACCAAAGAGAACCCAAGTGTCTGAGGCTGCTAGCCGTGCTGCTGGAGAGAACTGGCATCCCCGTGGGCCTGTCGGCTCATTTGCTCTTTCTGACCCTCGAAGGAAAGTCTTCCAAAAAGCCTTTGGGACCCGCTTAGAGAGAACAGCTGCCAAGCTGATGCACAGAACTTTGACAGAGAGACTAGCCCTGGGTCCCAAGCAGCCACCTATCTCTGGAGAGTACGTACCCCACCCAGGGATTCAAGCAGGGAGTTGGCCTTGTACAACTTACGCAGGACACTGGGAGGAGATGGAGGGCCACGCTACCTGCGCTCACACTACGTGGCCCGGAGAAGTTATCACGCAGCAGAATTCAGCACCCTCCCACTACACGTGTGTAGCCAAAAGAGGCGCTGGGCAGTGGGTGTTCTCAGCCCAAGAGCAGTCCTTGTTCTGGGCCGCACCTGCTCTGTGGTTCAAAGGTTCTCTGGGTCTGCTCCTTTGGAGGCATTTCAGAGCTGACGCTATCCCTGGGCTGCCGAAGCAAAGAGGCATAGCGGCCTTTCACACTGAAGGCATGGGCTTGTTTCCCATTCAGAGAGTGTATGTTGCCCCTCCCAGGCTGGAGGCCTGTAAGGTGACACCCTTTGCGCCGTGCCCCTGGAAAATTCCAGTGGCTGTACCCGATTGGGGCTGCCTGGTGAAACAACTTGCAGTCACCAGCACCCTGAGTACCTTTCCTGAAGTCTGAGTCCTAGCTAGGTAAACTCGGCCTTCGGAGGCGAGAGGGGAGCAAACATGTTCAACTTGTGGGGAAAGTCTTTGACCAATGACCAGTATGCTTGTGCCTGGGCGAGGCTTAGGCAGGAGCTTTCCAACACAGGGTTTTGACCTTACCATAAGCCCTCCCTTTGGGCTGAAGCAGGCGGCGGGTCTGTCTGTATCACAGTCTGGGAAGGAGGGCCTCAGGTGAGTCTGCCAACTGACTGCCCTCCATCACAGCCAGCTGAGAAAATATGGCAAGGCTGATGGAACCCACTTACAGCGCAATGTTTCTCTTCCGAAGAGGAGATTTTGCTACCAAACGTCAGCAGCTCCTCAGAGTGCTGTTCTGGTGTAGACTAGGGAAAGCTCCCACGGTCCGAAGATTATGAACGGCTCTTTTCCAGTGGCTTCATCCGAGAGAGAGCCAGAAGGGCTGATCTCAACAAATAGGGCTGCACACCGCGAGTGCTTCGGGCAGGGCAGTCCTGAGCCAGTGTGCCACCTAAGGAATGAAAGCAAAGTTTCCTAGCCGCAGGAAAGCAGACCGAGGCCTGCTGTTTTCTCTAGGCGATTGACGTGAGCTTGAGGGTGAGGCCTGTACTACATTGTGGAAAAGCTCGGGGTCACGGCTGTCTTTCTCCCTCTCTCGGGCCCATACCCTGGGCTCAGCCATGGGGGAATGCTGAGTGGGAGAGACTGCCTCTCTGCCGGACTCAGAAGGCTGCCTCCCTTTAGGGCAAGTCCGCTTGTGTCTTACTTCGTGGAGGAGGAATGAGGGCGCCCAGAGATATTCTGACATGAAATGCCTAACGACAGAGGATCTGGAGGAGCTGGTTTGTCAGTGGAAGGAGCCAAAAAGCCTGCATTCCTAAGGCCTCGCTGAGAACTGCCAGACACTCTGCCGTCATAGGCCTAAGAACTGGAAATTGTGACGGCAAGGCAACACTTGGAATCCTAGGAGGCAGTGGAAGTGCGGCTCTCAAACTGGATGGAAGAAGCTTCCAAGCATAGTGTTCTTTCATGTACCAAAGAGAACCCAAGTGTCTGAGGCTGCTAGCCGTGCTGCTGGAGAGAACTGGCATCCCCGTGGGCCTGTCGGCTCATTTGCTCTTTCTGACCCTCGAAGGAAAGTCTTCCAAAAAGCCTTTGGGACCCGCTTAGAGAGAACAGCTGCCAAGCTGATGCACAGAACTTTGACAGAGAGACTAGCCCTGGGTCCCAAGCAGCCACCTATCTCTGGAGAGTACGTACCCCACCCAGGGATTCAAGCAGGGAGTTGGCCTTGTACAACTTACGCAGGACACTGGGAGGAGATGGAGGGCCACGCTACCTGCGCTCACACTACGTGGCCCGGAGAAGTTATCACGCAGCAGAATTCAGCACCCTCCCACTACACGTGTGTAGCCAAAAGAGGCGCTGGGCAGTGGGTGTTCTCAGCCCAAGAGCAGTCCTTGTTCTGGGCCGCACCTGCTCTGTGGTTCAAAGGTTCTCTGAGTCTGCTCCTTTGGAGGCATTTCAGAGCTGACGCTATCCCTGGGCTGCCGAAGCAAAGAGGCATAGCGGCCTTTCACACTGAAGGCATGGGCTTGTTTCCCATTCAGAGAGTGTATGTTGCCCCTCCCAGGCTGGAGGCCTGTAAGGTGACACCCTTTGCGCCGTGCCCCTGGAAAATGCCAGTGGCTGTACCCGATTGGGGCTGCCTGGTGAAACAACTTGCAGTCACCAGCACCCTGAGTACCTTTCCTGAAGTCTGAGTCCTAGCTAGGTAAACTCGGCCTTCGGAGGCGAGAGGGGAGCAAACATGTTCAACTTGTGGGGAAAGTCTTTGACCAATGACCAGTATGCTTGTGCTTGGGCGAGGCTTAGGCAGGAGCTTTCCAACACAGGGTTTTGACCTTCCCATAAGCCGTCCCTTTGGGCTGAAGCAGGCGGCGGGTCTGTCTGTATCACAGTCTGGGAAGGAGGGCCTCAGGTGAGTCTGCCAACTGACTGCCCTCCATCGTAGCCAGCTGAGAAAATATGGCAAGGCTGATGGAACCCACTTACAGCGCAATGTTTCTCTTCCGAAGAGGAGATTTTGCTACCAAACGTCAGCAGCTCCTCAGAGTGCTGTTCTGGTGTAGACTAGGGAAAGCTCCCACGGTCCGAAGATTATGAACGGCTCTTTTCCAGTGGCTTCATCCGAGAGAGAGCCAGAAGGGCTGATCTCAACAAATAGGGCTGCACACCGCGAGTGCTTCGGGCAGGGCAGTCCTGAGCCAGTGTGCCACCTAAGGAATGAAAGCAAAGTTTCCTAGCCGCAGGAAAGCAGACCGAGGCCTGCTGTTTTCTCTAGGCGATTGACGTGAGCTTGAGGGTGAGGCCTGTACTACATTGTGGAAAAGCTCGGGGTCACGGCTGTCTTTCTCCCTCTCTCGGGCCCATACCCTGGGCTCAGCCATGGGGGAATGCTGAGTGGGAGAGACTGCCTCTCTGCCGGACTCAGAAGGCTGCCTCCCTTTAGGGCAAGTCCGCTTGTGTCTTACTTCGTGGAGGAGGAATGAGGGCGCCCAGAGATATTCTGACATGAAATGCCTAACGACAGAGGATCTGGAGGAGCTGGTTTGTCAGTGGAAGGAGCCAAAAAGCCTGCATTCCTAAGGCCTCGCTGAGAACTGCCAGACACTCTGCCGTCATAGGCCTAAGAACTGGAAATTGTGACGGCAAGGCAACACTTGGAATCCTAGGAGGCAGTGGAAGTGCGGCTCTCAAACTGGATGGAAGAAGCTTCCAAGCATAGTGTTCTTTCATGTACCAAAGAGAACCCAAGTGTCTGAGGCTGCTAGCCGTGCGGCTGGAGAGAACTGGCATCCCCGTGGGCCTGTCGGCTCATTTGCTCTTTCTGACCCTCGAAGGAAAGTCTTCCAAAAAGCCTTTGGGACCCGCTTAGAGAGAACAGCTGCCAAGCTGATGCACAGAACTTTGACAGAGAGACTAGCCCTGGGTCCCAAGCAGCCACCTATCTCTGGAGAGTACGTACCCCACCCAGGGATTCAAGCAGGGAGTTGGCCTTGTACAACTTACGCAGGACACTGGGAGGAGATGGAGGGCCACGCTACCTGCGCTCACACTACGTGGCCCGGAGAAGTTATCACGCAGCAGAATTCAGCACCCTCCCACTACACGTGTGTAGCCAAAAGAGGCGCTGGGCAGTGGGTGTTCTCAGCCCAAGAGCAGTCCTTGTTCTGGGCCGCACCTGCTCTGTGGTTCAAAGGTTCTCTGGGTCTGCTCCTTTGGAGGCATTTCAGAGCTGACGCTATCCCTGGGCTGCCGAAGCAAAGAGGCATAGCGGCCTTTCACACTGAAGGCATGGGCTTGTTTCCCATTCAGAGAGTGTATGTTGCCCCTCCCAGGCTGGAGGCCTGTAAGGTGACACCCTTTGCGCCGTGCCCCTGGAAAATGCCAGTGGCTGTACCCGATTGGGGCTGCCTGGTGAAACAACTTGCAGTCACCAGCACCCTGAGTACCTTTCCTGAAGTCTGAGTCCTAGCTAGGTAAACTCGGCCTTCGGAGGCGAGAGGGGAGCAAACATGTTCAACTTGTGGGGAAAGTCTTTGACCAATGACCAGTATGCTTGTGCCTGGGCGAGGCTTAGGCAGGAGCTTTCCAACACAGGGTTTTGACCTTCCCATAAGCCGTCCCTTTGGGCTGAAGCAGGCGGCGGGTCTGTCTGTATCACAGTCTGGGAAGGAGGGCCTCAGGTGAGTCTGCCAACTGACTGCCCTCCATCGTAGCCAGCTGAGAAAATATGGCAAGGCTGATGGAACCCACTTACAGCGCAATGTTTCTCTTCCGAAGAGGAGATTTTGCTACCAAACGTCAGCAGCTCCTCAGAGTGCTGTTCTGGTGTAGACTAGGGAAAGCTCCCACGGTCCGAAGATTATGAACGGCTCTTTTCCAGTGGCTTCATCCGAGAGAGAGCCAGAAGGGCTGATCTCAACAAATAGGGCTGCACACCGCGAGTGCTTCGGGCAGGGCAGTCCTGAGCCAGTGTGCCACCTAAGGAATGAAAGCAAAGTTTCCTAGCCGCAGGAAAGCAGACCGAGGCCTGCTGTTTTCTCTAGGCGATTGACGTGAGCTTGAGGGTGAGGCCTGTACTACATTGTGGAAAAGCTCGGGGTCACGGCTGTCTTTCTCCCTCTCTCGGGCCCATACCCTGGGCTCAGCCATGGGGGAATGCTGAGTGGGAGAGACTGCCTCTCTGCCGGACTCAGAAGGCTGCCTCCCTTTAGGGCAAGTCCGCTTGTGTCTTACTTCGTGGAGGAGGAATGAGGGCGCCCAGAGATATTCTGACATGAAATGCCTAACGACAGAGGATCTGGAGGAGCTGGTTTGTCAGTGGAAGGAGCCAAAAAGCCTGCATTCCTAAGGCCTCGCTGAGAACTGCCAGACACTCTGCCGTCATAGGCCTAAGAACTGGAAATTGTGACGGCAAGGCAACACTTGGAATCCTAGGAGGCAGTGGAAGTGCGGCTCTCAAACTGGATGGAAGAAGCTTCCAAGCATAGTGTTCTTTCATGTACCAAAGAGAACCCAAGTGTCTGAGGCTGCTAGCCGTGCTGCTGGAGAGAACTGGCATCCCCGTGGGCCTGTCGGCTCATTTGCTCTTTCTGACCCTCGAAGGAAAGTCTTCCAAAAAGCCTTTGGGACCCGCTTAGAGAGAACAGCTGCCAAGCTGATGCACAGAACTTTGACAGAGAGACTAGCCCTGGGTCCCAAGCAGCCACCTATCTCTGGAGAGTACGTACCCCACCCAGGGATTCAAGCAGGGAGTTGGCCTTGTACAACTTACGCAGGACACTGGGAGGAGATGGAGGGCCACGCTACCTGCGCTCACACTACGTGGCCCGGAGAAGTTATCACGCAGCAGAATTCAGCACCCTCCCACTACACGTGTGTAGCCAAAAGAGGCGCTGGGCAGTGGGTGTTCTCAGCCCAAGAGCAGTCCTTGTTCTGGGCCGCACCTGCTCTGTGGTTCAAAGGTTCTCTGGGTCTGCTCCTTTGGAGGCATTTCAGAGCTGACGCTATCCCTGGGCTGCCGAAGCAAAGAGGCATAGCGGCCTTTCACACTGAAGGCATGGGCTTGTTTCCCATTCAGAGAGTGTATGTTGCCCCTCCCAGGCTGGAGGCCTGTAAGGTGACACCCTTTGCGCCGTGCCCCTGGAAAATGCCAGTGGCTGTCCCCGATTGGGGCTGCCTGGTGAAACAACTTGCAGTCACCAGCACCCTGAGTACCTTTCCTGAAGTCTGAGTCCTAGCTAGGTAAACTCGGCCTTCGGAGGCGAGAGGGGAGCAAACATGTTCAACTTGTGGGGAAAGTCTTTGACCAATGACCAGTATGCTTGTGCCTGGGCGAGGCTTAGGCAGGAGCTTTCCAACACAGGGTTTTGACCTTCCCATAAGCCGTCCCTTTGGGCTGAAGCAGGCGGCGGGTCTGTCTGTATCACAGTCTGGGAAGGAGGGCCTCAGGTGAGTCTGCCAACTGACTGCCCTCCATCACAGCCAGCTGAGAAAATATGGCAAGGCTGATGGAACCCACTTACAGCGCAATGTTTCTCTTCCGAAGAGGAGATTTTGCTACCAAACGTCAGCAGCTCCTCAGAGTGCTGTTCTGGTGTAGACTAGGGAAAGCTCCCACGGTCCGAAGATTATGAACGGCTCTTTTCCAGTGGCTTCATCCGAGAGAGAGCCAGAAGGGCTGATCTCAACAAATAGGGCTGCACACCGCGAGTGCTTCGGGCAGGGCAGTCCTGAGCCAGTGTGCCACCTAAGGAATGAAAGCAAAGTTTCCTAGCCGCAGGAAAGCAGACCGAGGCCTGCTGTTTTCTCTAGGCGATTGACGTGAGCTTGAGGGTGAGGCCTGTACTACATTGTGGAAAAGCTCGGGGTCACGGCTGTCTTTCTCCCTCTCTCGG
The DNA here is from genome assembly GCF_965194805.1 of Balaenoptera borealis. NCBI lineage: Eukaryota > Metazoa > Chordata > Mammalia > Artiodactyla > Balaenopteridae > Balaenoptera > Balaenoptera borealis. The sequence continues at coordinate 28,379,928 of NC_138879.1, read as the reverse complement.
GCCCATACCCTGGGCTCAGCCATGGGGGAATGCTGAGTGGGAGAGACTGCCTCTCTGCCGGACTCAGAAGGCTGCCTCCCTTTAGGGCAAGTCCGCTTGTGTCTTACTTCGTGGAGGAGGAATGAGGGCGCCCAGAGATATTCTGACATGAAATGCCTAACGACAGAGGATCTGGAGGAGCTGGTTTGTCAGTGGAAGGAGCCAAAAAGCCTGCATTCCTAAGGCCTCGCTGAGAACTGCCAGACACTCTGCCGTCATAGGCCTAAGAACTGGAAATTGTGACGGCAAGGCAACACTTGGAATCCTAGGAGGCAGTGGAAGTGCGGCTCTCAAACTGGATGGAAGAAGCTTCCAAGCATAGTGTTCTTTCATGTACCAAAGAGAACCCAAGTGTCTGAGGCTGCTAGCCGTGCGGCTGGAGAGAACTGGCATCCCCGTGGGCCTGTCGGCTCATTTGCTCTTTCTGACCCTCGAAGGAAAGTCTTCCAAAAAGCCTTTGGGACCCGCTTAGAGAGAACAGCTGCCAAGCTGATGCACAGAACTTTGACAGAGAGACTAGCCCTGGGTCCCAAGCAGCCACCTATCTCTGGAGAGTACGTACCCCACCCAGGGATTCAAGCAGGGAGTTGGCCTTGTACAACTTACGCAGGACACTGGGAGGAGATGGAGGGCCACGCTACCTGCGCTCACACTACGTGGCCCGGAGAAGTTATCACGCAGCAGAATTCAGCACCCTCCCACTACACGTGTGTAGCCAAAAGAGGCGCTGGGCAGTGGGTGTTCTCAGCCCAAGAGCAGTCCTTGTTCTGGGCCGCACCTGCTCTGTGGTTCAAAGGTTCTCTGGGTCTGCTCCTTTGGAGGCATTTCAGAGCTGACGCTATCCCTGGGCTGCCGAAGCAAAGAGGCATAGCGGCCTTTCACACTGAAGGCATGGGCTTGTTTCCCATTCAGAGAGTGTATGTTGCCCCTCCCAGGCTGGAGGCCTGTAAGGTGACACCCTTTGCGCCGTGCCCCTGGAAAATGCCAGTGGCTGTACCCGATTGGGGCTGCCTGGTGAAACAACTTGCAGTCACCAGCACCCTGAGTACCTTTCCTGAAGTCTGAGTCCTAGCTAGGTAAACTCGGCCTTCGGAGGCGAGAGGGGAGCAAACATGTTCAACTTGTGGGGAAAGTCTTTGACCAATGACCAGTATGCTTGTGCCTGGGCGAGGCTTAGGCAGGAGCTTTCCAACACAGGGTTTTGACCTTCCCATAAGCCGTCCCTTTGGGCTGAAGCAGGCGGCGGGTCTGTCTGTATCACAGTCTGGGAAGGAGGGCCTCAGGTGAGTCTGCCAACTGACTGCCCTCCATCACAGCCAGCTGAGAAAATATGGCAAGGCTGATGGAACCCACTTACAGCGCAATGTTTCTCTTCCGAAGAGGAGATTTTGCTACCAAACGTCAGCAGCTCCTCAGAGTGCTGTTCTGGTGTAGACTAGGGAAAGCTCCCACGGTCCGAAGATTATGAACGGCTCTTTTCCAGTGGCTTCATCCGAGAGAGAGCCAGAAGGGCTGATCTCAACAAATAGGGCTGCACACCGCGAGTGCTTCGGGCAGGGCAGTCCTGAGCCAGTGTGCCACCTAAGGAATGAAAGCAAAGTTTCCTAGCCGCAGGAAAGCAGACCGAGGCCTGCTGTTTTCTCTAGGCGATTGACGTGAGCTTGAGGGTGAGGCCTGTACTACATTGTGGAAAAGCTCGGGGTCACGGCTGTCTTTCTCCCTCTCTCGGGCCCATACCCTGGGCTCAGCCATGGGGGAATGCTGAGTGGGAGAGACTGCCTCTCTGCCGGACTCAGAAGGCTGCCTCCCTTTAGGGCAAGTCCGCTTGTGTCTTACTTCGTGGAGGAGGAATGAGGGCGCCCAGAGATATTCTGACATGAAATGCCTAACGACAGAGGATCTGGAGGAGCTGGTTTGTCAGTGGAAGGAGCCAAAAAGCCTGCATTCCTAAGGCCTCGCTGAGAACTGCCAGACACTCTGCCGTCATAGGCCTAAGAACTGGAAATTGTGACGGCAAGGCAACACTTGGAATCCTAGGAGGCAGTGGAAGTGCGGCTCTCAAACTGGATGGAAGAAGCTTCCAAGCATAGTGTTCTTTCATGTACCAAAGAGAACCCAAGTGTCTGAGGCTGCTAGCCGTGCGGCTGGAGAGAACTGGCATCCCCGTGGGCCTGTCGGCTCATTTGCTCTTTCTGACCCTCGAAGGAAAGTCTTCCAAAAAGCCTTTGGGACCCGCTTAGAGAGAACAGCTGCCAAGCTGATGCACAGAACTTTGACAGAGAGACTAGCCCTGGGTCCCAAGCAGCCACCTATCTCTGGAGAGTACGTACCCCACCCAGGGATTCAAGCAGGGAGTTGGCCTTGTACAACTTACGCAGGACACTGGGAGGAGATGGAGGGCCACGCTACCTGCGCTCACACTACGTGGCCCGGAGAAGTTATCACGCAGCAGAATTCAGCACCCTCCCACTACACGTGTGTAGCCAAAAGAGGCGCTGGGCAGTGGGTGTTCTCAGCCCAAGAGCAGTCCTTGTTCTGGGCCGCACCTGCTCTGTGGTTCAAAGGTTCTCTGGGTCTGCTCCTTTGGAGGCATTTCAGAGCTGACGCTATCCCTGGGCTGCCGAAGCAAAGAGGCATAGCGGCCTTTCACACTGAAGGCATGGGCTTGTTTCCCATTCAGAGAGTGTATGTTGCCCCTCCCAGGCTGGAGGCCTGTAAGGTGACACCCTTTGCGCCGTGCCCCTGGAAAATGCCAGTGGCTGTACCCGATTGGGGCTGCCTGGTGAAACAACTTGCAGTCACCAGCACCCTGAGTACCTTTCCTGAAGTCTGAGTCCTAGCTAGGTAAACTCGGCCTTCGGAGGCGAGAGGGGAGCAAACATGTTCAACTTGTGGGGAAAGTCTTTGACCAATGACCAGTATGCTTGTGCCTGGGCGAGGCTTAGGCAGGAGCTTTCCAACACAGGGTTTTGACCTTCCCATAAGCCGTCCCTTTGGGCTGAAGCAGGCGGCGGGTCTGTCTGTATCACAGTCTGGGAAGGAGGGCCTCAGGTGAGTCTGCCAACTGACTGCCCTCCATCACAGCCAGCTGAGAAAATATGGCAAGGCTGATGGAACCCACTTACAGCGCAATGTTTCTCTTCCGAAGAGGAGATTTTGCTACCAAACGTCAGCAGCTCCTCAGAGTGCTGTTCTGGTGTAGACTAGGGAAAGCTCCCACGGTCCGAAGATTATGAACGGCTCTTTTCCAGTGGCTTCATCCGAGAGAGAGCCAGAAGGGCTGATCTCAACAAATAGGGCTGCACACCGCGAGTGCTTCGGGCAGGGCAGTCCTGAGCCAGTGTGCCACCTAAGGAATGAAAGCAAAGTTTCCTAGCCGCAGGAAAGCAGACCGAGGCCTGCTGTTTTCTCTAGGCGATTGACGTGAGCTTGAGGGTGAGGCCTGTACTACATTGTGGAAAAGCTCGGGGTCACGGCTGTCTTTCTCCCTCTCTCGGGCCCATACCCTGGGCTCAGCCATGGGGGAATGCTGAGTGGGAGAGACTGCCTCTCTGCCGGACTCAGAAGGCTGCCTCCCTTTAGGGCAAGTCCGCTTGTGTCTTACTTCGTGGAGGAGGAATGAGGGCGCCCAGAGATATTCTGACATGAAATGCCTAACGACAGAGGATCTGGAGGAGCTGGTTTGTCAGTGGAAGGAGCCAAAAAGCCTGCATTCCTAAGGCCTCGCTGAGAACTGCCAGACACTCTGCCGTCATAGGCCTAAGAACTGGAAATTGTGACGGCAAGGCAACACTTGGAATCCTAGGAGGCAGTGGAAGTGCGGCTCTCAAACTGGATGGAAGAAGCTTCCAAGCATAGTGTTCTTTCATGTACCAAAGAGAACCCAAGTGTCTGAGGCTGCTAGCCGTGCTGCTGGAGAGAACTGGCATCCCCGTGGGCCTGTCGGCTCATTTGCTCTTTCTGACCCTCGAAGGAAAGTCTTCCAAAAAGCCTTTGGGACCCGCTTAGAGAGAACAGCTGCCAAGCTGATGCACAGAACTTTGACAGAGAGACTAGCCCTGGGTCCCAAGCAGCCACCTATCTCTGGAGAGTACGTACCCCACCCAGGGATTCAAGCAGGGAGTTGGCCTTGTACAACTTACGCAGGACACTGGGAGGAGATGGAGGGCCACGCTACCTGCGCTCACACTACGTGGCCCGGAGAAGTTATCACGCAGCAGAATTCAGCACCCTCCCACTACACGTGTGTAGCCAAAAGAGGCGCTGGGCAGTGGGTGTTCTCAGCCCAAGAGCAGTCCTTGTTCTGGGCCGCACCTGCTCTGTGGTTCAAAGGTTCTCTGGGTCTGCTCCTTTGGAGGCATTTCAGAGCTGACGCTATCCCTGGGCTGCCGAAGCAAAGAGGCATAGCGGCCTTTCACACTGAAGGCATGGGCTTGTTTCCCATTCAGAGAGTGTATGTTGCCCCTCCCAGGCTGGAGGCCTGTAAGGTGACACCCTTTGCGCCGTGCCCCTGGAAAATGCCAGTGGCTGTACCCGATTGGGGCTGCCTGGTGAAACAACTTGCAGTCACCAGCACCCTGAGTACCTTTCCTGAAGTCTGAGTCCTAGCTAGGTAAACTCGGCCTTCGGAGGCGAGAGGGGAGCAAACATGTTCAACTTGTGGGGAAAGTCTTTGACCAATGACCAGTATGCTTGTGCCTGGGCGAGGCTTAGGCAGGAGCTTTCCAACACAGGGTTTTGACCTTCCCATAAGCCGTCCCTTTGGGCTGAAGCAGGCGGCGGGTCTGTCTGTATCACAGTCTGGGAAGGAGGGCCTCAGGTGAGTCTGCCAACTGACTGCCCTCCATCACAGCCAGCTGAGAAAATATGGCAAGGCTGATGGAACCCACTTACAGCGCAATGTTTCTCTTCCGAAGAGGAGATTTTGCTACCAAACGTCAGCAGCTCCTCAGAGTGCTGTTCTGGTGTAGACTAGGGAAAGCTCCCACGGTCCGAAGATTATGAACGGCTCTTTTCCAGTGGCTTCATCCGAGAGAGAGCCAGAAGGGCTGATCTCAACAAATAGGGCTGCACACCGCGAGTGCTTCGGGCAGGGCAGTCCTGAGCCAGTGTGCCACCTAAGGAATGAAAGCAAAGTTTCCTAGCCGCAGGAAAGCAGACCGAGGCCTGCTGTTTTCTCTAGGCGATTGACGTGAGCTTGAGGGTGAGGCCTGTACTACATTGTGGAAAAGCTCGGGGTCACGGCTGTCTTTCTCCCTCTCTCGGGCCCATACCCTGGGCTCAGCCATGGGGGAATGCTGAGTGGGAGAGACTGCCTCTCTGCCGGACTCAGAAGGCTGCCTCCCTTTAGGGCAAGTCCGCTTGTGTCTTACTTCGTGGAGGAGGAATGAGGGCGCCCAGAGATATTCTGACATGAAATGCCTAACGACAGAGGATCTGGAGGAGCTGGTTTGTCAGTGGAAGGAGCCAAAAAGCCTGCATTCCTAAGGCCTCGCTGAGAACTGCCAGACACTCTGCCGTCATAGGCCTAAGAACTGGAAATTGTGACGGCAAGGCAACACTTGGAATCCTAGGAGGCAGTGGAAGTGCGGCTCTCAAACTGGATGGAAGAAGCTTCCAAGCATAGTGTTCTTTCATGTACCAAAGAGAACCCAAGTGTCTGAGGCTGCTAGCCGTGCTGCTGGAGAGAACTGGCATCCCCGTGGGCCTGTCGGCTCATTTGCTCTTTCTGACCCTCGAAGGAAAGTCTTCCAAAAAGCCTTTGGGACCCGCTTAGAGAGAACAGCTGCCAAGCTGATGCACAGAACTTTGACAGAGAGACTAGCCCTGGGTCCCAAGCAGCCACCTATCTCTGGAGAGTACGTACCCCACCCAGGGATTCAAGCAGGGAGTTGGCCTTGTACAACTTACGCAGGACACTGGGAGGAGATGGAGGGCCACGCTACCTGCGCTCACACTACGTGGCCCGGAGAAGTTATCACGCAGCAGAATTCAGCACCCTCCCACTACACGTGTGTAGCCAAAAGAGGCGCTGGGCAGTGGGTGTTCTCAGCCCAAGAGCAGTCCTTGTTCTGGGCCGCACCTGCTCTGTGGTTCAAAGGTTCTCTGGGTCTGCTCCTTTGGAGGCATTTCAGAGCTGACGCTATCCCTGGGCTGCCGAAGCAAAGAGGCATAGCGGCCTTTCACACTGAAGGCATGGGCTTGTTTCCCATTCAGAGAGTGTATGTTGCCCCTCCCAGGCTGGAGGCCTGTAAGGTGACACCCTTTGCGCCGTGCCCCTGGAAAATGCCAGTGGCTGTACCCGATTGGGGCTGCCTGGTGAAACAACTTGCAGTCACCAGCACCCTGAGTACCTTTCCTGAAGTCTGAGTCCTAGCTAGGTAAACTCGGCCTTCGGAGGCGAGAGGGGAGCAAACATGTTCAACTTGTGGGGAAAGTCTTTGACCAATGACCAGTATGCTTGTGCCTGGGCGAGGCTTAGGCAGGAGCTTTCCAACACAGGGTTTTGACCTTCCCATAAGCCGTCCCTTTGGGCTGAAGCAGGCGGCGGGTCTGTCTGTATCACAGTCTGGGAAGGAGGGCCTCAGGTGAGTCTGCCAACTGACTGCCCTCCATCACAGCCAGCTGAGAAAATATGGCAAGGCTGATGGAACCCACTTACAGCGCAATGTTTCTCTTCCGAAGAGGAGATTTTGCTACCAAACGTCAGCAGCTCCTCAGAGTGCTGTTCTGGTGTAGACTAGGGAAAGCTCCCACGGTCCGAAGATTATGAACGGCTCTTTTCCAGTGGCTTCATCCGAGAGAGAGCCAGAAGGGCTGATCTCAACAAATAGGGCTGCACACCGCGAGTGCTTCGGGCAGGGCAGTCCTGAGCCAGTGTGCCACCTAAGGAATGAAAGCAAAGTTTCCTAGCCGCAGGAAAGCAGACCGAGGCCTGCTGTTTTCTCTAGGCGATTGACGTGAGCTTGAGGGTGAGGCCTGTACTACATTGTGGAAAAGCTCGGGGTCACGGCTGTCTTTCTCCCTCTCTCGGGCCCATACCCTGGGCTCAGCCATGGGGGAATGCTGAGTGGGAGAGACTGCCTCTCTGCCGGACTCAGAAGGCTGCCTCCCTTTAGGGCAAGTCCGCTTGTGTCTTACTTCGTGGAGGAGGAATGAGGGCGCCCAGAGATATTCTGACATGAAATGCCTAACGACAGAGGATCTGGAGGAGCTGGTTTGTCAGTGGAAGGAGCCAAAAAGCCTGCATTCCTAAGGCCTCGCTGAGAACTGCCAGACACTCTGCCGTCATAGGCCTAAGAACTGGAAATTGTGACGGCAAGGCAACACTTGGAATCCTAGGAGGCAGTGGAAGTGCGGCTCTCAAACTGGATGGAAGAAGCTTCCAAGCATAGTGTTCTTTCATGTACCAAAGAGAACCCAAGTGTCTGAGGCTGCTAGCCGTGCTGCTGGAGAGAACTGGCATCCCCGTGGGCCTGTCGGCTCATTTGCTCTTTCTGACCCTCGAAGGAAAGTCTTCCAAAAAGCCTTTGGGACCCGCTTAGAGAGAACAGCTGCCAAGCTGATGCACAGAACTTTGACAGAGAGACTAGCCCTGGGTCCCAAGCAGCCACCTATCTCTGGAGAGTACGTACCCCACCCAGGGATTCAAGCAGGGAGTTGGCCTTGTACAACTTACGCAGGACACTGGGAGGAGATGGAGGGCCACGCTACCTGCGCTCACACTACGTGGCCCGGAGAAGTTATCACGCAGCAGAATTCAGCACCCTCCCACTACACGTGTGTAGCCAAAAGAGGCGCTGGGCAGTGGGTGTTCTCAGCCCAAGAGCAGTCCTTGTTCTGGGCCGCACCTGCTCTGTGGTTCAAAGGTTCTCTGGGTCTGCTCCTTTGGAGGCATTTCAGAGCTGACGCTATCCCTGGGCTGCCGAAGCAAAGAGGCATAGCGGCCTTTCACACTGAAGGCATGGGCTTGTTTCCCATTCAGAGAGTGTATGTTGCCCCTCCCAGGCTGGAGGCCTGTAAGGTGACACCCTTTGCGCCGTGCCCCTGGAAAATGCCAGTGGCTGTACCCGATTGGGGCTGCCTGGTGAAACAACTTGCAGTCACCAGCACCCTGAGTACCTTTCCTGAAGTCTGAGTCCTAGCTAGGTAAACTCGGCCTTCGGAGGCGAGAGGGGAGCAAACATGTTCAACTTGTGGGGAAAGTCTTTGACCAATGACCAGTATGCTTGTGCCTGGGCGAGGCTTAGGCAGGAGCTTTCCAACACAGGGTTTTGACCTTCCCATAAGCCGTCCCTTTGGGCTGAAGCAGGCGGCGGGTCTGTCTGTATCACAGTCTGGGAAGGAGGGCCTCAGGTGAGTCTGCCAACTGACTGCCCTCCATCACAGCCAGCTGAGAAAATATGGCAAGGCTGATGGAACCCACTTACAGCGCAATGTTTCTCTTCCGAAGAGGAGATTTTGCTACCAAACGTCAGCAGCTCCTCAGAGTGCTGTTCTGGTGTAGACTAGGGAAAGCTCCCACGGTCCGAAGATTATGAACGGCTCTTTTCCAGTGGCTTCATCCGAGAGAGAGCCAGAAGGGCTGATCTCAACAAATAGGGCTGCACACCGCGAGTGCTTCGGGCAGGGCAGTCCTGAGCCAGTGTGCCACCTAAGGAATGAAAGCAAAGTTTCCTAGCCGCAGGAAAGCAGACCGAGGCCTGCTGTTTTCTCTAGGCGATTGACGTGAGCTTGAGGGTGAGGCCTGTACTACATTGTGGAAAAGCTCGGGGTCACGGCTGTCTTTCTCCCTCTCTCGGGCCCATACCCTGGGCTCAGCCATGGGGGAATGCTGAGTGGGAGAGACTGCCTCTCTGCCGGACTCAGAAGGCTGCCTCCCTTTAGGGCAAGTCCGCTTGTGTCTTACTTCGTGGAGGAGGAATGAGGGCGCCCAGAGATATTCTGACATGAAATGCCTAACGACAGAGGATCTGGAGGAGCTGGTTTGTCAGTGGAAGGAGCCAAAAAGCCTGCATTCCTAAGGCCTCGCTGAGAACTGCCAGACACTCTGCCGTCATAGGCCTAAGAACTGGAAATTGTGACGGCAAGGCAACACTTGGAATCCTAGGAGGCAGTGGAAGTGCGGCTCTCAAACTGGATGGAAGAAGCTTCCAAGCATAGTGTTCTTTCATGTACCAAAGAGAACCCAAGTGTCTGAGGCTGCTAGCCGTGCGGCTGGAGAGAACTGGCATCCCCGTGGGCCTGTCGGCTCATTTGCTCTTTCTGACCCTCGAAGGAAAGTCTTCCAAAAAGCCTTTGGGACCCGCTTAGAGAGAACAGCTGCCAAGCTGATGCACAGAACTTTGACAGAGAGACTAGCCCTGGGTCCCAAGCAGCCACCTATCTCTGGAGAGTACGTACCCCACCCAGGGATTCAAGCAGGGAGTTGGCCTTGTACAACTTACGCAGGACACTGGGAGGAGATGGAGGGCCACGCTACCTGCGCTCACACTACGTGGCCCGGAGAAGTTATCACGCAGCAGAATTCAGCACCCTCCCACTACACGTGTGTAGCCAAAAGAGGCGCTGGGCAGTGGGTGTTCTCAGCCCAAGAGCAGTCCTTGTTCTGGGCCGCACCTGCTCTGTGGTTCAAAGGTTCTCTGGGTCTGCTCCTTTGGAGGCATTTCAGAGCTGACGCTATCCCTGGGCTGCCGAAGCAAAGAGGCATAGCGGCCTTTCACACTGAAGGCATGGGCTTGTTTCCCATTCAGAGAGTGTATGTTGCCCCTCCCAGGCTGGAGGCCTGTAAGGTGACACCCTTTGCGCCGTGCCCCTGGAAAATGCCAGTGGCTGTACCCGATTGGGGCTGCCTGGTGAAACAACTTGCAGTCACCAGCACCCTGAGTACCTTTCCTGAAGTCTGAGTCCTAGCTAGGTAAACTCGGCCTTCGGAGGCGAGAGGGGAGCAAACATGTTCAACTTGTGGGGAAAGTCTTTGACCAATGACCAGTATGCTTGTGCCTGGGCGAGGCTTAGGCAGGAGCTTTCCAACACAGGGTTTTGACCTTCCCATAAGCCGTCCCTTTGGGCTGAAGCAGGCGGCGGGTCTGTCTGTATCACAGTCTGGGAAGGAGGGCCTCAGGTGAGTCTGCCAACTGACTGCCCTCCATCACAGCCAGCTGAGAAAATATGGCAAGGCTGATGGAACCCACTTACAGCGCAATGTTTCTCTTCCGAAGAGGAGATTTTGCTACCAAACGTCAGCAGCTCCTCAGAGTGCTGTTCTGGTGTAGACTAGGGAAAGCTCCCACGGTCCGAAGATTATGAACGGCTCTTTTCCAGTGGCTTCATCCGAGAGAGAGCCAGAAGGGCTGATCTCAACAAATAGGGCTGCACACCGCGAGTGCTTCGGGCAGGGCAGTCCTGAGCCAGTGTGCCACCTAAGGAATGAAAGCAAAGTTTCCTAGCCGCAGGAAAGCAGACCGAGGCCTGCTGTTTTCTCTAGGCGATTGACGTGAGCTTGAGGGTGAGGCCTGTACTACATTGTGGAAAAGCTCGGGGTCACGGCTGTCTTTCTCCCTCTCTCGGGCCCATACCCTGGGCTCAGCCATGGGGGAATGCTGAGTGGGAGAGACTGCCTCTCTGCCGGACTCAGAAGGCTGCCTCCCTTTAGGGCAAGTCCGCTTGTGTCTTACTTCGTGGAGGAGGAATGAGGGCGCCCAGAGATATTCTGACATGAAATGCCTAACGACAGAGGATCTGGAGGAGCTGGTTTGTCAGTGGAAGGAGCCAAAAAGCCTGCATTCCTAAGGCCTCGCTGAGAACTGCCAGACACTCTGCCGTCATAGGCCTAAGAACTGGAAATTGTGACGGCAAGGCAACACTTGGAATCCTAGGAGGCAGTGGAAGTGCGGCTCTCAAACTGGATGGAAGAAGCTTCCAAGCATAGTGTTCTTTCATGTACCAAAGAGAACCCAAGTGTCTGAGGCTGCTAGCCGTGCTGCTGGAGAGAACTGGCATCCCCGTGGGCCTGTCGGCTCATTTGCTCTTTCTGACCCTCGAAGGAAAGTCTTCCAAAAAGCCTTTGGGACCCGCTTAGAGAGAACAGCTGCCAAGCTGATGCACAGAACTTTGACAGAGAGACTAGCCCTGGGTCCCAAGCAGCCACCTATCTCTGGAGAGTACGTACCCCACCCAGGGATTCAAGCAGGGAGTTGGCCTTGTACAACTTACGCAGGACACTGGGAGGAGATGGAGGGCCACGCTACCTGCGCTCACACTACGTGGCCCGGAGAAGTTATCACGCAGCAGAATTCAGCACCCTCCCACTACACGTGTGTAGCCAAAAGAGGCGCTGGGCAGTGGGTGTTCTCAGCCCAAGAGCAGTCCTTGTTCTGGGCCGCACCTGCTCTGTGGTTCAAAGGTTCTCTGGGTCTGCTCCTTTGGAGGCATTTCAGAGCTGACGCTATCCCTGGGCTGCCGAAGCAAAGAGGCATAGCGGCCTTTCACACTGAAGGCATGGGCTTGTTTCCCATTCAGAGAGTGTATGTTGCCCCTCCCAGGCTGGAGGCCTGTAAGGTGACACCCTTTGCGCCGTGCCCCTGGAAAATGCCAGTGGCTGTACCCGATTGGGGCTGCCTGGTGAAACAACTTGCAGTCACCAGCACCCTGAGTACCTTTCCTGAAGTCTGAGTCCTAGCTAGGTAAACTCGGCCTTCGGAGGCGAGAGGGGAGCAAACATGTTCAACTTGTGGGGAAAGTCTTTGACCAATGACCAGTATGCTTGTGCCTGGGCGAGGCTTAGGCAGGAGCTTTCCAACACAGGGTTTTGACCTTCCCATAAGCCGTCCCTTTGGGCTGAAGCAGGCGGCGGGTCTGTCTGTATCACAGTCTGGGAAGGAGGGCCTCAGGTGAGTCTGCCAACTGACTGCCCTCCATCACAGCCAGCTGAGAAAATATGGCAAGGCTGATGGAACCCACTTACAGCGCAATGTTTCTCTTCCGAAGAGGAGATTTTGCTACCAAACGTCAGCAGCTCCTCAGAGTGCTGTTCTGGTGTAGACTAGGGAAAGCTCCCACGGTCCGAAGATTATGAACGGCTCTTTTCCAGTGGCTTCATCCGAGAGAGAGCCAGAAGGGCTGATCTCAACAAATAGGGCTGCACACCGCGAGTGCTTCGGGCAGGGCAGTCCTGAGCCAGTGTGCCACCTAAGGAATGAAAGCAAAGTTTCCTAGCCGCAGGAAAGCAGACCGAGGCCTGCTGTTTTCTCTAGGCGATTGACGTGAGCTTGAGGGTGAGGCCTGTACTACATTGTGGAAAAGCTCGGGGTCACGGCTGTCTTTCTCCCTCTCTCGGGCCCATACCCTGGGCTCAGCCATGGGGGAATGCTGAGTGGGAGAGACTGCCTCTCTGCCGGACTCAGAAGGCTGCCTCCCTTTAGGGCAAGTCCGCTTGTGTCTTACTTCGTGGAGGAGGAATGAGGGCGCCCAGAGATATTCTGACATGAAATGCCTAACGACAGAGGATCTGGAGGAGCTGGTTTGTCAGTGGAAGGAGCCAAAAAGCCTGCATTCCTAAGGCCTCGCTGAGAACTGCCAGACACTCTGCCGTCATAGGCCTAAGAACTGGAAATTGTGACGGCAAGGCAACACTTGGAATCCTAGGAGGCAGTGGAAGTGCGGCTCTCAAACTGGATGGAAGAAGCTTCCAAGCATAGTGTTCTTTCATGTACCAAAGAGAACCCAAGTGTCTGAGGCTGCTAGCCGTGCGGCTGGAGAGAACTGGCATCCCCGTGGGCCTGTCGGCTCATTTGCTCTTTCTGACCCTCGAAGGAAAGTCTTCCAAAAAGCCTTTGGGACCCGCTTAGAGAGAACAGCTGCCAAGCTGATGCACAGAACTTTGACAGAGAGACTAGCCCTGGGTCCCAAGCAGCCACCTATCTCTGGAGAGTACGTACCCCACCCAGGGATTCAAGCAGGGAGTTGGCCTTGTACAACTTACGCAGGACACTGGGAGGAGATGGAGGGCCACGCTACCTGCGCTCACACTACGTGGCCCGGAGAAGTTATCACGCAGCAGAATTCAGCACCCTCCCACTACACGTGTGTAGCCAAAAGAGGCGCTGGGCAGTGGGTGTTCTCAGCCCAAGAGCAGTCCTTGTTCTGGGCCGCACCTGCTCTGTGGTTCAAAGGTTCTCTGAGTCTGCTCCTTTGGAGGCATTTCAGAGCTGACGCTATCCCTGGGCTGCCGAAGCAAAGAGGCATAGCGGCCTTTCACACTGAAGGCATGGGCTTGTTTCCCATTCAGAGAGTGTATGTTGCCCCTCCCAGGCTGGAGGCCTGTAAGGTGACACCCTTTGCGCCGTGCCCCTGGAAAATGCCAGTGGCTGTACCCGATTTGGGCTGCCTGGTGAAACAACTTGCAGTCACCAGCACCCTCAGTACCTTTCCTGAAGTCTGAGTCCTAGCTAGGTAAACTCGGCCTTCGGAGGCGAGAGGGGAGCAAACATGTTCAACTTGTGGGGAAAGTCTTTGACCAATGACCAGTATGCTTGTGCTTGGGCGAGGCTTAGGCAGGAGCTTTCCAACACAGGGTTTTGACCTTCCCATAAGCCGTCCCTTTGGGCTGAAGCAGGCGGCGGGTCTGTCTGTATCACAGTCTGGGAAGGAGGGCCTCAGGTGAGTCTGCCAACTGACTGCCCTCCATCGTAGCCAGCTGAGAAAATATGGCAAGGCTGATGGAACCCACTTACAGCGCAATGTTTCTCTTCCGAAGAGGAGATTTTGCTACCAAACGTCAGCAGCTCCTCAGAGTGCTGTTCTGGTGTAGACTAGGGAAAGCTCCCACGGTCCGAAGATTATGAACGGCTCTTTTCCAGTGGCTTCATCCGAGAGAGAGCCAGAAGGGCTGATCTCAACAAATAGGGCTGCACACCGCGAGTGCTTCGGGCAGGGCAGTCCTGAGCCAGTGTGCCACCTAAGGAATGAAAGCAAAGTTTCCTAGCCGCAGGAAAGCAGACCGAGGCCTGCTGTTTTCTCTAGGCGATTGACGTGAGCTTGAGGGTGAGGCCTGTACTACATTGTGGAAAAGCTCGGGGTCACGGCTGTCTTTCTCCCTCTCTCGGGCCCATACCCTGGGCTCAGCCATGGGGGAATGCTGAGTGGGAGAGACTGCCTCTCTGCCGGACTCAGAAGGCTGCCTCCCTTTAGGGCAAGTCCGCTTGTGTCTTACTTCGTGGAGGAGGAATGAGGGCGCCCAGAGATATTCTGACATGAAATGCCTAACGACAGAGGATCTGGAGGAGCTGGTTTGTCAGTGGAAGGAGCCAAAAAGCCTGCATTCCTAAGGCCTCGCTGAGAACTGCCAGACACTCTGCCGTCATAGGCCTAAGAACTGGAAATTGTGACGGCAAGGCAACACTTGGAATCCTAGGAGGCAGTGGAAGTGCGGCTCTCAAACTGGATGGAAGAAGCTTCCAAGCATAGTGTTCTTTCATGTACCAAAGAGAACCCAAGTGTCTGAGGCTGCTAGCCGTGCGGCTGGAGAGAACTGGCATCCCCGTGGGCCTGTCGGCTCATTTGCTCTTTCTGACCCTCGAAGGAAAGTCTTCCAAAAAGCCTTTGGGACCCGCTTAGAGAGAACAGCTGCCAAGCTGATGCACAGAACTTTGACAGAGAGACTAGCCCTGGGTCCCAAGCAGCCACCTATCTCTGGAGAGTACGTACCCCACCCAGGGATTCAAGCAGGGAGTTGGCCTTGTACAACTTACGCAGGACACTGGGAGGAGATGGAGGGCCACGCTACCTGCGCTCACACTACGTGGCCCGGAGAAGTTATCACGCAGCAGAATTCAGCACCCTCCCACTACACGTGTGTAGCCAAAAGAGGCGCTGGGCAGTGGGTGTTCTCAGCCCAAGAGCAGTCCTTGTTCTGGGCCGCACCTGCTCTGTGGTTCAAAGGTTCTCTGAGTCTGCTCCTTTGGAGGCATTTCAGAGCTGACGCTATCCCTGGGCTGCCGAAGCAAAGAGGCATAGCGGCCTTTCACACTGAAGGCATGGGCTTGTTTCCCATTCAGAGAGTGTATGTTGCCCCTCCCAGGCTGGAGGCCTGTAAGGTGACACCCTTTGCGCCGTGCCCCTGGAAAATGCCAGTGGCTGTACCCGATTTGGGCTGCCTGGTGAAACAACTTGCAGTCACCAGCACCCTCAGTACCTTTCCTGAAGTCTGAGTCCTAGCTAGGTAAACTCGGCCTTCGGAGGCGAGAGGGGAGCAAACATGTTCAACTTGTGGGGAAAGTCTTTGACCAATGACCAGTATGCTTGTGCTTGGGCGAGGCTTAGGCAGGAGCTTTCCAACACAGGGTTTTGACCTTCCCATAAGCCGTCCCTTTGGGCTGAAGCAGGCGGCGGGTCTGTCTGTATCACAGTCTGGGAAGGAGGGCCTCAGGTGAGTCTGCCAACTGACTGCCCTCCATCGTAGCCAGCTGAGAAAATATGGCAAGGCTGATGGAACCCACTTACAGCGCAATGTTTCTCTTCCGAAGAGGAGATTTTGCTACCAAACGTCAGCAGCTCCTCAGAGTGCTGTTCTGGTGTAGACTAGGGAAAGCTCCCACGGTCCGAAGATTATGAACGGCTCTTTTCCAGTGGCTTCATCCGAGAGAGAGCCAGAAGGGCTGATCTCAACAAATAGGGCTGCACACCGCGAGTGCTTCGGGCAGGGCAGTCCTGAGCCAGTGTGCCACCTAAGGAATGAAAGCAAAGTTTCCTAGCCGCAGGAAAGCAGACCGAGGCCTGCTGTTTTCTCCAGGCGATTGACGTGAGCTTGAGGGTGAGGCCTGTACTACATTGTGGAAAAGCTCGGGGTCACGGCTGTCTTTCTCCCTCTCTCGGGCCCATACCCTGGGCTCAGCCATGGGGGAATGCTGAGTGGGAGAGACTGCCTCTCTGCCGGACTCAGAAGGCTGCCTCCCTTTAGGGCAAGTCCGTTTGTGTCTTACTTCGTGGAGGAGGAATGAGGGCGCCCAGAGATATTCTGACATGAAATGCCTAACGACAGAGGATCTGGAGGAGCTGGTTTGTCAGTGGAAGGAGCCAAAAAGCCTGCATTCCTAAGGCCTCGCTGAGAACTGCCAGACACTCTGCCGTCATAGGCCTAAGAACTGGAAATTGTGACGGCAAGGCAACACTTGGAATCCTAGGAGGCAGTGGAAGTGCGGCTCTCAAACTGGATGGAAGAAGCTTCCAAGCATAGTGTTCTTTCATGTACCAAAGAGAACCCAAGTGTCTGAGGCTGCTAGCCGTGCGGCTGGAGAGAACTGGCATCCCCGTGGGCCTGTCGGCTCATTTGCTCTTTCTGACCCTCGAAGGAAAGTCTTCCAAAAAGCCTTTGGGACCCGCTTAGAGAGAACAGCTGCCAAGCTGATGCACAGAACTTTGACAGAGAGACTAGCCCTGGGTCCCAAGCAGCCACCTATCTCTGGAGAGTACGTACCCCACCCAGGGATTCAAGCAGGGAGTTGGCCTTGTACAACTTACGCAGGACACTGGGAGGAGATGGAGGGCCACGCTACCTGCGCTCACACTACGTGGCCCGGAGAAGTTATCACGCAGCAGAATTCAGCACCCTCCCACTACACGTGTGTAGCCAAAAGCGGCGCTGGGCAGTGGGTGTTCTCAGCCCAAGAGCAGTCCTTGTTCTGGGCCGCACCTGCTCTGTGGTTCAAAGGTTCTCTGAGTCTGCTCCTTTGGAGGCATTTCAGAGCTGACGCTATCCCTGGGCTGCCGAAGCAAAGAGGCATAGCGGCCTTTCACACTGAAGGCATGGGCTTGTTTCCCATTCAGAGAGTGTATGTTGCCCCTCCCAGGCTGGAGGCCTGTAAGGTGACACCCTTTGCGCCGTGCCCCTGGAAAATGCCAGTGGCTGTACCCGATTTGGGCTGCCTGGTGAAACAACTTGCAGTCACCAGCACCCTGAGTACCTTTCCTGAAGTCTGAGTCCTAGCTAGGTAAACTCGGCCTTCGGAGGCGAGAGGGGAGCAAACATGTTCAACTTGTGGGGAAAGTCTTTGACCAATGACCAGTATGCTTGTGCTTGGGCGAGGCTTAGGCAGGAGCTTTCCAACACAGGGTTTTGACCTTCCCATAAGCCGTCCCTTTGGGCTGAAGCAGGCGGCGGGTCTGTCTGTATCACAGTCTGGGAAGGAGGGCCTCAGGTGAGTCTGCCAACTGACTGCCCTCCATCGTAGCCAGCTGAGAAAATATGGCAAGGCTGATGGAACCCACTTACAGCGCAATGTTTCTCTTCCGAAGAGGAGATTTTGCTACCAAACGTCAGCAGCTCCTCAGAGTGCTGTTCTGGTGTAGACTAGGGAAAGCTCCCACGGTCCGAAGATTATGAACGGCTCTTTTCCAGTGGCTTCATCCGAGAGAGAGCCAGAAGGGCTGATCTCAACAAATAGGGCTGCACACCGCGAGTGCTTCGGGCAGGGCAGTCCTGAGCCAGTGTGCCACCTAAGGAATGAAAGCAAAGTTTCCTAGCCGCAGGAAAGCAGACCGAGGCCTGCTGTTTTCTCCAGGCGATTGACGTGAGCTTGAGGGTGAGGCCTGTACTACATTGTGGAAAAGCTCGGGGTCACGGCTGTCTTTCTCCCTCTCTCGGGCCCATACCCTGGGCTCAGCCATGGGGGAATGCTGAGTGGGAGAGACTGCCTCTCTGCCGGACTCAGAAGGCTGCCTCCCTTTAGGGCAAGTCCGCTTGTGTCTTACTTCGTGGAGGAGGAATGAGGGCGCCCAGAGATATTCTGACATGAAATGCCTAACGACAGAGGATCTGGAGGAGCTGGTTTGTCAGTGGAAGGAGCCAAAAAGCCTGCATTCCTAAGGCCTCGCTGAGAACTGCCAGACACTCTGCCGTCATAGGCCTAAGAACTGGAAATTGTGACGGCAAGGCAACACTTGGAATCCTAGGAGGCAGTGGAAGTGCGGCTCTCAAACTGGATGGAAGAAGCTTCCAAGCATAGTGTTCTTTCATGTACCAAAGAGAACCCAAGTGTCTGAGGCTGCTAGCCGTGCGGCTGGAGAGAACTGGCATCCCCGTGGGCCTGTCGGCTCATTTGCTCTTTCTGACCCTCGAAGGAAAGTCTTCCAAAAAGCCTTTGGGACCCGCTTAGAGAGAACAGCTGCCAAGCTGATGCACAGAACTTTGACAGAGAGACTAGCCCTGGGTCCCAAGCAGCCACCTATCTCTGGAGAGTACGTACCCCACCCAGGGATTCAAGCAGGGAGTTGGCCTTGTACAACTTACGCAGGACACTGGGAGGAGAGGGAGGGCCACGCTACCTGCGCTCACACTACGTGGCCCGGAGAAGTTATCACGCAGCAGAATTCAGCACCCTCCCACTACACGTGTGTAGCCAAAAGAGGCGCTGGGCAGTGGGTGTTCTCAGCCCAAGAGCAGTCCTTGTTCTGGGCCGCACCTGCTCTGTGGTTCAAAGGTTCTCTGAGTCTGCTCCTTTGGAGGCATTTCAGAGCTGACGCTATCCCTGGGCTGCCGAAGCAAAGAGGCATAGCGGCCTTTCACACTGAAGGCATGGGCTTGTTTCCCATTCAGAGAGTGTATGTTGCCCCTCCCAGGCTGGAGGCCTGTAAGGTGACACCCTTTGCGCCGTGCCCCTGGAAAATGCCAGTGGCTGTACCCGATTGGGGCTGCCTGGTGAAACAACTTGCAGTCACCAGCACCCTGAGTACCTTTCCTGAAGTCTGAGTCCTAGCTAGGTAAACTCGGCCTTCGGAGGCGAGAGGGGAGCAAACATGTTCAACTTGTGGGGAAAGTCTTTGACCAATGACCAGTATGCTTGTGCTTGGGCGAGGCTTAGGCAGGAGCTTTCCAACACAGGGTTTTGACCTTCCCATAAGCCGTCCCTTTGGGCTGAAGCAGGCGGCGGGTCTGTCTGTATCACAGTCTGGGAAGGAGGGCCTCAGGTGAGTCTGCCAACTGACTGCCCTCCATCGTAGCCAGCTGAGAAAATATGGCAAGGCTGATGGAACCCACTTACAGCGCAATGTTTCTCTTCCGAAGAGGAGATTTTGCTACCAAACGTCAGCAGCTCCTCAGAGTGCTGTTCTGGTGTAGACTAGGGAAAGCTCCCACGGTCCGAAGATTATGAACGGCTCTTTTCCAGTGGCTTCATCCGAGAGAGAGCCAGAAGGGCTGATCTCAACAAATAGGGCTGCACACCGCGAGTGCTTCGGGCAGGGCAGTCCTGAGCCAGTGTGCCACCTAAGGAATGAAAGCAAAGTTTCCTAGCCGCAGGAAAGCAGACCGAGGCCTGCTGTTTTCTCTAGGCGATTGACGTGAGCTTGAGGGTGAGGCCTGTACTACATTGTGGAAAAGCTCGGGGTCACGGCTGTCTTTCTCCCTCTCTCGGGCCCATACCCTGGGCTCAGCCATGGGGGAATGCTGAGTGGGAGAGACTGCCTCTCTGCCGGACTCAGAAGGCTGCCTCCCTTTAGGGCAAGTCCGCTTGTGTCTTACTTCGTGGAGGAGGAATGAGGGCGCCCAGAGATATTCTGACATGAAATGCCTAACGACAGAGGATCTGGAGGAGCTGGTTTGTCAGTGGAAGGAGCCAAAAAGCCTGCATTCCTAAGGCCTCGCTGAGAACTGCCAGACACTCTGCCGTCATAGGCCTAAGAACTGGAAATTGTGACGGCAAGGCAACACTTGGAATCCTAGGAGGCAGTGGAAGTGCGGCTCTCAAACTGGATGGAAGAAGCTTCCAAGCATAGTGTTCTTTCATGTACCAAAGAGAACCCAAGTGTCTGAGGCTGCTAGCCGTGCGGCTGGAGAGAACTGGCATCCCCGTGGGCCTGTCGGCTCATTTGCTCTTTCTGACCCTCGAAGGAAAGTCTTCCAAAAAGCCTTTGGGACCCGCTTAGAGAGAACAGCTGCCAAGCTGATGCACAGAACTTTGACAGAGAGACTAGCCCTGGGTCCCAAGCAGCCACCTATCTCTGGAGAGTACGTACCCCACCCAGGGATTCAAGCAGGGAGTTGGCCTTGTACAACTTACGCAGGACACTGGGAGGAGATGGAGGGCCACGCTACCTGCGCTCACACTACGTGGCCCGGAGAAGTTATCACGCAGCAGAATTCAGCACCCTCCCACTACACGTGTGTAGCCAAAAGCGGCGCTGGGCAGTGGGTGTTCTCAGCCCAAGAGCAGTCCTTGTTCTGGGCCGCACCTGCTCTGTGGTTCAAAGGTTCTCTGAGTCTGCTCCTTTGGAGGCATTTCAGAGCTGACGCTATCCCTGGGCTGCCGAAGCAAAGAGGCATAGCGGCCTTTCACACTGAATGCATGGGCTTGTTTCCCATTCAGAGAGTGTATGTTGCCCCTCCCAGGCTGGAGGCCTGTAAGGTGACACCCTTTGCGCCGTGCCCCTGGAAAATGCCAGTGGCTGTACCCGATTGGGGCTGCCTGGTGAAACAACTTGCAGTCACCAGCACCCTGAGTACCTTTCCTGAAGTCTGAGTCCTAGCTAGGTAAACTCGGCCTTCGGAGGCGAGAGGGGAGCAAACATGTTCAACTTGTGGGGAAAGTCTTTGACCAATGACCAGTATGCTTGTGCTTGGGCGAGGCTTAGGCAGGAGCTTTCCAACACAGGGTTTTGACCTTACCATAAGCCGTCCCTTTGGGCTGAAGCAGGCGGCGGGTCTGTCTGTATCACAGTCTGGGAAGGAGGGCCTCAGGTGAGTCTGCCAACTGACTGCCCTCCATCGTAGCCAGCTGAGAAAATATGGCAAGGCTGATGGAACCCACTTACAGCGCAATGTTTCTCTTCCGAAGAGGAGATTTTGCTACCAAACGTCAGCAGCTCCTCAGAGTGCTGTTCTGGTGTAGACTAGGGAAAGCTCCCACGGTCCGAAGATTATGAACGGCTCTTTTCCAGTGGCTTCATCCGAGAGAGAGCCAGAAGGGCTGATCTCAACAAATAGGGCTGCACACCGCGAGTGCTTCGGGCAGGGCAGTCCTGAGCCAGTGTGCCACCTAAGGAATGAAAGCAAAGTTTCCTAGCCGCAGGAAAGCAGACCGAGGCCTGCTGTTTTCTCTAGGCGATTGACGTGAGCTTGAGGGTGAGGCCTGTACTACATTGTGGAAAAGCTCGGGGTCACGGCTGTCTTTCTCCCTCTCTCGGGCCCATACCCTGGGCTCAGCCATGGGGGAATGCTGAGTGGGAGAGACTGCCTCTCTGCCGGACTCAGAAGGCTGCCTCCCTTTAGGGCAAGTCCGCTTGTGTCTTACTTCGTGGAGGAGGAATGAGGGCGCCCAGAGATATTCTGACATGAAATGCCTAACGACAGAGGATCTGGAGGAGCTGGTTTGTCAGTGGAAGGAGCCAAAAAGCCTGCATTCCTAAGGCCTCGCTGAGAACTGCCAGACACTCTGCCGTCATAGGCCTAAGAACTGGAAATTGTGACGGCAAGGCAACACTTGGAATCCTAGGAGGCAGTGGAAGTGCGGCTCTCAAACTGGATGGAAGAAGCTTCCAAGCATAGTGTTCTTTCATGTACCAAAGAGAACCCAAGTGTCTGAGGCTGCTAGCCGTGCGGCTGGAGAGAACTGGCATCCCCGTGGGCCTGTCGGCTCATTTGCTCTTTCTGACCCTCGAAGGAAAGTCTTCCAAAAAGCCTTTGGGACCCGCTTAGAGAGAACAGCTGCCAAGCTGATGCACAGAACTTTGACAGAGAGACTAGCCCTGGGTCCCAAGCAGCCACCTATCTCTGGAGAGTACGTACCCCACCCAGGGATTCAAGCAGGGAGTTGGCCTTGTACAACTTACGCAGGACACTGGGAGGAGAGGGAGGGCCACGCTACCTGCGCTCACACTACGTGGCCCGGAGAAGTTATCACGCAGCAGAATTCAGCACCCTCCCACTACACGTGTGTAGCCAAAAGAGGCGCTGGGCAGTGGGTGTTCTCAGCCCAAGAGCAGTCCTTGTTCTGGGCCGCACCTGCTCTGTGGTTCAAAGGTTCTCTGAGTCTGCTCCTTTGGAGGCATTTCAGAGCTGACGCTATCCCTGGGCTGCCGAAGCAAAGAGGCATAGCGGCCTTTCACACTGAAGGCATGGGCTTGTTTCCCATTCAGAGAGTGTATGTTGCCCCTCCCAGGCTGGAGGCCTGTAAGGTGGCACCCTTTGCGCCGTGCCCCTGGAAAATGCCAGTGGCTGTACCCGATTTGGGCTGCCTGGTGAAACAACTTGCAGTCACCAGCACCCTGAGTACCTTTCCTGAAGTCTGAGTCCTAGCTAGGTAAACTCGGCCTTCGGAGGCGAGAGGGGAGCAAACATGTTCAACTTGTGGGGAAAGTCTTTGACCAATGACCAGTATGCTTGTGCTTGGGCGAGGCTTAGGCAGGAGCTTTCCAACACAGGGTTTTGACCTTCCCATAAGCCGTCCCTTTGGGCTGAAGCAGGCGGCGGGTCTGTCTGTATCACAGTCTGGGAAGGAGGGCCTCAGGTGAGTCTGCCAACTGACTGCCCTCCATCGTAGCCAGCTGAGAAAATATGGCAAGGCTGATGGAACCCACTTACAGCGCAATGTTTCTCTTCCGAAGAGGAGATTTTGCTACCAAACGTCAGCAGCTCCTCAGAGTGCTGTTCTGGTGTAGACTAGGGAAAGCTCCCACGGTCCGAAGATTATGAACGGCTCTTTTCCAGTGGCTTCATCCGAGAGAGAGCCAGAAGGGCTGATCTCAACAAATAGGGCTGCACACCGCGAGTGCTTCGGGCAGGGCAGTCCTGAGCCAGTGTGCCACCTAAGGAATGAAAGCAAAGTTTCCTAGCCGCAGGAAAGCAGACCGAGGCCTGCTGTTTTCTCTAGGCGATTGACGTGAGCTTGAGGGTGAGGCCTGTACTACATTGTGGAAAAGCTCGGGGTCACGGCTGTCTTTCTCCCTCTCTCGGGCCCATACCCTGGGCTCAGCCATGGGGGAATGCTGAGTGGGAGAGACTGCCTCTCTGCCGGACTCAGAAGGCTGCCTCCCTTTAGGGCAAGTCCGCTTGTGTCTTACTTCGTGGAGGAGGAATGAGGGCGCCCAGAGATATTCTGACATGAAATGCCTAACGACAGAGGATCTGGAGGAGCTGGTTTGTCAGTGGAAGGAGCCAAAAAGCCTGCATTCCTAAGGCCTCGCTGAGAACTGCCAGACACTCTGCCGTCATAGGCCTAAGAACTGGAAATTGTGACGGCAAGGCAACACTTGGAATCCTAGGAGGCAGTGGAAGTGCGGCTCTCAAACTGGATGGAAGAAGCTTCCAAGCATAGTGTTCTTTCATGTACCAAAGAGAACCCAAGTGTCTGAGGCTGCTAGCCGTGCGGCTGGAGAGAACTGGCATCCCCGTGGGCCTGTCGGCTCATTTGCTCTTTCTGACCCTCGAAGGAAAGTCTTCCAAAAAGCCTTTGGGACCCGCTTAGAGAGAACAGCTGCCAAGCTGATGCACAGAACTTTGACAGAGAGACTAGCCCTGGGTCCCAAGCAGCCACCTATCTCTGGAGAGTACGTACCCCACCCAGGGATTCAAGCAGGGAGTTGGCCTTGTACAACTTACGCAGGACACTGGGAGGAGAGGGAGGGCCACGCTACCTGCGCTCACACTACGTGGCCCGGAGAAGTTATCACGCAGCAGAATTCAGCACCCTCCCACTACACGTGTGTAGCCAAAAGAGGCGCTGGGCAGTGGGTGTTCTCAGCCCAAGAGCAGTCCTTGTTCTGGGCCGCACCTGCTCTGTGGTTCAAAGGTTCTCTGAGTCTGCTCCTTTGGAGGCATTTCAGAGCTGACGCTATCCCTGGGCTGCCGAAGCAAAGAGGCATAGCGGCCTTTCACACTGAAGGCATGGGCTTGTTTCCCATTCAGAGAGTGTATGTTGCCCCTCCCAGGCTGGAGGCCTGTAAGGTGACACCCTTTGCGCCGTGCCCCTGGAAAATGCCAGTGGCTGTACCCGATTGGGGCTGCCTGGTGAAACAACTTGCAGTCACCAGCACCCTGAGTACCTTTCCTGAAGTCTGAGTCCTAGCTAGGTAAACTCGGCCTTCGGAGGCGAGAGGGGAGCAAACATGTTCAACTTGTGGGGAAAGTCTTTGACCAATGACCAGTATGCTTGTGCTTGGGCGAGGCTTAGGCAGGAGCTTTCCAACACAGGGTTTTGACCTTCCCATAAGCCGTCCCTTTGGGCTGAAGCAGGAGGCGGGTCTGTCTGTATCACAGTCTGGGAAGGAGGGCCTCAGGTGAGTCTGCCAACTGACTGCCCTCCATCGTAGCCAGCTGAGAAAATATGGCAAGGCTGATGGAACCCACTTACAGCGCAATGTTTCTCTTCCGAAGAGGAGATTTTGCTACCAAACGTCAGCAGCTCCTCAGAGTGCTGTTCTGGTGTAGACTAGGGAAAGCTCCCACGGTCCGAAGATTATGAACGGCTCTTTTCCAGTGGCTTCATCCGAGAGAGAGCCAGAAGGGCTGATCTCAACAAATAGGGCTGCACACCGCGAGTGCTTCGGGCAGGGCAGTCCTGAGCCAGTGTGCCACCTAAGGAATGAAAGCAAAGTTTCCTAGCCGCAGGAAAGCAGACCGAGGCCTGCTGTTTTCTCTAGGCGATTGACGTGA
Organism: Balaenoptera borealis; assembly: GCF_965194805.1. Classification (NCBI taxonomy): domain Eukaryota; kingdom Metazoa; phylum Chordata; class Mammalia; order Artiodactyla; family Balaenopteridae; genus Balaenoptera; species Balaenoptera borealis. Next base: position 28,355,246 of record NC_138879.1, on the reverse strand, counting down.
GCTTGAGGGTGAGGCCTGTACTACATTGTGGAAAAGCTCGGGGTCACGGCTGTCTTTCTCCCTCTCTCGGGCCCATACCCTGGGCTCAGCCATGGGGGAATGCTGAGTGGGAGAGACTGCCTCTCTGCCGGACTCAGAAGGCTGCCTCCCTTTAGGGCAAGTCCGCTTGTGTCTTACTTCGTGGAGGAGGAATGAGGGCGCCCAGAGATATTCTGACATGAAATGCCTAACGACAGAGGATCTGGAGGAGCTGGTTTGTCAGTGGAAGGAGCCAAAAAGCCTGCATTCCTAAGGCCTCGCTGAGAACTGCCAGACACTCTGCCGTCATAGGCCTAAGAACTGGAAATTGTGACGGCAAGGCAACACTTGGAATCCTAGGAGGCAGTGGAAGTGCGGCTCTCAAACTGGATGGAAGAAGCTTCCAAGCATAGTGTTCTTTCATGTACCAAAGAGAACCCAAGTGTCTGAGGCTGCTAGCCGTGCGGCTGGAGAGAACTGGCATCCCCGTGGGCCTGTCGGCTCATTTGCTCTTTCTGACCCTCGAAGGAAAGTCTTCCAAAAAGCCTTTGGGACCCGCTTAGAGAGAACAGCTGCCAAGCTGATGCACAGAACTTTGACAGAGAGACTAGCCCTGGGTCCCAAGCAGCCACCTATCTCTGGAGAGTACGTACCCCACCCAGGGATTCAAGCAGGGAGTTGGCCTTGTACAACTTACGCAGGACACTGGGAGGAGAGGGAGGGCCACGCTACCTGCGCTCACACTACGTGGCCCGGAGAAGTTATCACGCAGCAGAATTCAGCACCCTCCCACTACACGTGTGTAGCCAAAAGAGGCGCTGGGCAGTGGGTGTTCTCAGCCCAAGAGCAGTCCTTGTTCTGGGCCGCACCTGCTCTGTGGTTCAAAGGTTCTCTGAGTCTGCTCCTTTGGAGGCATTTCAGAGCTGACGCTATCCCTGGGCTGCCGAAGCAAAGAGGCATAGCGGCCTTTCACACTGAAGGCATGGGCTTGTTTCCCATTCAGAGAGTGTATGTTGCCCCTCCCAGGCTGGAGGCCTGTAAGGTGACACCCTTTGCGCCGTGCCCCTGGAAAATGCCAGTGGCTGTACCCGATTGGGGCTGCCTGGTGAAACAACTTGCAGTCACCAGCACCCTGAGTACCTTTCCTGAAGTCTGAGTCCTAGCTAGGTAAACTCGGCCTTCGGAGGCGAGAGGGGAGCAAACATGTTCAACTTGTGGGGAAAGTCTTTGACCAATGACCAGTATGCTTGTGCTTGGGCGAGGCTTAGGCAGGAGCTTTCCAACACAGGGTTTTGACCTTCCCATAAGCCGTCCCTTTGGGCTGAAGCAGGAGGCGGGTCTGTCTGTATCACAGTCTGGGAAGGAGGGCCTCAGGTGAGTCTGCCAACTGACTGCCCTCCATCGTAGCCAGCTGAGAAAATATGGCAAGGCTGATGGAACCCACTTACAGCGCAATGTTTCTCTTCCGAAGAGGAGATTTTGCTACCAAACGTCAGCAGCTCCTCAGAGTGCTGTTCTGGTGTAGACTAGGGAAAGCTCCCACGGTCCGAAGATTATGAACGGCTCTTTTCCAGTGGCTTCATCCGAGAGAGAGCCAGAAGGGCTGATCTCAACAAATAGGGCTGCACACCGCGAGTGCTTCGGGCAGGGCAGTCCTGAGCCAGTGTGCCACCTAAGGAATGAAAGCAAAGTTTCCTAGCCGCAGGAAAGCAGACCGAGGCCTGCTGTTTTCTCTAGGCGATTGACGTGAGCTTGAGGGTGAGGCCTGTACTACATTGTGGAAAAGCTCGGGGTCACGGCTGTCTTTCTCCCTCTCTCGGGCCCATACCCTGGGCTCAGCCATGGGGGAATGCTGAGTGGGAGAGACTGCCTCTCTGCCGGACTCAGAAGGCTGCCTCCCTTTAGGGCAAGTCCGCTTGTGTCTTACTTCGTGGAGGAGGAATGAGGGCGCCCAGAGATATTCTGACATGAAATGCCTAACGACAGAGGATCTGGAGGAGCTGGTTTGTCAGTGGAAGGAGCCAAAAAGCCTGCATTCCTAAGGCCTCGCTGAGAACTGCCAGACACTCTGCCGTCATAGGCCTAAGAACTGGAAATTGTGACGGCAAGGCAACACTTGGAATCCTAGGAGGCAGTGGAAGTGCGGCTCTCAAACTGGATGGAAGAAGCTTCCAAGCATAGTGTTCTTTCATGTACCAAAGAGAACCCAAGTGTCTGAGGCTGCTAGCCGTGCGGCTGGAGAGAACTGGCATCCCCGTGGGCCTGTCGGCTCATTTGCTCTTTCTGACCCTCGAAGGAAAGTCTTCCAAAAAGCCTTTGGGACCCGCTTAGAGAGAACAGCTGCCAAGCTGATGCACAGAACTTTGACAGAGAGACTAGCCCTGGGTCCCAAGCAGCCACCTATCTCTGGAGAGTACGTACCCCACCCAGGGATTCAAGCAGGGAGTTGGCCTTGTACAACTTACGCAGGACACTGGGAGGAGATGGAGGGCCACGCTACCTGCGCTCACACTACGTGGCCCGGAGAAGTTATCACGCAGCAGAATTCAGCACCCTCCCACTACACGTGTGTAGCCAAAAGAGGCGCTGGGCAGTGGGTGTTCTCAGCCCAAGAGCAGTCCTTGTTCTGGGCCGCACCTGCTCTGTGGTTCAAAGGTTCTCTGAGTCTGCTCCTTTGGAGGCATTTCAGAGCTGACGCTATCCCTGGGCTGCCGAAGCAAAGAGGCATAGCGGCCTTTCACACTGAAGGCATGGGCTTGTTTCCCATTCAGAGAGTGTATGTTGCCCCTCCCAGGCTGGAGGCCTGTAAGGTGACACCCTTTGCGCCGTGCCCCTGGAAAATGCCAGTGGCTGTACCCGATTGGGGCTGCCTGGTGAAACAACTTGCAGTCACCAGCACCCTGAGTACCTTTCCTGAAGTCTGAGTCCTAGCTAGGTAAACTCGGCCTTCGGAGGCGAGAGGGGAGCAAACATGTTCAACTTGTGGGGAAAGTCTTTGACCAATGACCAGTATGCTTGTGCTTGGGCGAGGCTTAGGCAGGAGCTTTCCAACACAGGGTTTTGACCTTCCCATAAGCCGTCCCTTTGGGCTGAAGCAGGCGGCGGGTCTGTCTGTATCACAGTCTGGGAAGGAGGGCCTCAGGTGAGTCTGCCAACTGACTGCCCTCCATCGTAGCCAGCTGAGAAAATATGGCAAGGCTGATGGAACCCACTTACAGCGCAATGTTTCTCTTCCGAAGAGGAGATTTTGCTACCAAACGTCAGCAGCTCCTCAGAGTGCTGTTCTGGTGTAGACTAGGGAAAGCTCCCACGGTCCGAAGATTATGAACGGCTCTTTTCCAGTGGCTTCATCCGAGAGAGAGCCAGAAGGGCTGATCTCAACAAATAGGGCTGCACACCGCGAGTGCTTCGGGCAGGGCAGTCCTGAGCCAGTGTGCCACCTAAGGAATGAAAGCAAAGTTTCCTAGCCGCAGGAAAGCAGACCGAGGCCTGCTGTTTTCTCTAGGCGATTGACGTGAGCTTGAGGGTGAGGCCTGTACTACATTGTGGAAAAGCTCGGGGTCACGGCTGTCTTTCTCCCTCTCTCGGGCCCATACCCTGGGCTCAGCCATGGGGGAATGCTGAGTGGGAGAGACTGCCTCTCTGCCGGACTCAGAAGGCTGCCTCCCTTTAGGGCAAGTCCGCTTGTGTCTTACTTCGTGGAGGAGGAATGAGGGCGCCCAGAGATATTCTGACATGAAATGCCTAACGACAGAGGATCTGGAGGAGCTGGTTTGTCAGTGGAAGGAGCCAAAAAGCCTGCATTCCTAAGGCCTCGCTGAGAACTGCCAGACACTCTGCCGTCATAGGCCTAAGAACTGGAAATTGTGACGGCAAGGCAACACTTGGAATCCTAGGAGGCAGTGGAAGTGCGGCTCTCAAACTGGATGGAAGAAGCTTCCAAGCATAGTGTTCTTTCATGTACCAAAGAGAACCCAAGTGTCTGAGGCTGCTAGCCGTGCGGCTGGAGAGAACTGGCATCCCCGTGGGCCTGTCGGCTCATTTGCTCTTTCTGACCCTCGAAGGAAAGTCTTCCAAAAAGCCTTTGGGACCCGCTTAGAGAGAACAGCTGCCAAGCTGATGCACAGAACTTTGACAGAGAGACTAGCCCTGGGTCCCAAGCAGCCACCTATCTCTGGAGAGTACGTACCCCACCCAGGGATTCAAGCAGGGAGTTGGCCTTGTACAACTTACGCAGGACACTGGGAGGAGAGGGAGGGCCACGCTACCTGCGCTCACACTACGTGGCCCGGAGAAGTTATCACGCAGCAGAATTCAGCACCCTCCCACTACACGTGTGTAGCCAAAAGAGGCGCTGGGCAGTGGGTGTTCTCAGCCCAAGAGCAGTCCTTGTTCTGGGCCGCACCTGCTCTGTGGTTCAAAGGTTCTCTGAGTTTGCTCCTTTGGAGGCATTTCAGAGCTGACGCTATCCCTGGGCTGCCGAAGCAAAGAGGCATAGCGGCCTTTCACACTGAAGGCATGGGCTTGTTTCCCATTCAGAGAGTGTATGTTGCCCCTCCCAGGCTGGAGGCCTGTAAGGTGACACCCTTTGCGCCGTGCCCCTGGAAAATGCCAGTGGCTGTACCCGATTTGGGCTGCCTGGTGAAACAACTTGCAGTCACCAGCACCCTGAGTACCTTTCCTGAAGTCTGAGTCCTAGCTAGGTAAACTCGGCCTTCGGAGGCGAGAGGGGAGCAAACATGTTCAACTTGTGGGGAAAGTCTTTGACCAATGACCAGTATGCTTGTGCTTGGGCGAGGCTTAGGCAGGAGCTTTCCAACACAGGGTTTTGACCTTCCCATAAGCCGTCCCTTTGGGCTGAAGCAGGAGGCGGGTCTGTCTGTATCACAGTCTGGGAAGGAGGGCCTCAGGTGAGTCTGCCAACTGACTGCCCTCCATCGTAGCCAGCTGAGAAAATATGGCAAGGCTGATGGAACCCACTTACAGCGCAATGTTTCTCTTCCGAAGAGGAGATTTTGCTACCAAACGTCAGCAGCTCCTCAGAGTGCTGTTCTGGTGTAGACTAGGGAAAGCTCCCACGGTCCGAAGATTATGAACGGCTCTTTTCCAGTGGCTTCATCCGAGAGAGAGCCAGAAGGGCTGATCTCAACAAATAGGGCTGCACACCGCGAGTGCTTCGGGCAGGGCAGTCCTGAGCCAGTGTGCCACCTAAGGAATGAAAGCAAAGTTTCCTAGCCGCAGGAAAGCAGACCGAGGCCTGCTGTTTTCTCTAGGCGATTGACGTGAGCTTGAGGGTGAGGCCTGTACTACATTGTGGAAAAGCTCGGGGTCACGGCTGTCTTTCTCCCTCTCTCGGGCCCATACCCTGGGCTCAGCCATGGGGGAATGCTGAGTGGGAGAGACTGCCTCTCTGCCGGACTCAGAAGGCTGCCTCCCTTTAGGGCAAGTCCGCTTGTGTCTTACTTCGTGGAGGAGGAATGAGGGCGCCCAGAGATATTCTGACATGAAATGCCTAACGACAGAGGATCTGGAGGAGCTGGTTTGTCAGTGGAAGGAGCCAAAAAGCCTGCATTCCTAAGGCCTCGCTGAGAACTGCCAGACACTCTGCCGTCATAGGCCTAAGAACTGGAAATTGTGACGGCAAGGCAACACTTGGAATCCTAGGAGGCAGTGGAAGTGCGGCTCTCAAACTGGATGGAAGAAGCTTCCAAGCATAGTGTTCTTTCATGTACCAAAGAGAACCCAAGTGTCTGAGGCTGCTAGCCGTGCGGCTGGAGAGAACTGGCATCCCCGTGGGCCTGTCGGCTCATTTGCTCTTTCTGACCCTCGAAGGAAAGTCTTCCAAAAAGCCTTTGGGACCCGCTTAGAGAGAACAGCTGCCAAGCTGATGCACAGAACTTTGACAGAGAGACTAGCCCTGGGTCCCAAGCAGCCACCTATCTCTGGAGAGTACGTACCCCACCCAGGGATTCAAGCAGGGAGTTGGCCTTGTACAACTTACGCAGGACACTGGGAGGAGAGGGAGGGCCACGCTACCTGCGCTCACACTACGTGGCCCGGAGAAGTTATCACGCAGCAGAATTCAGCACCCTCCCACTACACGTGTGTAGCCAAAAGAGGCGCTGGGCAGTGGGTGTTCTCAGCCCAAGAGCAGTCCTTGTTCTGGGCCGCACCTGCTCTGTGGTTCAAAGGTTCTCTGAGTCTGCTCCTTTGGAGGCATTTCAGAGCTGACGCTATCCCTGGGCTGCCGAAGCAAAGAGGCATAGCGGCCTTTCACACTGAAGGCATGGGCTTGTTTCCCATTCAGAGAGTGTATGTTGCCCCTCCCAGGCTGGAGGCCTGTAAGGTGACACCCTTTGCGCCGTGCCCCTGGAAAATGCCAGTGGCTGTACCCGATTGGGGCTGCCTGGTGAAACAACTTGCAGTCACCAGCACCCTGAGTACCTTTCCTGAAGTCTGAGTCCTAGCTAGGTAAACTCGGCCTTCGGAGGCGAGAGGGGAGCAAACATGTTCAACTTGTGGGGAAAGTCTTTGACCAATGACCAGTATGCTTGTGCTTGGGCGAGGCTTAGGCAGGAGCTTTCCAACACAGGGTTTTGACCTTCCCATAAGCCGTCCCTTTGGGCTGAAGCAGGCGGCGGGTCTGTCTGTATCACAGTCTGGGAAGGAGGGCCTCAGGTGAGTCTGCCAACTGACTGCCCTCCATCGTAGCCAGCTGAGAAAATATGGCAAGGCTGATGGAACCCACTTACAGCGCAATGTTTCTCTTCCGAAGAGGAGATTTTGCTACCAAACGTCAGCAGCTCCTCAGAGTGCTGTTCTGGTGTAGACTAGGGAAAGCTCCCACGGTCCGAAGATTATGAACGGCTCTTTTCCAGTGGCTTCATCCGAGAGAGAGCCAGAAGGGCTGATCTCAACAAATAGGGCTGCACACCGCGAGTGCTTCGGGCAGGGCAGTCCTGAGCCAGTGTGCCACCTAAGGAATGAAAGCAAAGTTTCCTAGCCGCAGGAAAGCAGACCGAGGCCTGCTGTTTTCTCTAGGCGATTGACGTGAGCTTGAGGGTGAGGCCTGTACTACATTGTGGAAAAGCTCGGGGTCACGGCTGTCTTTCTCGCTCTCTCGGGCCCATACCCTGGGCTCAGCCATGGGGGAATGCTGAGTGGGAGAGACTGCCTCTCTGCCGGACTCAGAAGGCTGCCTCCCTTTAGGGCAAGTCCGCTTGTGTCTTACTTCGTGGAGGAGGAATGAGGGCGCCCAGAGATATTCTGACATGAAATGCCTAACGACAGAGGATCTGGAGGAGCTGGTTTGTCAGTGGAAGGAGCCAAAAAGCCTGCATTCCTAAGGCCTCGCTGAGAACTGCCAGACACTCTGCCGTCATAGGCCTAAGAACTGGAAATTGTGACGGCAAGGCAACACTTGGAATCCTAGGAGGCAGTGGAAGTGCGGCTCTCAAACTGGATGGAAGAAGCTTCCAAGCATAGTGTTCTTTCATGTACCAAAGAGAACCCAAGTGTCTGAGGCTGCTAGCCGTGCTGCTGGAGAGAACTGGCATCCCCGTGGGCCTGTCGGCTCATTTGCTCTTTCTGACCCTCGAAGGAAAGTCTTCCAAAAAGCCTTTGGGACCCGCTTAGAGAGAACAGCTGCCAAGCTGATGCACAGAACTTTGACAGAGAGACTAGCCCTGGGTCCCAAGCAGCCACCTATCTCTGGAGAGTACGTACCCCACCCAGGGATTCAAGCAGGGAGTTGGCCTTGTACAACTTATGCAGGACACTGGGAGGAGAGGGAGGGCCACGCTACCTGCGCTCACACTACGTGGCCCGGAGAAGTTATCACGCAGCAGAATTCAGCACCCTCCCACTACACGTGTGTAGCCAAAAGAGGCGCTGGGCAGTGGGTGTTCTCAGCCCAAGAGCAGTCCTTGTTCTGGGCCGCACCTGCTCTGTGGTTCAAAGGTTCTCTGAGTTTGCTCCTTTGGAGGCATTTCAGAGCTGACGCTATCCCTGGGCTGCCGAAGCAAAGAGGCATAGCGGCCTTTCACACTGAAGGCATGGGCTTGTTTCCCATTCAGAGAGTGTATGTTGCCCCTCCCAGGCTGGAGGCCTGTAAGGTGACACCCTTTGCGCCGTGCCCCTGGAAAATGCCAGTGGCTGTACCCGATTGGGGCTGCCTGGTGAAACAACTTGCAGTCACCAGCACCCTGAGTACCTTTCCTGAAGTCTGAGTCCTAGCTAGGTAAACTCGGCCTTCGGAGGCGAGAGGGGAGCAAACATGTTCAACTTGTGGGGAAAGTCTTTGACCAATGACCAGTATGCTTGTGCTTGGGCGAGGCTTAGGCAGGAGCTTTCCAACACAGGGTTTTGACCTTCCCATAAGCCGTCCCTTTGGGCTGAAGCAGGCGGCGGGTCTGTCTGTATCACAGTCTGGGAAGGAGGGCCTCAGGTGAGTCTGCCAACTGACTGCCCTCCATCACAGCCAGCTGAGAAAATATGGCAAGGCTGATGGAACCCACTTACAGCGCAATGTTTCTCTTCCGAAGAGGAGATTTTGCTACCAAACGTCAGCAGCTCCTCAGAGTGCTGTTCTGGTGTAGACTAGGGAAAGCTCCCACGGTCCGAAGATTATGAACGGCTCTTTTCCAGTGGCTTCATCCGAGAGAGAGCCAGAAGGGCTGATCTCAACAAATAGGGCTGCACACCGCGAGTGCTTCGGGCAGGGCAGTCCTGAGCCAGTGTGCCACCTAAGGAATGAAAGCAAAGTTTCCTAGCCGCAGGAAAGCAGACCGAGGCCTGCTGTTTTCTCTAGGCGATTGACGTGAGCTTGAGGGTGAGGCCTGTACTACATTGTGGAAAAGCTCGGGGTCACGGCTGTCTTTCTCCCTCTCTCGGGCCCATACCCTGGGCTCAGCCATGGGGGAATGCTGAGTGGGAGAGACTGCCTCTCTGCCGGACTCAGAAGGCTGCCTCCCTTTAGGGCAAGTCCGCTTGTGTCTTACTTCGTGGAGGAGGAATGAGGGCGCCCAGAGATATTCTGACATGAAATGCCTAACGACAGAGGATCTGGAGGAGCTGGTTTGTCAGTGGAAGGAGCCAAAAAGCCTGCATTCCTAAGGCCTCGCTGAGAACTGCCAGACACTCTGCCGTCATAGGCCTAAGAACTGGAAATTGTGACGGCAAGGCAACACTTGGAATCCTAGGAGGCAGTGGAAGTGCGGCTCTCAAACTGGATGGAAGAAGCTTCCAAGCATAGTGTTCTTTCATGTACCAAAGAGAACCCAAGTGGCTGAGGCTGCTAGCCGTGCGGCTGGAGAGAACTGGCATCCCCGTGGGCCTGTCGGCTCATTTGCTCTTTCTGACCCTCGAAGGAAAGTCTTCCAAAAAGCCTTTGGGACCCGCTTAGAGAGAACAGCTGCCAAGCTGATGCACAGAACTTTGACAGAGAGACTAGCCCTGGGTCCCAAGCAGCCACCTATCTCTGGAGAGTACGTACCCCACCCAGGGATTCAAGCAGGGAGTTGGCCTTGTACAACTTACGCAGGACACTGGGAGGAGATGGAGGGCCACGCTACCTGCGCTCACACTACGTGGCCCGGAGAAGTTATCACGCAGCAGAATTCAGCACCCTCCCACTACACGTGTGTAGCCAAAAGAGGCGCTGGGCAGTGGGTGTTCTCAGCCCAAGAGCAGTCCTTGTTCTGGGCCGCACCTGCTCTGTGGTTCAAAGGTTCTCTGAGTCTGCTCCTTTGGAGGCATTTCAGAGCTGACGCTATCCCTGGGCTGCCGAAGCAAAGAGGCATAGCGGCCTTTCACACTGAAGGCATGGGCTTGTTTCCCATTCAGAGAGTGTATGTTGCCCCTCCCAGGCTGGAGGCCTGTAAGGTGACACCCTTTGCGCCGTGCCCCTGGAAAATGCCAGTGGCTGTACCCGATTGGGGCTGCCTGGTGAAACAACTTGCAGTCACCAGCACCCTGAGTACCTTTCCTGAAGTCTGAGTCCTAGCTAGGTAAACTCGGCCTTCGGAGGCGAGAGGGGAGCAAACATGTTCAACTTGTGGGGAAAGTCTTTGACCAATGACCAGTATGCTTGTGCTTGGGCGAGGCTTAGGCAGGAGCTTTCCAACACAGGGTTTTGACCTTCCCATAAGCCGTCCCTTTGGGCTGAAGCAGGCGGCGGGTCTGTCTGTATCACAGTCTGGGAAGGAGGGCCTCAGGTGAGTCTGCCAACTGACTGCCCTCCATCGTAGCCAGCTGAGAAAATATGGCAAGGCTGATGGAACCCACTTACAGCGCAATGTTTCTCTTCCGAAGAGGAGATTTTGCTACCAAACGTCAGCAGCTCCTCAGAGTGCTGTTCTGGTGTAGACTAGGGAAAGCTCCCACGGTCCGAAGATTATGAACGGCTCTTTTCCAGTGGCTTCATCCGAGAGAGAGCCAGAAGGGCTGATCTCAACAAATAGGGCTGCACACCGCGAGTGCTTCGGGCAGGGCAGTCCTGAGCCAGTGTGCCACCTAAGGAATGAAAGCAAAGTTTCCTAGCCGCAGGAAAGCAGACCGAGGCCTGCTGTTTTCTCTAGGCGATTGACGTGAGCTTGAGGGTGAGGCCTGTACTACATTGTGGAAAAGCTCGGGGTCACGGCTGTCTTTCTCCCTCTCTCGGGCCCATACCCTGGGCTCAGCCATGGGGGAATGCTGAGTGGGAGAGACTGCCTCTCTGCCGGACTCAGAAGGCTGCCTCCCTTTAGGGCAAGTCCGCTTGTGTCTTACTTCGTGGAGGAGGAATGAGGGCGCCCAGAGATATTCTGACATGAAATGCCTAACGACAGAGGATCTGGAGGAGCTGGTTTGTCAGTGGAAGGAGCCAAAAAGCCTGCATTCCTAAGGCCTCGCTGAGAACTGCCAGACACTCTGCCGTCATAGGCCTAAGAACTGGAAATTGTGACGGCAAGGCAACACTTGGAATCCTAGGAGGCAGTGGAAGTGCGGCTCTCAAACTGGATGGAAGAAGCTTCCAAGCATAGTGTTCTTTCATGTACCAAAGAGAACCCAAGTGGCTGAGGCTGCTAGCCGTGTTGCTGGAGAGAACTGGCATCCCCGTGGGCCTGTCGGCTCATTTGCTCTTTCTGACCCTCGAAGGAAAGTCTTCCAAAAAGCCTTTGGGACCCGCTTAGAGAGAACAGCTGCCAAGCTGATGCACAGAACTTTGACAGAGAGACTAGCCCTGGGTCCCAAGCAGCCACCTATCTCTGGAGAGTACGTACCCCACCCAGGGATTCAAGCAGGGAGTTGGCCTTGTACAACTTACGCAGGACACTGGGAGGAGATGGAGGGCCACGCTACCTGCGCTCACACTACGTGGCCCGGAGAAGTTATCACGCAGCAGAATTCAGCACCCTCCCACTACACGTGTGTAGCCAAAAGAGGCGCTGGGCAGTGGGTGTTCTCAGCCCAAGAGCAGTCCTTGTTCTGGGCCGCACCTGCTCTGTGGTTCAAAGGTTCTCTGAGTCTGCTCCTTTGGAGGCATTTCAGAGCTGACGCTATCCCTGGGCTGCCGAAGCAAAGAGGCATAGCGGCCTTTCACACTGAAGGCATGGGCTTGTTTCCCATTCAGAGAGTGTATGTTGCCCCTCCCAGGCTGGAGGCCTGTAAGGTGACACCCTTTGCGCCGTGCCCCTGGAAAATGCCAGTGGCTGTACCCGATTGGGGCTGCCTGGTGAAACAACTTGCAGTCACCAGCACCCTGAGTACCTTTCCTGAAGTCTGAGTCCTAGCTAGGTAAACTCGGCCTTCGGAGGCGAGAGGGGAGCAAACATGTTCAACTTGTGGGGAAAGTCTTTGACCAATGACCAGTATGCTTGTGCTTGGGCGAGGCTTAGGCAGGAGCTTTCCAACACAGGGTTTTGACCTTCCCATAAGCCGTCCCTTTGGGCTGAAGCAGGCGGCGGGTCTGTCTGTATCACAGTCTGGGAAGGAGGGCCTCAGGTGAGTCTGCCAACTGACTGCCCTCCATCGTAGCCAGCTGAGAAAATATGGCAAGGCTGATGGAACCCACTTACAGCGCAATGTTTCTCTTCCGAAGAGGAGATTTTGCTACCAAACGTCAGCAGCTCCTCAGAGTGCTGTTCTGGTGTAGACTAGGGAAAGCTCCCACGGTCCGAAGATTATGAACGGCTCTTTTCCAGTGGCTTCATCCGAGAGAGAGCCAGAAGGGCTGATCTCAACAAATAGGGCTGCACACCGCGAGTGCTTCGGGCAGGGCAGTCCTGAGCCAGTGTGCCACCTAAGGAATGAAAGCAAAGTTTCCTAGCCGCAGGAAAGCAGACCGAGGCCTGCTGTTTTCTCTAGGCGATTGACGTGAGCTTGAGGGTGAGGCCTGTACTACATTGTGGAAAAGCTCGGGGTCACGGCTGTCTTTCTCCCTCTCTCGGGCCCATACCCTGGGCTCAGCCATGGGGGAATGCTGAGTGGGAGAGACTGCCTCTCTGCCGGACTCAGAAGGCTGCCTCCCTTTAGGGCAAGTCCGCTTGTGTCTTACTTCGTGGAGGAGGAATGAGGGCGCCCAGAGATATTCTGACATGAAATGCCTAACGACAGAGGATCTGGAGGAGCTGGTTTGTCAGTGGAAGGAGCCAAAAAGCCTGCATTCCTAAGGCCTCGCTGAGAACTGCCAGACACTCTGCCGTCATAGGCCTAAGAACTGGAAATTGTGACGGCAAGGCAACACTTGGAATCCTAGGAGGCAGTGGAAGTGCGGCTCTCAAACTGGATGGAAGAAGCTTCCAAGCATAGTGTTCTTTCATGTACCAAAGAGAACCCAAGTGGCTGAGGCTGCTAGCCGTGTTGCTGGAGAGAACTGGCATCCCCGTGGGCCTGTCGGCTCATTTGCTCTTTCTGACCCTCGAAGGAAAGTCTTCCAAAAAGCCTTTGGGACCCGCTTAGAGAGAACAGCTGCCAAGCTGATGCACAGAACTTTGACAGAGAGACTAGCCCTGGGTCCCAAGCAGCCACCTATCTCTGGAGAGTACGTACCCCACCCAGGGATTCAAGCAGGGAGTTGGCCTTGTACAACTTACGCAGGACACTGGGAGGAGATGGAGGGCCACGCTACCTGCGCTCACACTACGTGGCCCGGAGAAGTTATCACGCAGCAGAATTCAGCACCCTCCCACTACACGTGTGTAGCCAAAAGAGGCGCTGGGCAGTGGGTGTTCTCAGCCCAAGAGCAGTCCTTGTTCTGGGCCGCACCTGCTCTGTGGTTCAAAGGTTCTCTGAGTCTGCTCCTTTGGAGGCATTTCAGAGCTGACGCTATCCCTGGGCTGCCGAAGCAAAGAGGCATAGCGGCCTTTCACACTGAAGGCATGGGCTTGTTTCCCATTCAGAGAGTGTATGTTGCCCCTCCCAGGCTGGAGGCCTGTAAGGTGACACCCTTTGCGCCGTGCCCCTGGAAAATGCCAGTGGCTGTACCCGATTTGGGCTGCCTGGTGAAACAACTTGCAGTCACCAGCACCCTGAGTACCTTTCCTGAAGTCTGAGTCCTAGCTAGGTAAACTCGGCCTTCGGAGGCGAGAGGGGAGCAAACATGTTCAACTTGTGGGGAAAGTCTTTGACCAATGACCAGTATGCTTGTGCTTGGGCGAGGCTTAGGCAGGAGCTTTCCAACACAGGGTTTTGACCTTCCCATAAGCCGTCCCTTTGGGCTGAAGCAGGCGGCGGGTCTGTCTGTATCACAGTCTGGGAAGGAGGGCCTCAGGTGAGTCTGCCAACTGACTGCCCTCCATCACAGCCAGCTGAGAAAATATGGCAAGGCTGATGGAACCCACTTACAGCGCAATGTTTCTCTTCCGAAGAGGAGATTTTGCTACCAAACGTCAGCAGCTCCTCAGAGTGCTGTTCTGGTGTAGACTAGGGAAAGCTCCCACGGTCCGAAGATTATGAACGGCTCTTTTCCAGTGGCTTCATCCGAGAGAGAGCCAGAAGGGCTGATCTCAACAAATAGGGCTGCACACCGCGAGTGCTTCGGGCAGGGCAGTCCTGAGCCAGTGTGCCACCTAAGGAATGAAAGCAAAGTTTCCTAGCCGCAGGAAAGCAGACCGAGGCCTGCTGTTTTCTCTAGGCGATTGACGTGAGCTTGAGGGTGAGGCCTGTACTACATTGTGGAAAAGCTCGGGGTCACGGCTGTCTTCCTCCCTCTCTCGGGCCCATACCCTGGGCTCAGCCATGGGGGAATGCTGAGTGGGAGAGACTGCCTCTCTGCCGGACTCAGAAGGCTGCCTCCCTTTAGGGCAAGTCCGCTTGTGTCTTACTTCGTGGAGGAGGAATGAGGGCGCCCAGAGATATTCTGACATGAAATGCCTAACGACAGAGGATCTGGAGGAGCTGGTTTGTCAGTGGAAGGAGCCAAAAAGCCTGCATTCCTAAGGCCTCGCTGAGAACTGCCAGACACTCTGCCGTCATAGGCCTAAGAACTGGAAATTGTGACGGCAAGGCAACACTTGGAATCCTAGGAGGCAGTGGAAGTGCGGCTCTCAAACTGGATGGAAGAAGCTTCCAAGCATAGTGTTCTTTCATGTACCAAAGAGAACCCAAGTGGCTGAGGCTGCTAGCCGTGTTGCTGGAGAGAACTGGCATCCCCGTGGGCCTGTCGGCTCATTTGCTCTTTCTGACCCTCGAAGGAAAGTCTTCCAAAAAGCCTTTGGGACCCGCTTAGAGAGAACAGCTGCCAAGCTGATGCACAGAACTTTGACAGAGAGACTAGCCCTGGGTCCCAAGCAGCCACCTATCTCTGGAGAGTACGTACCCCACCCAGGGATTCAAGCAGGGAGTTGGCCTTGTACAACTTACGCAGGACACTGGGAGGAGATGGAGGGCCACTCTACCTGCGCTCACACTACGTGGCCCGGAGACGTTATCACGCAGCAGAATTCAGCACCCTCCCACTACACGTGTGTAGCCAAAAGAGGCGCTGGGCAGTGGGTGTTCTCAGCCCAAGAGCAGTCCTTGTTCTGGGCCGCACCTGCTCTGTGGTTCAAAGGTTCTCTGAGTCTGCTCCTTTGGAGGCATTTCAGAGCTGACGCTATCCCTGGGCTGCCGAAGCAAAGAGGCATAGCGGCCTTTCACACTGAAGGCATGGGCTTGTTTCCCATTCAGAGAGTGTATGTTGCCCCTCCCAGGCTGGAGGCCTGTAAGGTGACACCCTTTGCGCCGTGCCCCTGGAAAATGCCAGTGGCTGTACCCGATTTGGGCTGCCTGGTGAAACAACTTGCAGTCACCAGCACCCTGAGTACCTTTCCTGAAGTCTGAGTCCTAGCTAGGTAAACTCGGCCTTCGGAGGCGAGAGGGGAGCAAACATGTTCAACTTGTGGGGAAAGTCTTTGACCAATGACCAGTATGCTTGTGCTTGGGCGAGGCTTAGGCAGGAGCTTTCCAACACAGGGTTTTGACCTTACCATAAGCCGTCCCTTTGGGCTGAAGCAGGCGGCGGGTCTGTCTGTATCACAGTCTGGGAAGGAGGGCCTCAGGTGAGTCTGCCAACTGACTGCCCTCCATCACAGCCAGCTGAGAAAATATGGCAAGGCTGATGGAACCCACTTACAGCGCAATGTTTCTCTTCCGAAGAGGAGATTTTGCTACCAAACGTCAGCAGCTCCTCAGAGTGCTGTTCTGGTGTAGACTAGGGAAAGCTCCCACGGTCCGAAGATTATGAACGGCTCTTTTCCAGTGGCTTCATCCGAGAGAGAGCCAGAAGGGCTGATCTCAACAAATAGGGCTGCACACCGCGAGTGCTTCGGGCAGGGCAGTCCTGAGCCAGTGTGCCACCTAAGGAATGAAAGCAAAGTTTCCTAGCCGCAGGAAAGCAGACCGAGGCCTGCTGTTTTCTCTAGGCGATTGACGTGAGCTTGAGGGTGAGGCCTGTACTACATTGTGGAAAAGCTCGGGGTCACGGCTGTCTTCCTCCCTCTCTCGGGCCCATACCCTGGGCTCAGCCATGGGGGAATGCTGAGTGGGAGAGACTGCCTCTCTGCCGGACTCAGAAGGCTGCCTCCCTTTAGGGCAAGTCCGCTTGTGTCTTACTTCGTGGAGGAGGAATGAGGGCGCCCAGAGATATTCTGACATGAAATGCCTAACGACAGAGGATCTGGAGGAGCTGGTTTGTCAGTGGAAGGAGCCAAAAAGCCTGCATTCCTAAGGCCTCGCTGAGAACTGCCAGACACTCTGCCGTCATAGGCCTAAGAACTGGAAATTGTGACGGCAAGGCAACACTTGGAATCCTAGGAGGCAGTGGAAGTGCGGCTCTCAAACTGGATGGAAGAAGCTTCCAAGCATAGTGTTCTTTCATGTACCAAAGAGAACCCAAGTGGCTGAGGCTGCTAGCCGTGTTGCTGGAGAGAACTGGCATCCCCGTGGGCCTGTCGGCTCATTTGCTCTTTCTGACCCTCGAAGGAAAGTCTTCCAAAAAGCCTTTGGGACCCGCTTAGAGAGAACAGCTGCCAAGCTGATGCACAGAACTTTGACAGAGAGACTAGCCCTGGGTCCCAAGCAGCCACCTATCTCTGGAGAGTACGTACCCCACCCAGGGATTCAAGCAGGGAGTTGGCCTTGTACAACTTACGCAGGACACTGGGAGGAGATGGAGGGCCACTCTACCTGCGCTCACACTACGTGGCCCGGAGACGTTATCACGCAGCAGAATTCAGCACCCTCCCACTACACGTGTGTAGCCAAAAGAGGCGCTGGGCAGTGGGTGTTCTCAGCCCAAGAGCAGTCCTTGTTCTGGGCCGCACCTGCTCTGTGGTTCAAAGGTTCTCTGAGTCTGCTCCTTTGGAGGCATTTCAGAGCTGACGCTATCCCTGGGCTGCCGAAGCAAAGAGGCATAGCGGCCTTTCACACTGAAGGCATGGGCTTGTTTCCCATTCAGAGAGTGTATGTTGCCCCTCCCAGGCTGGAGGCCTGTAAGGTGACACCCTTTGCGCCGTGCCCCTGGAAAATGCCAGTGGCTGTACCCGATTTGGGCTGCCTGGTGAAACAACTTGCAGTCACCAGCACCCTGAGTACCTTTCCTGAAGTCTGAGTCCTAGCTAGGTAAACTCGGCCTTCGGAGGCGAGAGGGGAGCAAACATGTTCAACTTGTGGGGAAAGTCTTTGACCAATGACCAGTATGCTTGTGCTTGGGCGAGGCTTAGGCAGGAGCTTTCCAACACAGGGTTTTGACCTTCCCATAAGCCGTCCCTTTGGGCTGAAGCAGGCGGCGGGTCTGTCTGTATCACAGTCTGGGAAGGAGGGCCTCAGGTGAGTCTGCCAACTGACTGCCCTCCATCACAGCCAGCTGAGAAAATATGGCAAGGCTGATGGAACCCACTTACAGCGCAATGTTTCTCTTCCGAAGAGGAGATTTTGCTACCAAACGTCAGCAGCTCCTCAGAGTGCTGTTCTGGTGTAGACTAGGGAAAGCTCCCACGGTCCGAAGATTATGAACGGCTCTTTTCCAGTGGCTTCATCCGAGAGAGAGCCAGAAGGGCTGATCTCAACAAATAGGGCTGCACACCGCGAGTGCTTCGGGCAGGGCAGTCCTGAGCCAGTGTGCCACCTAAGGAATGAAAGCAAAGTTTCCTAGCCGCAGGAAAGCAGACCGAGGCCTGCTGTTTTCTCTAGGCGATTGACGTGAGCTTGAGGGTGAGGCCTGTACTACATTGTGGACAAGCTCGGGGTCACGGCTGTCTTCCTCCCTCTCTCGGGCCCATACCCTGGGCTCAGCCATGGGGGAATGCTGAGTGGGAGAGACTGCCTCTCTGCCGGACTCAGAAGGCTGCCTCCCTTTAGGGCAAGTCCGCTTGTGTCTTACTTCGTGGAGGAGGAATGAGGGCGCCCAGAGATATTCTGACATGAAATGCCTAACGACAGAGGATCTGGAGGAGCTGGTTTGTCAGTGGAAGGAGCCAAAAAGCCTGCATTCCTAAGGCCTCGCTGAGAACTGCCAGACACTCTGCCGTCATAGGCCTAAGAACTGGAAATTGTGACGGCAAGGCAACACTTGGAATCCTAGGAGGCAGTGGAAGTGCGGCTCTCAAACTGGATGGAAGAAGCTTCCAAGCATAGTGTTCTTTCATGTACCAAAGAGAACCCAAGTGTCTGAGGCTGCTAGCCGTGTTGCTGGAGAGAACTGGCATCCCCGTGGGCCTGTCGGCTCATTTGCTCTTTCTGACCCTCGAAGGAAAGTCTTCCAAAAAGCCTTTGGGACCCGCTTAGAGAGAACAGCTGCCAAGCTGATGCACAGAACTTTGACAGAGAGACTAGCCCTGGGTCCCAAGCAGCCACCTATCTCTGGAGAGTACGTACCCCACCCAGGGATTCAAGCAGGGAGTTGGCCTTGTACAACTTACGCAGGACACTGGGAGGAGATGGAGGGCCACTCTACCTGCGCTCACACTACGTGGCCCGGAGACGTTATCACGCAGCAGAATTCAGCACCCTCCCACTACACGTGTGTAGCCAAAAGAGGCGCTGGGCAGTGGGTGTTCTCAGCCCAAGAGCAGTCCTTGTTCTGGGCCGCACCTGCTCTGTGGTTCAAAGGTTCTCTGAGTCTGCTCCTTTGGAGGCATTTCAGAGCTGACGCTATCCCTGGGCTGCCGAAGCAAAGAGGCATAGCGGCCTTTCACACTGAAGGCATGGGCTTGTTTCCCATTCAGAGAGTGTATGTTGCCCCTCCCAGGCTGGAGGCCTGTAAGGTGACACCCTTTGCGCCGTGCCCCTGGAAAATGCCAGTGGCTGTACCCGATTGGGGCTGCCTGGTGAAACAACTTGCAGTCACCAGCACCCTGAGTACCTTTCCTGAAGTCTGAGTCCTAGCTAGGTAAACTCGGCCTTCGGAGGCGAGAGGGGAGCAAACATGTTCAACTTGTGGGGAAAGTCTTTGACCAATGACCAGTATGCTTGTGCTTGGGCGAGGCTTAGGCAGGAGCTTTCCAACACAGGGTTTTGACCTTCCCATAAGCCGTCCCTTTGGGCTGAAGCAGGCGGCGGGTCTGTCTGTATCACAGTCTGGGAAGGAGGGCCTCAGGTGAGTCTGCCAACTGACTGCCCTCCATCGTAGCCAGCTGAGAAAATATGGCAAGGCTGATGGAACCCACTTACAGCGCAATGTTTCTCTTCCGAAGAGGAGATTTTGCTACCAAACGTCAGCAGCTCCTCAGAGTGCTGTTCTGGTGTAGACTAGGGAAAGCTCCCACGGTCCGAAGATTATGAACGGCTCTTTTCCAGTGGCTTCATCCGAGAGAGAGCCAGAAGGGCTGATCTCAACAAATAGGGCTGCACACCGCGAGTGCTTCGGGCAGGGCAGTCCTGAGCCAGTGTGCCACCTAAGGAATGAAAGCAAAGTTTCCTAGCCGCAGGAAAGCAGACCGAGGCCTGCTGTTTTCTCTAGGCGATTGACGTGAGCTTGAGGGTGAGGCCTGTACTACATTGTGGAAAAGCTCGGGGTCACGGCTGTCTTTCTCCCTCTCTCGGGCCCATACCCTGGGCTCAGCCATGGGGGAATGCTGAGTGGGAGAGACTGCCTCTCTGCCGGACTCAGAAGGCTGCCTCCCTTTAGGGCAAGTCCGCTTGTGTCTTACTTCGTGGAGGAGGAATGAGGGCGCCCAGAGATATTCTGACATGAAATGCCTAACGACAGAGGATCTGGAGGAGCTGGTTTGTCAGTGGAAGGAGCCAAAAAGCCTGCATTCCTAAGGCCTCGCTGAGAACTGCCAGACACTCTGCCGTCATAGGCCTAAGAACTGGAAATTGTGACGGCAAGGCAACACTTGGAATCCTAGGAGGCAGTGGAAGTGCGGCTCTCAAACTGGATGGAAGAAGCTTCCAAGCATAGTGTTCTTTCATGTACCAAAGAGAACCCAAGTGGCTGAGGCTGCTAGCCGTGTTGCTGGAGAGAACTGGCATCCCCGTGGGCCTGTCGGCTCATTTGCTCTTTCTGACCCTCGAAGGAAAGTCTTCCAAAAAGCCTTTGGGACCCGCTTAGAGAGAACAGCTGCCAAGCTGATGCACAGAACTTTGACAGAGAGACTAGCCCTGGGTCCCAAGCAGCCACCTATCTCTGGAGAGTACGTACCCCACCCAGGGATTCAAGCAGGGAGTTGGCCTTGTACAACTTACGCAGGACACTGGGAGGAGATGGAGGGCCACGCTACCTGCGCTCACACTACGTGGCCCGGAGAAGTTATCACGCAGCAGAATTCAGCACCCTCCCACTACACGTGTGTAGCCAAAAGAGGCGCTGGGCAGTGGGTGTTCTCAGCCCAAGAGCAGTCCTTGTTCTGGGCCGCACCTGCTCTGTGGTTCAAAGGTTCTCTGAGTCTGCTCCTTTGGAGGCATTTCAGAGCTGACGCTATCCCTGGGCTGCCGAAGCAAAGAGGCATAGCGGCCTTTCACACTGAAGGCATGGGCTTGTTTCCCATTCAGAGAGTGTATGTTGCCCCTCCCAGGCTGGAGGCCTGTAAGGTGACACCCTTTGCGCCGTGCCCCTGGAAAATGCCAGTGGCTGTACCCGATTGGGGCTGCCTGGTGAAACAACTTGCAGTCACCAGCACCCTGAGTACCTTTCCTGAAGTCTGAGTCCTAGCTAGGTAAACTCGGCCTTCGGAGGCGAGAGGGGAGCAAACATGTTCAACTTGTGGGGAAAGTCTTTGACCAATGACCAGTATGCTTGTGCTTGGGCGAGGCTTAGGCAGGAGCTTTCCAACACAGGGTTTTGACCTTACCATAAGCCGTCCCTTTGGGCTGAAGCAGGCGGCGGGTCTGTCTGTATCACAGTCTGGGAAGGAGGGCCTCAGGTGAGTCTGCCAACTGACTGCCCTCCATCGTAGCCAGCTGAGAAAATATGGCAAGGCTGATGGAACCCACTTACAGCGCAATGTTTCTCTTCCGAAGAGGAGATTTTGCTACCAAACGTCAGCAGCTCCTCAGAGTGCTGTTCTGGTGTAGACTAGGGAAAGCTCCCACGGTCCGAAGATTATGAACGGCTCTTTTCCAGTGGCTTCATCCGAGAGAGAGCCAGAAGGGCTGATCTCAACAAATAGGGCTGCACACCGCGAGTGCTTCGGGCAGGGCAGTCCTGAGCCAGTGTGCCACCTAAGGAATGAAAGCAAAGTTTCCTAGCCGCAGGAAAGCAGACCGAGGCCTGCTGTTTTCTCTAGGCGATTGACGTGAGCTTGAGGGTGAGGCCTGTACTACATTGTGGAAAAGCTCGGGGTCACGGCTGTCTTTCTCCCTCTCTCGGGCCCATACCCTGGGCTCAGCCATGGGGGAATGCTGAGTGGGAGAGACTGCCTCTCTGCCGGACTCAGAAGGCTGCCTCCCTTTAGGGCAAGTCCGCTTGTGTCTTACTTCGTGGAGGAGGAATGAGGGCGCCCAGAGATATTCTGACATGAAATGCCTAACGACAGAGGATCTGGAGGAGCTGGTTTGTCAGTGGAAGGAGCCAAAAAGCCTGCATTCCTAAGGCCTCGCTGAGAACTGCCAGACACTCTGCCGTCATAGGCCTAAGAACTGGAAATTGTGACGGCAAGGCAACACTTGGAATCCTAGGAGGCAGTGGAAGTGCGGCTCTCAAACTGGATGGAAGAAGCTTCCAAGCATAGTGTTCTTTCATGTACCAAAGAGAACCCAAGTGGCTGAGGCTGCTAGCCGTGTTGCTGGAGAGAACTGGCATCCCCGTGGGCCTGTCGGCTCATTTGCTCTTTCTGACCCTCGAAGGAAAGTCTTCCAAAAAGCCTTTGGGACCCGCTTAGAGAGAACAGCTGCCAAGCTGATGCACAGAACTTTGACAGAGAGACTAGCCCTGGGTCCCAAGCAGCCACCTATCTCTGGAGAGTACGTACCCCACCCAGGGATTCAAGCAGGGAGTTGGCCTTGTACAACTTACGCAGGACACTGGGAGGAGATGGAGGGCCACGCTACCTGCGCTCACACTACGTGGCCCGGAGAAGTTATCACGCAGCAGAATTCAGCACCCTCCCACTACACGTGTGTAGCCAAAAGAGGCGCTGGGCAGTGGGTGTTCTCAGCCCAAGAGCAGTCCTTGTTCTGGGCCGCACCTGCTCTGTGGTTCAAAGGTTCTCTGAGTCTGCTCCTTTGGAGGCATTTCAGAGCTGACGCTATCCCTGGGCTGCCGAAGCAAAGAGGCATAGCGGCCTTTCACACTGAAGGCATGGGCTTGTTTCCCATTCAGAGAGTGTATGTTGCCCCTCCCAGGCTGGAGGCCTGTAAGGTGACACCCTTTGCGCCGTGCCCCTGGAAAATGCCAGTGGCTGTACCCGATTTGGGCTGCCTGGTGAAACAACTTGCAGTCACCAGCACCCTGAGTACCTTTCCTGAAGTCTGAGTCCTAGCTAGGTAAACTCGGCCTTCGGAGGCGAGAGGGGAGCAAACATGTTCAACTTGTGGGGAAAGTCTTTGACCAATGACCAGTATGCTTGTGCTTGGGCGAGGCTTAGGCAGGAGCTTTCCAACACAGGGTTTTGACCTTCCCATAAGCCGTCCCTTTGGGCTGAAGCAGGCGGCGGGTCTGTCTGTATCACAGTCTGGGAAGGAGGGCCTCAGGTGAGTCTGCCAACTGACTGCCCTCCATCACAGCCAGCTGAGAAAATATGGCAAGGCTGATGGAACCCACTTACAGCGCAATGTTTCTCTTCCGAAGAGGAGATTTTGCTACCAAACGTCAGCAGCTCCTCAGAGTGCTGTTCTGGTGTAGACTAGGGAAAGCTCCCACGGTCCGAAGATTATGAACGGCTCTTTTCCAGTGGCTTCATCCGAGAGAGAGCCAGAAGGGCTGATCTCAACAAATAGGGCTGCACACCGCGAGTGCTTCGGGCAGGGCAGTCCTGAGCCAGTGTGCCACCTAAGGAATGAAAGCAAAGTTTCCTAGCCGCAGGAAAGCAGACCGAGGCCTGCTGTTTTCTCTAGGCGATTGACGTGAGCTTGAGGGTGAGGCCTGTACTACATTGTGGAAAAGCTCGGGGTCACGGCTGTCTTCCTCCCTCTCTCGGGCCCATACCCTGGGCTCAGCCATGGGGGAATGCTGAGTGGGAGAGACTGCCTCTCTGCCGGACTCAGAAGGCTGCCTCCCTTTAGGGCAAGTCCGCTTGTGTCTTACTTCGTGGAGGAGGAATGAGGGCGCCCAGAGATATTCTGACATGAAATGCCTAACGACAGAGGATCTGGAGGAGCTGGTTTGTCAGTGGAAGGAGCCAAAAAGCCTGCATTCCTAAGGCCTCGCTGAGAACTGCCAGACACTCTGCCGTCATAGGCCTAAGAACTGGAAATTGTGACGGCAAGGCAACACTTGGAATCCTAGGAGGCAGTGGAAGTGCGGCTCTCAAACTGGATGGAAGAAGCTTCCAAGCATAGTGTTCTTTCATGTACCAAAGAGAACCCAAGTGGCTGAGGCTGCTAGCCGTGTTGCTGGAGAGAACTGGCATCCCCGTGGGCCTGTCGGCTCATTTGCTCTTTCTGACCCTCGAAGGAAAGTCTTCCAAAAAGCCTTTGGGACCCGCTTAGAGAGAACAGCTGCCAAGCTGATGCACAGAACTTTGACAGAGAGACTAGCCCTGGGTCCCAAGCAGCCACCTATCTCTGGAGAGTACGTACCCCACCCAGGGATTCAAGCAGGGAGTTGGCCTTGTACAACTTACGCAGGACACTGGGAGGAGATGGAGGGCCACTCTACCTGCGCTCACACTACGTGGCCCGGAGACGTTATCACGCAGCAGAATTCAGCACCCTCCCACTACACGTGTGTAGCCAAAAGAGGCGCTGGGCAGTGGGTGTTCTCAGCCCAAGAGCAGTCCTTGTTCTGGGCCGCACCTGCTCTGTGGTTCAAAGGTTCTCTGAGTCTGCTCCTTTGGAGGCATTTCAGAGCTGACGCTATCCCTGGGCTGCCGAAGCAAAGAGGCATAGCGGCCTTTCACACTGAAGGCATGGGCTTGTTTCCCATTCAGAGAGTGTATGTTGCCCCTCCCAGGCTGGAGGCCTGTAAGGTGACACCCTTTGCGCCGTGCCCCTGGAAAATGCCAGTGGCTGTACCCGATTGGGGCTGCCTGGTGAAACAACTTGCCGTCACCAGCACCCTGAGTACCTTTCCTGAAGTCTGAGTCCTAGCTAGGTAAACTCGGCCTTCGGAGGCGAGAGGGGAGCAAACATGTTCAACTTGTGGGGAAAGTCTTTGACCAATGACCAGTATGCTTGTGCCTGGGCGAGGCTTAGGCAGGAGCTTTCCAACACAGGGTTTTGACCTTCCCATAAGCCGTCCCTTTGGGCTGAAGCAGGCGGCGGGTCTGTCTGTATCACAGTCTGGGAAGGAGGGCCTCAGGTGAGTCTGCCAACTGACTGCCCTCCATCACAGCCAGCTGAGAAAATATGGCAAGGCTGATGGAACCCACTTACAGCGCAATGTTTCTCTTCCGAAGAGGAGATTTTGCTACCAAACGTCAGCAGCTCCTCAGAGTGCTGTTCTGGTGTAGACTAGGGAAAGCTCCCACGGTCCGAAGATTATGAACGGCTCTTTTCCAGTGGCTTCATCCGAGAGAGAGCCAGAAGGGCTGATCTCAACAAATAGGGCTGCACACCGCGAGTGCTTCGGGCAGGGCAGTCCTGAGCCAGTGTGCCACCTAAGGAATGAAAGCAAAGTTTCCTAGCCGCAGGAAAGCAGACCGAGGCCTGCTGTTTTCTCTAGGCGATTGACGTGAGCTTGAGGGTGAGGCCTGTACTACATTGTGGAAAAGCTCGGGGTCACGGCTGTCTTCCTCCCTCTCTCGGGCCCATACCCTGGGCTCAGCCATGGGGGAATGCTGAGTGGGAGAGACTGCCTCTCTGCCGGACTCAGAAGGCTGCCTCCCTTTAGGGCAAGTCCGCTTGTGTCTTACTTCGTGGAGGAGGAATGAGGGCGCCCAGAGATATTCTGACATGAAATGCCTAACGACAGAGGATCTGGAGGAGCTGGTTTGTCAGTGGAAGGAGCCAAAAAGCCTGCATTCCTAAGGCCTCGCTGAGAACTGCCAGACACTCTGCCGTCATAGGCCTAAGAACTGGAAATTGTGACGGCAAGGCAACACTTGGAATCCTAGGAGGCAGTGGAAGTGCGGCTCTCAAACTGGATGGAAGAAGCTTCCAAGCATAGTGTTCTTTCATG
Source organism: Balaenoptera borealis (assembly GCF_965194805.1). Classification (NCBI taxonomy): domain Eukaryota; kingdom Metazoa; phylum Chordata; class Mammalia; order Artiodactyla; family Balaenopteridae; genus Balaenoptera; species Balaenoptera borealis. The sequence continues at coordinate 28,330,051 of NC_138879.1, read as the reverse complement.
TACCAAAGAGAACCCAAGTGGCTGAGGCTGCTAGCCGTGTTGCTGGAGAGAACTGGCATCCCCGTGGGCCTGTCGGCTCATTTGCTCTTTCTGACCCTCGAAGGAAAGTCTTCCAAAAAGCCTTTGGGACCCGCTTAGAGAGAACAGCTGCCAAGCTGATGCACAGAACTTTGACAGAGAGACTAGCCCTGGGTCCCAAGCAGCCACCTATCTCTGGAGAGTACGTACCCCACCCAGGGATTCAAGCAGGGAGTTGGCCTTGTACAACTTACGCAGGACACTGGGAGGAGATGGAGGGCCACTCTACCTGCGCTCACACTACGTGGCCCGGAGACGTTATCACGCAGCAGAATTCAGCACCCTCCCACTACACGTGTGTAGCCAAAAGAGGCGCTGGGCAGTGGGTGTTCTCAGCCCAAGAGCAGTCCTTGTTCTGGGCCGCACCTGCTCTGTGGTTCAAAGGTTCTCTGAGTCTGCTCCTTTGGAGGCATTTCAGAGCTGACGCTATCCCTGGGCTGCCGAAGCAAAGAGGCATAGCGGCCTTTCACACTGAAGGCATGGGCTTGTTTCCCATTCAGAGAGTGTATGTTGCCCCTCCCAGGCTGGAGGCCTGTAAGGTGACACCCTTTGCGCCGTGCCCCTGGAAAATGCCAGTGGCTGTACCCGATTTGGGCTGCCTGGTGAAACAACTTGCAGTCACCAGCACCCTGAGTACCTTTCCTGAAGTCTGAGTCCTAGCTAGGTAAACTCGGCCTTCGGAGGCGAGAGGGGAGCAAACATGTTCAACTTGTGGGGAAAGTCTTTGACCAATGACCAGTATGCTTGTGCTTGGGCGAGGCTTAGGCAGGAGCTTTCCAACACAGGGTTTTGACCTTCCCATAAGCCGTCCCTTTGGGCTGAAGCAGGCGGCGGGTCTGTCTGTATCACAGTCTGGGAAGGAGGGCCTCAGGTGAGTCTGCCAACTGACTGCCCTCCATCACAGCCAGCTGAGAAAATATGGCAAGGCTGATGGAACCCACTTACAGCGCAATGTTTCTCTTCCGAAGAGGAGATTTTGCTACCAAACGTCAGCAGCTCCTCAGAGTGCTGTTCTGGTGTAGACTAGGGAAAGCTCCCACGGTCCGAAGATTATGAACGGCTCTTTTCCAGTGGCTTCATCCGAGAGAGAGCCAGAAGGGCTGATCTCAACAAATAGGGCTGCACACCGCGAGTGCTTCGGGCAGGGCAGTCCTGAGCCAGTGTGCCACCTAAGGAATGAAAGCAAAGTTTCCTAGCCGCAGGAAAGCAGACCGAGGCCTGCTGTTTTCTCTAGGCGATTGACGTGAGCTTGAGGGTGAGGCCTGTACTACATTGTGGACAAGCTCGGGGTCACGGCTGTCTTCCTCCCTCTCTCGGGCCCATACCCTGGGCTCAGCCATGGGGGAATGCTGAGTGGGAGAGACTGCCTCTCTGCCGGACTCAGAAGGCTGCCTCCCTTTAGGGCAAGTCCGCTTGTGTCTTACTTCGTGGAGGAGGAATGAGGGCGCCCAGAGATATTCTGACATGAAATGCCTAACGACAGAGGATCTGGAGGAGCTGGTTTGTCAGTGGAAGGAGCCAAAAAGCCTGCATTCCTAAGGCCTCGCTGAGAACTGCCAGACACTCTGCCGTCATAGGCCTAAGAACTGGAAATTGTGACGGCAAGGCAACACTTGGAATCCTAGGAGGCAGTGGAAGTGCGGCTCTCAAACTGGATGGAAGAAGCTTCCAAGCATAGTGTTCTTTCATGTACCAAAGAGAACCCAAGTGTCTGAGGCTGCTAGCCGTGTTGCTGGAGAGAACTGGCATCCCCGTGGGCCTGTCGGCTCATTTGCTCTTTCTGACCCTCGAAGGAAAGTCTTCCAAAAAGCCTTTGGGACCCGCTTAGAGAGAACAGCTGCCAAGCTGATGCACAGAACTTTGACAGAGAGACTAGCCCTGGGTCCCAAGCAGCCACCTATCTCTGGAGAGTACGTACCCCACCCAGGGATTCAAGCAGGGAGTTGGCCTTGTACAACTTACGCAGGACACTGGGAGGAGATGGAGGGCCACTCTACCTGCGCTCACACTACGTGGCCCGGAGACGTTATCACGCAGCAGAATTCAGCACCCTCCCACTACACGTGTGTAGCCAAAAGAGGCGCTGGGCAGTGGGTGTTCTCAGCCCAAGAGCAGTCCTTGTTCTGGGCCGCACCTGCTCTGTGGTTCAAAGGTTCTCTGAGTCTGCTCCTTTGGAGGCATTTCAGAGCTGACGCTATCCCTGGGCTGCCGAAGCAAAGAGGCATAGCGGCCTTTCACACTGAAGGCATGGGCTTGTTTCCCATTCAGAGAGTGTATGTTGCCCCTCCCAGGCTGGAGGCCTGTAAGGTGACACCCTTTGCGCCGTGCCCCTGGAAAATGCCAGTGGCTGTACCCGATTTGGGCTGCCTGGTGAAACAACTTGCAGTCACCAGCACCCTGAGTACCTTTCCTGAAGTCTGAGTCCTAGCTAGGTAAACTCGGCCTTCGGAGGCGAGAGGGGAGCAAACATGTTCAACTTGTGGGGAAAGTCTTTGACCAATGACCAGTATGCTTGTGCTTGGGCGAGGCTTAGGCAGGAGCTTTCCAACACAGGGTTTTGACCTTCCCATAAGCCGTCCCTTTGGGCTGAAGCAGGCGGCGGGTCTGTCTGTATCACAGTCTGGGAAGGAGGGCCTCAGGTGAGTCTGCCAACTGACTGCCCTCCATCACAGCCAGCTGAGAAAATATGGCAAGGCTGATGGAACCCACTTACAGCGCAATGTTTCTCTTCCGAAGAGGAGATTTTGCTACCAAACGTCAGCAGCTCCTCAGAGTGCTGTTCTGGTGTAGACTAGGGAAAGCTCCCACGGTCCGAAGATTATGAACGGCTCTTTTCCAGTGGCTTCATCCGAGAGAGAGCCAGAAGGGCTGATCTCAACAAATAGGGCTGCACACCGCGAGTGCTTCGGGCAGGGCAGTCCTGAGCCAGTGTGCCACCTAAGGAATGAAAGCAAAGTTTCCTAGCCGCAGGAAAGCAGACCGAGGCCTGCTGTTTTCTCTAGGCGATTGACGTGAGCTTGAGGGTGAGGCCTGTACTACATTGTGGACAAGCTCGGGGTCACGGCTGTCTTCCTCCCTCTCTCGGGCCCATACCCTGGGCTCAGCCATGGGGGAATGCTGAGTGGGAGAGACTGCCTCTCTGCCGGACTCAGAAGGCTGCCTCCCTTTAGGGCAAGTCCGCTTGTGTCTTACTTCGTGGAGGAGGAATGAGGGCGCCCAGAGATATTCTGACATGAAATGCCTAACGACAGAGGATCTGGAGGAGCTGGTTTGTCAGTGGAAGGAGCCAAAAAGCCTGCATTCCTAAGGCCTCGCTGAGAACTGCCAGACACTCTGCCGTCATAGGCCTAAGAACTGGAAATTGTGACGGCAAGGCAACACTTGGAATCCTAGGAGGCAGTGGAAGTGCGGCTCTCAAACTGGATGGAAGAAGCTTCCAAGCATAGTGTTCTTTCATGTACCAAAGAGAACCCAAGTGTCTGAGGCTGCTAGCCGTGTTGCTGGAGAGAACTGGCATCCCCGTGGGCCTGTCGGCTCATTTGCTCTTTCTGACCCTCGAAGGAAAGTCTTCCAAAAAGCCTTTGGGACCCGCTTAGAGAGAACAGCTGCCAAGCTGATGCACAGAACTTTGACAGAGAGACTAGCCCTGGGTCCCAAGCAGCCACCTATCTCTGGAGAGTACGTACCCCACCCAGGGATTCAAGCAGGGAGTTGGCCTTGTACAACTTACGCAGGACACTGGGAGGAGATGGAGGGCCACTCTACCTGCGCTCACACTACGTGGCCCGGAGACGTTATCACGCAGCAGAATTCAGCACCCTCCCACTACACGTGTGTAGCCAAAAGAGGCGCTGGGCAGTGGGTGTTCTCAGCCCAAGAGCAGTCCTTGTTCTGGGCCGCACCTGCTCTGTGGTTCAAAGGTTCTCTGAGTCTGCTCCTTTGGAGGCATTTCACAGCTGACGCTATCCCTGGGCTGCCGAAGCAAAGAGGCATAGCGGCCTTTCACACTGAAGGCATGGGCTTGTTTCCCATTCAGAGAGTGTATGTTGCCCCTCCCAGGCTGGAGGCCTGTAAGGTGACACCCTTTGCGCCGTGCCCCTGGAAAATGCCAGTGGCTGTACCCGATTTGGGCTGCCTGGTGAAACAACTTGCAGTCACCAGCACCCTGAGTACCTTTCCTGAAGTCTGAGTCCTAGCTAGGTAAACTCGGCCTTCGGAGGCGAGAGGGGAGCAAACATGTTCAACTTGTGGGGAAAGTCTTTGACCAATGACCAGTATGCTTGTGCTTGGGCGAGGCTTAGGCAGGAGCTTTCCAACACAGGGTTTTGACCTTCCCATAAGCCGTCCCTTTGGGCTGAAGCAGGCGGCGGGTCTGTCTGTATCACAGTCTGGGAAGGAGGGCCTCAGGTGAGTCTGCCAACTGACTGCCCTCCATCGTAGCCAGCTGAGAAAATATGGCAAGGCTGATGGAACCCACTTACAGCGCAATGTTTCTCTTCCGAAGAGGAGATTTTGCTACCAAACGTCAGCAGCTCCTCAGAGTGCTGTTCTGGTGTAGACTAGGGAAAGCTCCCACGGTCCGAAGATTATGAACGGCTCTTTTCCAGTGGCTTCATCCGAGAGAGAGCCAGAAGGGCTGATCTCAACAAATAGGGCTGCACACCGCGAGTGCTTCGGGCAGGGCAGTCCTGAGCCAGTGTGCCACCTAAGGAATGAAAGCAAAGTTTCCTAGCCGCAGGAAAGCAGACCGAGGCCTGCTGTTTTCTCTAGGCGATTGACGTGAGCTTGAGGGTGAGGCCTGTACTACATTGTGGAAAAGCTCGGGGTCACGGCTGTCTTCCTCCCTCTCTCGGGCCCATACCCTGGGCTCAGCCATGGGGGAATGCTGAGTGGGAGAGACTGCCTCTCTGCCGGACTCAGAAGGCTGCCTCCCTTTAGGGCAAGTCCGCTTGTGTCTTACTTCGTGGAGGAGGAATGAGGGCGCCCAGAGATATTCTGACATGAAATGCCTAACGACAGAGGATCTGGAGGAGCTGGTTTGTCAGTGGAAGGAGCCAAAAAGCCTGCATTCCTAAGGCCTCGCTGAGAACTGCCAGACACTCTGCCGTCATAGGCCTAAGAACTGGAAATTGTGACGGCAAGGCAACACTTGGAATCCTAGGAGGCAGTGGAAGTGCGGCTCTCAAACTGGATGGAAGAAGCTTCCAAGCATAGTGTTCTTTCATGTACCAAAGAGAACCCAAGTGTCTGAGGCTGCTAGCCGTGTTGCTGGAGAGAACTGGCATCCCCGTGGGCCTGTCGGCTCATTTGCTCTTTCTGACCCTCGAAGGAAAGTCTTCCAAAAAGCCTTTGGGACCCGCTTAGAGAGAACAGCTGCCAAGCTGATGCACAGAACTTTGACAGAGAGACTAGCCCTGGGTCCCAAGCAGCCACCTATCTCTGGAGAGTACGTACCCCACCCAGGGATTCAAGCAGGGAGTTGGCCTTGTACAACTTACGCAGGACACTGGGAGGAGATGGAGGGCCACGCTACCTGCGCTCACACTACGTGGCCCGGAGAAGTTATCACGCAGCAGAATTCAGCACCCTCCCACTACACGTGTGTAGCCAAAAGAGGCGCTGGGCAGTGGGTGTTCTCAGCCCAAGAGCAGTCCTTGTTCTGGGCCGCACCTGCTCTGTGGTTCAAAGGTTCTCTGAGTCTGCTCCTTTGGAGGCATTTCAGAGCTGACGCTATCCCTGGGCTGCCGAAGCAAAGAGGCATAGCGGCCTTTCACACTGAAGGCATGGGCTTGTTTCCCATTCAGAGAGTGTATGTTGCCCCTCCCAGGCTGGAGGCCTGTAAGGTGACACCCTTTGCGCCGTGCCCCTGGAAAATGCCAGTGGCTGTACCCGATTTGGGCTGCCTGGTGAAACAACTTGCAGTCACCAGCACCCTGAGTCCCTTTCCTGAAGTCTGAGTCCTAGCTAGGTAAACTCGGCCTTCGGAGGCGAGAGGGGAGCAAACATGTTCAACTTGTGGGGAAAGTCTTTGACCAATGACCAGTATGCTTGTGCTTGGGCGAGGCTTAGGCAGGAGCTTTCCAACACAGGGTTTTGACCTTCCCATAAGCCGTCCCTTTGGGCTGAAGCAGGCGGCGGGTCTGTCTGTATCACAGTCTGGGAAGGAGGGCCTCAGGTGAGTCTGCCAACTGACTGCCCTCCATCGTAGCCAGCTGAGAAAATATGGCAAGGCTGATGGAACCCACTTACAGCGCAATGTTTCTCTTCCGAAGAGGAGATTTTGCTACCAAACGTCAGCAGCTCCTCAGAGTGCTGTTCTGGTGTAGACTAGGGAAAGCTCCCACGGTCCGAAGATTATGAACGGCTCTTTTCCAGTGGCTTCATCCGAGAGAGAGCCAGAAGGGCTGATCTCAACAAATAGGGCTGCACACCGCGAGTGCTTCGGGCAGGGCAGTCCTGAGCCAGTGTGCCACCTAAGGAATGAAAGCAAAGTTTCCTAGCCGCAGGAAAGCAGACCGAGGCCTGCTGTTTTCTCTAGGCGATTGACGTGAGCTTGAGGGTGAGGCCTGTACTACATTGTGGAAAAGCTCGGGGTCACGGCTGTCTTTCTCCCTCTCTCGGGCCCATACCCTGGGCTCAGCCATGGGGGAATGCTGAGTGGGAGAGACTGCCTCTCTGCCGGACTCAGAAGGCTGCCTCCCTTTAGGGCAAGTCCGCTTGTGTCTTACTTCGTGGAGGAGGAATGAGGGCGCCCAGAGATATTCTGACATGAAATGCCTAACGACAGAGGATCTGGAGGAGCTGGTTTGTCAGTGGAAGGAGCCAAAAAGCCTGCATTCCTAAGGCCTCGCTGAGAACTGCCAGACACTCTGCCGTCATAGGCCTAAGAACTGGAAATTGTGACGGCAAGGCAACACTTGGAATCCTAGGAGGCAGTGGAAGTGCGGCTCTCAAACTGGATGGAAGAAGCTTCCAAGCATAGTGTTCTTTCATGTACCAAAGAGAACCCAAGTGTCTGAGGCTGCTAGCCGTGTTGCTGGAGAGAACTGGCATCCCCGTGGGCCTGTCGGCTCATTTGCTCTTTCTGACCCTCGAAGGAAAGTCTTCCAAAAAGCCTTTGGGACCCGCTTAGAGAGAACAGCTGCCAAGCTGATGCACAGAACTTTGACAGAGAGACTAGCCCTGGGTCCCAAGCAGCCACCTATCTCTGGAGAGTACGTACCCCACCCAGGGATTCAAGCAGGGAGTTGGCCTTGTACAACTTACGCAGGACACTGGGAGGAGATGGAGGGCCACGCTACCTGCGCTCACACTACGTGGCCCGGAGAAGTTATCACGCAGCAGAATTCAGCACCCTCCCACTACACGTGTGTAGCCAAAAGAGGTGCTGGGCAGTGGGTGTTCTCAGCCCAAGAGCAGTCCTTGTTCTGGGCCGCACCTGCTCTGTGGTTCAAAGGTTCTCTGAGTCTGCTCCTTTGGAGGCATTTCAGAGCTGACGCTATCCCTGGGCTGCCGAAGCAAAGAGGCATAGCGGCCTTTCACACTGAAGGCATGGGCTTGTTTCCCATTCAGAGAGTGTATGTTGCCCCTCCCAGGCTGGAGGCCTGTAAGGTGACACCCTTTGCGCCGTGCCCCTGGAAAATGCCAGTGGCTGTACCCGATTTGGGCTGCCTGGTGAAACAACTTGCAGTCACCAGCACCCTGAGTCCCTTTCCTGAAGTCTGAGTCCTAGCTAGGTAAACTCGGCCTTCGGAGGCGAGAGGGGAGCAAACATGTTCAACTTGTGGGGAAAGTCTTTGACCAATGACCAGTATGCTTGTGCTTGGGCGAGGCTTAGGCAGGAGCTTTCCAACACAGGGTTTTGACCTTACCATAAGCCGTCCCTTTGGGCTGAAGCAGGCGGCGGGTCTGTGTGTATCACAGTCTGGGAAGGAGGGCCTCAGGTGAGTCTGCCAACTGACTGCCCTCCATCGTAGCCAGCTGAGAAAATATGGCAAGGCTGATGGAACCCACTTACAGCGCAATGTTTCTCTTCCGAAGAGGAGATTTTGCTACCAAACGTCAGCAGCTCCTCAGAGTGCTGTTCTGGTGTAGACTAGGGAAAGCTCCCACGGTCCGAAGATTATGAACGGCTCTTTTCCAGTGGCTTCATCCGAGAGAGAGCCAGAAGGGCTGATCTCAACAAATAGGGCTGCACACCGCGAGTGCTTCGGGCAGGGCAGTCCTGAGCCAGTGTGCCACCTAAGGAATGAAAGCAAAGTTTCCTAGCCGCAGGAAAGCAGACCGAGGCCTGCTGTTTTCTCTAGGCGATTGACGTGAGCTTGAGGGTGAGGCCTGTACTACATTGTGGAAAAGCTCGGGGTCACGGCTGTCTTTCTCCCTCTCTCGGGCCCATACCCTGGGCTCAGCCATGGGGGAATGCTGAGTGGGAGAGACTGCCTCTCTGCCGGACTCAGAAGGCTGCCTCCCTTTAGGGCAAGTCCGCTTGTGTCTTACTTCGTGGAGGAGGAATGAGGGCGCCCAGAGATATTCTGACATGAAATGCCTAACGACAGAGGATCTGGAGGAGCTGGTTTGTCAGTGGAAGGAGCCAAAAAGCCTGCATTCCTAAGGCCTCGCTGAGAACTGCCAGACACTCTGCCGTCATAGGCCTAAGAACTGGAAATTGTGACGGCAAGGCAACACTTGGAATCCTAGGAGGCAGTGGAAGTGCGGCTCTCAAACTGGATGGAAGAAGCTTCCAAGCATAGTGTTCTTTCATGTACCAAAGAGAACCCAAGTGTCTGAGGCTGCTAGCCGTGTTGCTGGAGAGAACTGGCATCCCCGTGGGCCTGTCGGCTCATTTGCTCTTTCTGACCCTCGAAGGAAAGTCTTCCAAAAAGCCTTTGGGACCCGCTTAGAGAGAACAGCTGCCAAGCTGATGCACAGAACTTTGACAGAGAGACTAGCCCTGGGTCCCAAGCAGCCACCTATCTCTGGAGAGTACGTACCCCACCCAGGGATTCAAGCAGGGAGTTGGCCTTGTACAACTTACGCAGGACACTGGGAGGAGATGGAGGGCCACGCTACCTGCGCTCACACTACGTGGCCCGGAGAAGTTATCACGCAGCAGAATTCAGCACCCTCCCACTACACGTGTGTAGCCAAAAGAGGCGCTGGGCAGTGGGTGTTCTCAGCCCAAGAGCAGTCCTTGTTCTGGGCCGCACCTGCTCTGTGGTTCAAAGGTTCTCTGAGTCTGCTCCTTTGGAGGCATTTCAGAGCTGACGCTATCCCTGGGCTGCCGAAGCAAAGAGGCATAGCGGCCTTTCACACTGAAGGCATGGGCTTGTTTCCCATTCAGAGAGTGTATGTTGCCCCTCCCAGGCTGGAGGCCTGTAAGGTGACACCCTTTGCGCCGTGCCCCTGGAAAATGCCAGTGGCTGTACCCGATTGGGGCTGCCTGGTGAAACAACTTGCAGTCACCAGCACCCTGAGTCCCTTTCCTGAAGTCTGAGTCCTAGCTAGGTAAACTCGGCCTTCGGAGGCGAGAGGGGAGCAAACATGTTCAACTTGTGGGGAAAGTCTTTGACCAATGACCAGTATGCTTGTGCCTGGGCGAGGCTTAGGCAGGAGCTTTCCAACACAGGGTTTTGACCTTACCATAAGCCGTCCCTTTGGGCTGAAGCAGGCGGCGGGTCTGTCTGTATCACAGTCTGGGAAGGAGGGCCTCAGGTGAGTCTGCCAACTGACTGCCCTCCATCGTAGCCAGCTGAGAAAATATGGCAAGGCTGATGGAACCCACTTACAGCGCAATGTTTCTCTTCCGAAGAGGAGATTTTGCTACCAAACGTCAGCAGCTCCTCAGAGTGCTGTTCTGGTGTAGACTAGGGAAAGCTCCCACGGTCCGAAGATTATGAACGGCTCTTTTCCAGTGGCTTCATCCGAGAGAGAGCCAGAAGGGCTGATCTCAACAAATAGGGCTGCACACCGCGAGTGCTTCGGGCAGGGCAGTCCTGAGCCAGTGTGCCACCTAAGGAATGAAAGCAAAGTTTCCTAGCCGCAGGAAAGCAGACCGAGGCCTGCTGTTTTCTCTAGGCGATTGACGTGAGCTTGAGGGTGAGGCCTGTACTACATTGTGGAAAAGCTCGGGGTCACGGCTGTCTTTCTCCCTCTCTCGGGCCCATACCCTGGGCTCAGCCATGGGGGAATGCTGAGTGGGAGAGACTGCCTCTCTGCCGGACTCAGAAGGCTGCCTCCCTTTAGGGCAAGTCCGCTTGTGTCTTACTTCGTGGAGGAGGAATGAGGGCGCCCAGAGATATTCTGACATGAAATGCCTAACGACAGAGGATCTGGAGGAGCTGGTTTGTCAGTGGAAGGAGCCAAAAAGCCTGCATTCCTAAGGCCTCGCTGAGAACTGCCAGACACTCTGCCGTCATAGGCCTAAGAACTGGAAATTGTGACGGCAAGGCAACACTTGGAATCCTAGGAGGCAGTGGAAGTGCGGCTCTCAAACTGGATGGAAGAAGCTTCCAAGCATAGTGTTCTTTCATGTACCAAAGAGAACCCAAGTGTCTGAGGCTGCTAGCCGTGTTGCTGGAGAGAACTGGCATCCCCGTGGGCCTGTCGGCTCATTTGCTCTTTCTGACCCTCGAAGGAAAGTCTTCCAAAAAGCCTTTGGGACCCGCTTAGAGAGAACAGCTGCCAAGCTGATGCACAGAACTTTGACAGAGAGACTAGCCCTGGGTCCCAAGCAGCCACCTATCTCTGGAGAGTACGTACCCCACCCAGGGATTCAAGCAGGGAGTTGGCCTTGTACAACTTACGCAGGACACTGGGAGGAGATGGAGGGCCACGCTACCTGCGCTCACACTACGTGGCCCGGAGAAGTTATCACGCAGCAGAATTCAACACCCTCCCACTACACGTGTGTAGCCAAAAGAGGCGCTGGGCAGTGGGTGTTCTCAGCCCAAGAGCAGTCCTTGTTCTGGGCCGCACCTGCTCTGTGGTTCAAAGGTTCTCTGAGTCTGCTCCTTTGGAGGCATTTCAGAGCTGACGCTATCCCTGGGCTGCCGAAGCAAAGAGGCATAGCGGCCTTTCACACTGAAGGCATGGGCTTGTTTCCCATTCAGAGAGTGTATGTTGCCCCTCCCAGGCTGGAGGCCTGTAAGGTGACACCCTTTGCGCCGTGCCCCTGGAAAATGCCAGTGGCTGTACCCGATTGGGGCTGCCTGGTGAAACAACTTGCAGTCACCAGCACCCTGAGTACCTTTCCTGAAGTCTGAGTCCTAGCTAGGTAAACTCGGCCTTCGGAGGCGAGAGGGGAGCAAACATGTTCAACTTGTGGGGAAAGTCTTTGACCAATGACCAGTATGCTTGTGCCTGGGCGAGGCTTAGGCAGGAGCTTTCCAACACAGGGTTTTGACCTTACCATAAGCCGTCCCTTTGGGCTGAAGCAGGCGGCGGGTCTGTCTGTATCACAGTCTGGGAAGGAGGGCCTCAGGTGAGTCTGCCAACTGACTGCCCTCCATCGTAGCCAGCTGAGAAAATATGGCAAGGCTGATGGAACCCACTTACAGCGCAATGTTTCTCTTCCGAAGAGGAGATTTTGCTACCAAACGTCAGCAGCTCCTCAGAGTGCTGTTCTGGTGTAGACTAGGGAAAGCTCCCACGGTCCGAAGATTATGAACGGCTCTTTTCCAGTGGCTTCATCCGAGAGAGAGCCAGAAGGGCTGATCTCAACAAATAGGGCTGCACACCGTGAGTGCTTCGGGCAGGGCAGTCCTGAGCCAGTGTGCCACCTAAGGAATGAAAGCAAAGTTTCCTAGCCGCAGGAAAGCAGACCGAGGCCTGCTGTTTTCTCTAGGCGATTGACGTGAGCTTGAGGGTGAGGCCTGTACTACATTGTGGAAAAGCTCGGGGTCACGGCTGTCTTTCTCCCTCTCTCGGGCCCATACCCTGGGCTCAGCCATGGGGGAATGCTGAGTGGGAGAGACTGCCTCTCTGCCGGACTCAGAAGGCTGCCTCCCTTTAGGGCAAGTCCGCTTGTGTCTTACTTCGTGGAGGAGGAATGAGGGCGCCCAGAGATATTCTGACATGAAATGCCTAACGACAGAGGATCTGGAGGAGCTGGTTTGTCAGTGGAAGGAGCCAAAAAGCCTGCATTCCTAAGGCCTCGCTGAGAACTGCCAGACACTCTGCCGTCATAGGCCTAAGAACTGGAAATTGTGACGGCAAGGCAACACTTGGAATCCTAGGAGGCAGTGGAAGTGCGGCTCTCAAACTGGATGGAAGAAGCTTCCAAGCATAGTGTTCTTTCATGTACCAAAGAGAACCCAAGTGTCTGAGGCTGCTAGCCGTGTTGCTGGAGAGAACTGGCATCCCCGTGGGCCTGTCGGCTCATTTGCTCTTTCTGACCCTCGAAGGAAAGTCTTCCAAAAAGCCTTTGGGACCCGCTTAGAGAGAACAGCTGCCAAGCTGATGCACAGAACTTTGACAGAGAGACTAGCCCTGGGTCCCAAGCAGCCACCTATCTCTGGAGAGTACGTACCCCACCCAGGGATTCAAGCAGGGAGTTGGCCTTGTACAACTTACGCAGGACACTGGGAGGAGATGGAGGGCCACGCTACCTGCGCTCACACTACGTGGCCCGGAGAAGTTATCACGCAGCAGAATTCAACACCCTCCCACTACACGTGTGTAGCCAAAAGAGGCGCTGGGCAGTGGGTGTTCTCAGCCCAAGAGCAGTCCTTGTTCTGGGCCGCACCTGCTCTGTGGTTCAAAGGTTCTCTGAGTCTGCTCCTTTGGAGGCATTTCAGAGCTGACGCTATCCCTGGGCTGCCGAAGCAAAGAGGCATAGCGGCCTTTCACACTGAAGGCATGGGCTTGTTTCCCATTCAGAGAGTGTATGTTGCCCCTCCCAGGCTGGAGGCCTGTAAGGTGACACCCTTTGCGCCGTGCCCCTGGAAAATGCCAGTGGCTGTACCCGATTGGGGCTGCCTGGTGAAACAACTTGCAGTCACCAGCACCCTGAGTACCTTTCCTGAAGTCTGAGTCCTAGCTAGGTAAACTCGGCCTTCGGAGGCGAGAGGGGAGCAAACATGTTCAACTTGTGGGGAAAGTCTTTGACCAATGACCAGTATGCTTGTGCCTGGGCGAGGCTTAGGCAGGAGCTTTCCAACACAGGGTTTTGACCTTACCATAAGCCGTCCCTTTGGGCTGAAGCAGGCGGCGGGTCTGTCTGTATCACAGTCTGGGAAGGAGGGCCTCAGGTGAGTCTGCCAACTGACTGCCCTCCATCGTAGCCAGCTGAGAAAATATGGCAAGGCTGATGGAACCCACTTACAGCGCAATGTTTCTCTTCCGAAGAGGAGATTTTGCTACCAAACGTCAGCAGCTCCTCAGAGTGCTGTTCTGGTGTAGACTAGGGAAAGCTCCCACGGTCCGAAGATTATGAACGGCTCTTTTCCAGTGGCTTCATCCGAGAGAGAGCCAGAAGGGCTGATCTCAACAAATAGGGCTGCACACCGTGAGTGCTTCGGGCAGGGCAGTCCTGAGCCAGTGTGCCACCTAAGGAATGAAAGCAAAGTTTCCTAGCCGCAGGAAAGCAGACCGAGGCCTGCTGTTTTCTCTAGGCGATTGACGTGAGCTTGAGGGTGAGGCCTGTACTACATTGTGGAAAAGCTCGGGGTCACGGCTGTCTTTCTCCCTCTCTCGGGCCCATACCCTGGGCTCAGCCATGGGGGAATGCTGAGTGGGAGAGACTGCCTCTCTGCCGGACTCAGAAGGCTGCCTCCCTTTAGGGCAAGTCCGCTTGTGTCTTACTTCGTGGAGGAGGAATGAGGGCGCCCAGAGATATTCTGACATGAAATGCCTAACGACAGAGGATCTGGAGGAGCTGGTTTGTCAGTGGAAGGAGCCAAAAAGCCTGCATTCCTAAGGCCTCGCTGAGAACTGCCAGACACTCTGCCGTCATAGGCCTAAGAACTGGAAATTGTGACGGCAAGGCAACACTTGGAATCCTAGGAGGCAGTGGAAGTGCGGCTCTCAAACTGGATGGAAGAAGCTTCCAAGCATAGTGTTCTTTCATGTACCAAAGAGAACCCAAGTGTCTGAGGCTGCTAGCCGTGTTGCTGGAGAGAACTGGCATCCCCGTGGGCCTGTCGGCTCATTTGCTCTTTCTGACCCTCGAAGGAAAGTCTTCCAAAAAGCCTTTGGGACCCGCTTAGAGAGAACAGCTGCCAAGCTGATGCACAGAACTTTGACAGAGAGACTAGCCCTGGGTCCCAAGCAGCCACCTATCTCTGGAGAGTACGTACCCCACCCAGGGATTCAAGCAGGGAGTTGGCCTTGTACAACTTACGCAGGACACTGGGAGGAGATGGAGGGCCACTCTACCTGCGCTCACACTACGTGGCCCGGAGACGTTATCACGCAGCAGAATTCAACACCCTCCCACTACACGTGTGTAGCCAAAAGAGGCGCTGGGCAGTGGGTGTTCTCAGCCCAAGAGCAGTCCTTGTTCTGGGCCGCACCTGCTCTGTGGTTCAAAGGTTCTCTGAGTCTGCTCCTTTGGAGGCATTTCAGAGCTGACGCTATCCCTGGGCTGCCGAAGCAAAGAGGCATAGCGGCCTTTCACACTGAAGGCATGGGCTTGTTTCCCATTCAGAGAGTGTATGTTGCCCCTCCCAGGCTGGAGGCCTGTAAGGTGACACCCTTTGCGCCGTGCCCCTGGAAAATGCCAGTGGCTGTACCCGATTTGGGCTGCCTGGTGAAACAACTTGCAGTCACCAGCACCCTGAGTCCCTTTCCTGAAGTCTGAGTCCTAGCTAGGTAAACTCGGCCTTCGGAGGCGAGAGGGGAGCAAACATGTTCAACTTGTGGGGAAAGTCTTTGACCAATGACCAGTATGCTTGTGCCTGGGCGAGGCTTAGGCAGGAGCTTTCCAACACAGGGTTTTGACCTTACCATAAGCCGTCCCTTTGGGCTGAAGCAGGCGGCGGGTCTGTCTGTATCACAGTCTGGGAAGGAGGGCCTCAGGTGAGTCTGCCAACTGACTGCCCTCCATCGTAGCCAGCTGAGAAAATATGGCAAGGCTGATGGAACCCACTTACAGCGCAATGTTTCTCTTCCGAAGAGGAGATTTTGCTACCAAACGTCAGCAGCTCCTCAGAGTGCTGTTCTGGTGTAGACTAGGGAAAGCTCCCACGGTCCGAAGATTATGAACGGCTCTTTTCCAGTGGCTTCATCCGAGAGAGAGCCAGAAGGGCTGATCTCAACAAATAGGGCTGCACACCGTGAGTGCTTCGGGCAGGGCAGTCCTGAGCCAGTGTGCCACCTAAGGAATGAAAGCAAAGTTTCCTAGCCGCAGGAAAGCAGACCGAGGCCTGCTGTTTTCTCTAGGCGATTGACGTGAGCTTGAGGGTGAGGCCTGTACTACATTGTGGAAAAGCTCGGGGTCACGGCTGTCTTTCTCCCTCTCTCGGGCCCATACCCTGGGCTCAGCCATGGGGGAATGCTGAGTGGGAGAGACTGCCTCTCTGCCGGACTCAGAAGGCTGCCTCCCTTTAGGGCAAGTCCGCTTGTGTCTTACTTCGTGGAGGAGGAATGAGGGCGCCCAGAGATATTCTGACATGAAATGCCTAACGACAGAGGATCTGGAGGAGCTGGTTTGTCAGTGGAAGGAGCCAAAAAGCCTGCATTCCTAAGGCCTCGCTGAGAACTGCCAGACACTCTGCCGTCATAGGCCTAAGAACTGGAAATTGTGACGGCAAGGCAACACTTGGAATCCTAGGAGGCAGTGGAAGTGCGGCTCTCAAACTGGATGGAAGAAGCTTCCAAGCATAGTGTTCTTTCATGTACCAAAGAGAACCCAAGTGTCTGAGGCTGCTAGCCGTGTTGCTGGAGAGAACTGGCATCCCCGTGGGCCTGTCGGCTCATTTGCTCTTTCTGACCCTCGAAGGAAAGTCTTCCAAAAAGCCTTTGGGACCCGCTTAGAGAGAACAGCTGCCAAGCTGATGCACAGAACTTTGACAGAGAGACTAGCCCTGGGTCCCAAGCAGCCACCTATCTCTGGAGAGTACGTACCCCACCCAGGGATTCAAGCAGGGAGTTGGCCTTGTACAACTTACGCAGGACACTGGGAGGAGATGGAGGGCCACTCTACCTGCGCTCACACTACGTGGCCCGGAGAAGTTATCACGCAGCAGAATTCAACACCCTCCCACTACACGTGTGTAGCCAAAAGAGGCGCTGGGCAGTGGGTGTTCTCAGCCCAAGAGCAGTCCTTGTTCTGGGCCGCACCTGCTCTGTGGTTCAAAGGTTCTCTGAGTCTGCTCCTTTGGAGGCATTTCAGAGCTGACGCTATCCCTGGGCTGCCGAAGCAAAGAGGCATAGCGGCCTTTCACACTGAAGGCATGGGCTTGTTTCCCATTCAGAGAGTGTATGTTGCCCCTCCCAGGCTGGAGGCCTGTAAGGTGACACCCTTTGCGCCGTGCCCCTGGAAAATGCCAGTGGCTGTACCCGATTTGGGCTGCCTGGTGAAACAACTTGCAGTCACCAGCACCCTGAGTCCCTTTCCTGAAGTCTGAGTCCTAGCTAGGTAAACTCGGCCTTCGGAGGCGAGAGGGGAGCAAACATGTTCAACTTGTGGGGAAAGTCTTTGACCAATGACCAGTATGCTTGTGCCTGGGCGAGGCTTAGGCAGGAGCTTTCCAACACAGGGTTTTGACCTTACCATAAGCCGTCCCTTTGGGCTGAAGCAGGCGGCGGGTCTGTCTGTATCACAGTCTGGGAAGGAGGGCCTCAGGTGAGTCTGCCAACTGACTGCCCTCCATCGTAGCCAGCTGAGAAAATATGGCAAGGCTGATGGAACCCACTTACAGCGCAATGTTTCTCTTCCGAAGAGGAGATTTTGCTACCAAACGTCAGCAGCTCCTCAGAGTGCTGTTCTGGTGTAGACTAGGGAAAGCTCCCACGGTCCGAAGATTATGAACGGCTCTTTTCCAGTGGCTTCATCCGAGAGAGAGCCAGAAGGGCTGATCTCAACAAATAGGGCTGCACACCGTGAGTGCTTCGGGCAGGGCAGTCCTGAGCCAGTGTGCCACCTAAGGAATGAAAGCAAAGTTTCCTAGCCGCAGGAAAGCAGACCGAGGCCTGCTGTTTTCTCTAGGCGATTGACGTGAGCTTGAGGGTGAGGCCTGTACTACATTGTGGAAAAGCTCGGGGTCACGGCTGTCTTTCTCCCTCTCTCGGGCCCATACCCTGGGCTCAGCCATGGGGGAATGCTGAGTGGGAGAGACTGCCTCTCTGCCGGACTCAGAAGGCTGCCTCCCTTTAGGGCAAGTCCGCTTGTGTCTTACTTCGTGGAGGAGGAATGAGGGCGCCCAGAGATATTCTGACATGAAATGCCTAACGACAGAGGATCTGGAGGAGCTGGTTTGTCAGTGGAAGGAGCCAAAAAGCCTGCATTCCTAAGGCCTCGCTGAGAACTGCCAGACACTCTGCCGTCATAGGCCTAAGAACTGGAAATTGTGACGGCAAGGCAACACTTGGAATCCTAGGAGGCAGTGGAAGTGCGGCTCTCAAACTGGATGGAAGAAGCTTCCAAGCATAGTGTTCTTTCATGTACCAAAGAGAACCCAAGTGTCTGAGGCTGCTAGCCGTGTTGCTGGAGAGAACTGGCATCCCCGTGGGCCTGTCGGCTCATTTGCTCTTTCTGACCCTCGAAGGAAAGTCTTCCAAAAAGCCTTTGGGACCCGCTTAGAGAGAACAGCTGCCAAGCTGATGCACAGAACTTTGACAGAGAGACTAGCCCTGGGTCCCAAGCAGCCACCTATCTCTGGAGAGTACGTACCCCACCCAGGGATTCAAGCAGGGAGTTGGCCTTGTACAACTTACGCAGGACACTGGGAGGAGATGGAGGGCCACTCTACCTGCGCTCACACTACGTGGCCCGGAGAAGTTATCACGCAGCAGAATTCAACACCCTCCCACTACACGTGTGTAGCCAAAAGAGGCGCTGGGCAGTGGGTGTTCTCAGCCCAAGAGCAGTCCTTGTTCTGGGCCGCACCTGCTCTGTGGTTCAAAGGTTCTCTGAGTCTGCTCCTTTGGAGGCATTTCAGAGCGGACGCTATCCCTGGGCTGCCGAAGCAAAGAGGCATAGCGGCCTTTCACACTGAAGGCATGGGCTTGTTTCCCATTCAGAGAGTGTATGTTGCCCCTCCCAGGCTGGAGGCCTGTAAGGTGACACCCTTTGGGCCGTGCCCCTGGAAAATGCCAGTGGCTGTACCCGATTTGGGCTGCCTGGTGAAACAACTTGCAGTCACCAGCACCCTGAGTCCCTTTCCTGAAGTCTGAGTCCTAGCTAGGTAAACTCGGCCTTCGGAGGCGAGAGGGGAGCAAACATGTTCAACTTGTGGGGAAAGTCTTTGTCCAATGACCAGTATGCTTGTGCCTGGGCGAGGCTTAGGCAGGAGCTTTCCAACACAGGGTTTTGACCTTACCATAAGCCGTCCCTTTGGGCTGAAGCAGGCGGCGGGTCTGTCTGTATCACAGTCTGGGAAGGAGGGCCTCAGGTGAGTCTGCCAACTGACTGCCCTCCATCGTAGCCAGCTGAGAAAATATGGCAAGGCTGATGGAACCCACTTACAGCGCAATGTTTCTCTTCCGAAGAGGAGATTTTGCTACCAAACGTCAGCAGCTCCTCAGAGTGCTGTTCTGGTGTAGACTAGGGAAAGCTCCCACGGTCCGAAGATTATGAACGGCTCTTTTCCAGTGGCTTCATCCGAGAGAGAGCCAGAAGGGCTGATCTCAACAAATAGGGCTGCACACCGTGAGTGCTTCGGGCAGGGCAGTCCTGAGCCAGTGTGCCACCTAAGGAATGAAAGCAAAGTTTCCTAGCCGCAGGAAAGCAGACCGAGGCCTGCTGTTTTCTCTAGGCGATTGACGTGAGCTTGAGGGTGAGGCCTGTACTACATTGTGGAAAAGCTCGGGGTCACGGCTGTCTTTCTCCCTCTCTCGGGCCCATACCCTGGGCTCAGCCATGGGGGAATGCTGAGTGGGAGAGACTGCCTCTCTGCCGGACTCAGAAGGCTGCCTCCCTTTAGGGCAAGTCCGCTTGTGTCTTACTTCGTGGAGGAGGAATGAGGGCGCCCAGAGATATTCTGACATGAAATGCCTAACGACAGAGGATCTGGAGGAGCTGGTTTGTCAGTGGAAGGAGCCAAAAAGCCTGCATTCCTAAGGCCTCGCTGAGAACTGCCAGACACTCTGCCGTCATAGGCCTAAGAACTGGAAATTGTGACGGCAAGGCAACACTTGGAATCCTAGGAGGCAGTGGAAGTGCGGCTCTCAAACTGGATGGAAGAAGCTTCCAAGCATAGTGTTCTTTCATGTACCAAAGAGAACCCAAGTGTCTGAGGCTGCTAGCCGTGTTGCTGGAGAGAACTGGCATCCCCGTGGGCCTGTCGGCTCATTTGCTCTTTCTGACCCTCGAAGGAAAGTCTTCCAAAAAGCCTTTGGGACCCGCTTAGAGAGAACAGCTGCCAAGCTGATGCACAGAACTTTGACAGAGAGACTAGCCCTGGGTCCCAAGCAGCCACCTATCTCTGGAGAGTACGTACCCCACCCAGGGATTCAAGCAGGGAGTTGGCCTTGTACAACTTACGCAGGACACTGGGAGGAGATGGAGGGCCACTCTACCTGCGCTCACACTACGTGGCCCGGAGAAGTTATCACGCAGCAGAATTCAACACCCTCCCACTACACGTGTGTAGCCAAAAGAGGCGCTGGGCAGTGGGTGTTCTCAGCCCAAGAGCAGTCCTTGTTCTGGGCCGCACCTGCTCTGTGGTTCAAAGGTTCTCTGAGTCTGCTCCTTTGGAGGCATTTCAGAGCTGACGCTATCCCTGGGCTGCCGAAGCAAAGAGGCATAGCGGCCTTTCACACTGAAGGCATGGGCTTGTTTCCCATTCAGAGAGTGTATGTTGCCCCTCCCAGGCTGGAGGCCTGTAAGGTGACACCCTTTGCGCCGTGCCCCTGGAAAATGCCAGTGGCTGTACCCGATTTGGGCTGCCTGGTGAAACAACTTGCAGTCACCAGCACCCTGAGTCCCTTTCCTGAAGTCTGAGTCCTAGCTAGGTAAACTCGGCCTTCGGAGGCGAGAGGGGAGCAAACATGTTCAACTTGTGGGGAAAGTCTTTGACCAATGACCAGTATGCTTGTGCCTGGGCGAGGCTTAGGCAGGAGCTTTCCAACACAGGGTTTTGACCTTACCATAAGCCGTCCCTTTGGGCTGAAGCAGGCGGCGGGTCTGTCTGTATCACAGTCTGGGAAGGAGGGCCTCAGGTGAGTCTGCCAACTGACTGCCCTCCATCGTAGCCAGCTGAGAAAATATGGCAAGGCTGATGGAACCCACTTACAGCGCAATGTTTCTCTTCCGAAGAGGAGATTTTGCTACCAAACGTCAGCAGCTCCTCAGAGTGCTGTTCTGGTGTAGACTAGGGAAAGCTCCCACGGTCCGAAGATTATGAACGGCTCTTTTCCAGTGGCTTCATCCGAGAGAGAGCCAGAAGGGCTGATCTCAACAAATAGGGCTGCACACCGTGAGTGCTTCGGGCAGGGCAGTCCTGAGCCAGTGTGCCACCTAAGGAATGAAAGCAAAGTTTCCTAGCCGCAGGAAAGCAGACCGAGGCCTGCTGTTTTCTCTAGGCGATTGACGTGAGCTTGAGGGTGAGGCCTGTACTACATTGTGGAAAAGCTCGGGGTCACGGCTGTCTTTCTCCCTCTCTCGGGCCCATACCCTGGGCTCAGCCATGGGGGAATGCTGAGTGGGAGAGACTGCCTCTCTGCCGGACTCAGAAGGCTGCCTCCCTTTAGGGCAAGTCCGCTTGTGTCTTACTTCGTGGAGGAGGAATGAGGGCGCCCAGAGATATTCTGACATGAAATGCCTAACGACAGAGGATCTGGAGGAGCTGGTTTGTCAGTGGAAGGAGCCAAAAAGCCTGCATTCCTAAGGCCTCGCTGAGAACTGCCAGACACTCTGCCGTCATAGGCCTAAGAACTGGAAATTGTGACGGCAAGGCAACACTTGGAATCCTAGGAGGCAGTGGAAGTGCGGCTCTCAAACTGGATGGAAGAAGCTTCCAAGCATAGTGTTCTTTCATGTACCAAAGAGAACCCAAGTGTCTGAGGCTGCTAGCCGTGTTGCTGGAGAGAACTGGCATCCCCGTGGGCCTGTCGGCTCATTTGCTCTTTCTGACCCTCGAAGGAAAGTCTTCCAAAAAGCCTTTGGGACCCGCTTAGAGAGAACAGCTGCCAAGCTGATGCACAGAACTTTGACAGAGAGACTAGCCCTGGGTCCCAAGCAGCCACCTATCTCTGGAGAGTACGTACCCCACCCAGGGATTCAAGCAGGGAGTTGGCCTTGTACAACTTACGCAGGACACTGGGAGGAGATGGAGGGCCACTCTACCTGCGCTCACACTACGTGGCCCGGAGAAGTTATCACGCAGCAGAATTCAACACCCTCCCACTACACGTGTGTAGCCAAAAGAGGCGCTGGGCAGTGGGTGTTCTCAGCCCAAGAGCAGTCCTTGTTCTGGGCCGCACCTGCTCTGTGGTTCAAAGGTTCTCTGAGTCTGCTCCTTTGGAGGCATTTCAGAGCGGACGCTATCCCTGGGCTGCCGAAGCAAAGAGGCATAGCGGCCTTTCACACTGAAGGCATGGGCTTGTTTCCCATTCAGAGAGTGTATGTTGCCCCTCCCAGGCTGGAGGCCTGTAAGGTGACACCCTTTGGGCCGTGCCCCTGGAAAATGCCAGTGGCTGTACCCGATTTGGGCTGCCTGGTGAAACAACTTGCAGTCACCAGCACCCTGAGTACCTTTCCTGAAGTCTGAGTCCTAGCTAGGTAAACTCGGCCTTCGGAGGCGAGAGGGGAGCAAACATGTTCAACTTGTGGGGAAAGTCTTTGTCCAATGACCAGTATGCTTGTGCCTGGGCGAGGCTTAGGCAGGAGCTTTCCAACACAGGGTTTTGACCTTACCATAAGCCGTCCCTTTGGGCTGAAGCAGGCGGCGGGTCTGTCTGTATCACAGTCTGGGAAGGAGGGCCTCAGGTGAGTCTGCCAACTGACTGCCCTCCATCGTAGCCAGCTGAGAAAATATGGCAAGGCTGATGGAACCCACTTACAGCGCAATGTTTCTCTTCCGAAGAGGAGATTTTGCTACCAAACGTCAGCAGCCCCTCAGAGTGCTGTTCTGGTGTAGACTAGGGAAAGCTCCCACGGTCCGAAGATTATGAACGGCTCTTTTCCAGTGGCTTCATCCGAGAGAGAGCCAGAAGGGCTGATCTCAACAAATAGGGCTGCACACCGTGAGAGCTTCGGGCAGGGCAGTCCTGAGCCAGTGTGCCACCTAAGGAATGAAAGCAAAGTTTCCTAGCCGCAGGAAAGCAGACCGAGGCCTGCTGTTTTCTCTAGGCGATTGACGTGAGCTTGAGGGTGAGGCCTGTACTACATTGTGGAAAAGCTCGGGGTCACGGCTGTCTTTCTCCCTCTCTCGGTCCCATACCCTGGGCTCAGCCATGGGGGAATGCTGAGTGGGAGAGACTGCCTCTCTGCCGGACTCAGAAGGCTGCCTCCCTTTAGGGCAAGTCCGCTTGTGTCTTACTTCGTGGAGGAGGAATGAGGGCGCCCAGAGATATTCTGACATGAAATGCCTAACGACAGAGGATCTGGAGGAGCTGGTTTGTCAGTGGAAGGAGCCAAAAAGCCTGCATTCCTAAGGCCTCGCTGAGAACTGCCAGACACTCTGCCGTCATAGGCCTAAGAACTGGAAATTGTGACGGCAAGGCAACACTTGGAATCCTAGGAGGCAGTGGAAGTGCGGCTCTCAAACTGGATGGAAGAAGCTTCCAAGCATAGTGTTCTTTCATGTACCAAAGAGAACCCAAGTGTCTGAGGCTGCTAGCCGTGTTGCTGGAGAGAACTGGCATCCCCGTGGGCCTGTCGGCTCATTTGCTCTTTCTGACCCTCGAAGGAAAGTCTTCCAAAAAGCCTTTGGGACCCGCTTAGAGAGAACAGCTGCCAAGCTGATGCACAGAACTTTGACAGAGAGACTAGCCCTGGGTCCCAAGCAGCCACCTATCTCTGGAGAGTACGTACCCCACCCAGGGATTCAAGCAGGGAGTTGGCCTTGTACAACTTACGCAGGACACTGGGAGGAGATGGAGGGCCACTCTACCTGCGCTCACACTACGTGGCCCGGAGAAGTTATCACGCAGCAGAATTCAACACCCTCCCACTACACGTGTGTAGCCAAAAGAGGCGCTGGGCAGTGGGTGTTCTCAGCCCAAGAGCAGTCCTTGTTCTGGGCCGCACCTGCTCTGTGGTTCAAAGGTTCTCTGAGTCTGCTCCTTTGGAGGCATTTCAGAGCGGACGCTATCCCTGGGCTGCCGAAGCAAAGAGGCATAGCGGCCTTTCACACTGAAGGCATGGGCTTGTTTCCCATTCAGAGAGTGTATGTTGCCCCTCCCAGGCTGGAGGCCTGTAAGGTGACACCCTTTGGGCCGTGCCCCTGGAAAATGCCAGTGGCTGTACCCGATTTGGGCTGCCTGGTGAAACAACTTGCAGTCACCAGCACCCTGAGTACCTTTCCTGAAGTCTGAGTCCTAGCTAGGTAAACTCGGCCTTCGGAGGCGAGAGGGGAGCAAACATGTTCAACTTGTGGGGAAAGTCTTTGTCCAATGACCAGTATGCTTGTGCCTGGGCGAGGCTTAGGCAGGAGCTTTCCAACACAGGGTTTTGACCTTACCATAAGCCGTCCCTTTGGGCTGAAGCAGGCGGCGGGTCTGTCTGTATCACAGTCTGGGAAGGAGGGCCTCAGGTGAGTCTGCCAACTGACTGCCCTCCATCGTAGCCAGCTGAGAAAATATGGCAAGGCTGATGGAACCCACTTACAGCGCAATGTTTCTCTTCCGAAGAGGAGATTTTGCTACCAAACGTCAGCAGCCCCTCAGAGTGCTGTTCTGGTGTAGACTAGGGAAAGCTCCCACGGTCCGAAGATTATGAACGGCTCTTTTCCAGTGGCTTCATCCGAGAGAGAGCCAGAAGGGCTGATCTCAACAAATAGGGCTGCACACCGTGAGAGCTTCGGGCAGGGCAGTCCTGAGCCAGTGTGCCACCTAAGGAATGAAAGCAAAGTTTCCTAGCCGCAGGAAAGCAGACCGAGGCCTGCTGTTTTCTCTAGGCGATTGACGTGAGCTTGAGGGTGAGGCCTGTACTACATTGTGGAAAAGCTCGGGGTCACGGCTGTCTTTCTCCCTCTCTCGGTCCCATACCCTGGGCTCAGCCATGGGGGAATGCTGAGTGGGAGAGACTGCCTCTCTGCCGGACTCAGAAGGCTGCCTCCCTTTAGGGCAAGTCCGCTTGTGTCTTACTTCGTGGAGGAGGAATGAGGGCGCCCAGAGATATTCTGACATGAAATGCCTAACGACAGAGGATCTGGAGGAGCTGGTTTGTCAGTGGAAGGAGCCAAAAAGCCTGCATTCCTAAGGCCTCGCTGAGAACTGCCAGACACTCTGCCGTCATAGGCCTAAGAACTGGAAATTGTGACGGCAAGGCAACACTTGGAATCCTAGGAGGCAGTGGAAGTGCGGCTCTCAAACTGGATGGAAGAAGCTTCCAAGCATAGTGTTCTTTCATGTACCAAAGAGAACCCAAGTGTCTGAGGCTGCTAGCCGTGTTGCTGGAGAGAACTGGCATCCCCGTGGGCCTGTCGGCTCATTTGCTCTTTCTGACCCTCGAAGGAAAGTCTTCCAAAAAGCCTTTGGGACCCGCTTAGAGAGAACAGCTGCCAAGCTGATGCACAGAACTTTGACAGAGAGACTAGCCCTGGGTCCCAAGCAGCCACCTATCTCTGGAGAGTACGTACCCCACCCAGGGATTCAAGCAGGGAGTTGGCCTTGTACAACTTACGCAGGACACTGGGAGGAGATGGAGGGCCACTCTACCTGCGCTCACACTACGTGGCCCGGAGAAGTTATCACGCAGCAGAATTCAACACCCTCCCACTACACGTGTGTAGCCAAAAGAGGCGCTGGGCAGTGGGTGTTCTCAGCCCAAGAGCAGTCCTTGTTCTGGGCCGCACCTGCTCTGTGGTTCAAAGGTTCTCTGAGTCTGCTCCTTTGGAGGCATTTCAGAGCTGACGCTATCCCTGGGCTGCCGAAGCAAAGAGGCATAGCGGCCTTTCACACTGAAGGCATGGGCTTGTTTCCCATTCAGAGAGTGTATGTTGCCCCTCCCAGGCTGGAGGCCTGTAAGGTGACACCCTTTGCGCCGTGCCCCTGGAAAATGCCAGTGGCTGTACCCGATTTGGGCTGCCTGGTGAAACAACTTGCAGTCACCAGCACCCTGAGTCCCTTTCCTGAAGTCTGAGTCCTAGCTAGGTAAACTCGGCCTTCGGAGGCGAGAGGGGAGCAAACATGTTCAACTTGTGGGGAAAGTCTTTGACCAATGACCAGTATGCTTGTGCCTGGGCGAGGCTTAGGCAGGAGCTTTCCAACACAGGGTTTTGACCTTACCATAAGCCGTCCCTTTGGGCTGAAGCAGGCGGCGGGTCTGTCTGTATCACAGTCTGGGAAGGAGGGCCTCAGGTGAGTCTGCCAACTGACTGCCCTCCATCATAGCCAGCTGAGAAAATATGGCAAGGCTGATGGAACCCACTTACAGCGCAATGTTTCTCTTCCGAAGAGGAGATTTTGCTACCAAACGTCAGCAGCTCCTCAGAGTGCTGTTCTGGTGTAGACTAGGGAAAGCTCCCACGGTCCGAAGATTATGAACGGCTCTTTTCCAGTGGCTTCATCCGAGAGAGAGCCAGAAGGGCTGATCTCAACAAATAGGGCTGCACACCGCGAGTGCTTCGGGCAGGGCAGTCCTGAGCCAGTGTGCCACCTAAGGAATGAAAGCAAAGTTTCCTAGCCGCAGGAAAGCAGACCGAGGCCTGCTGTTTTCTCTAGGCGATTGACGTGAGCTTGAGGGTGAGGCCTGTACTACATTGTGGAAAAGCTCGGGGTCACGGCTGTCTTTCTCCCTCTCTCGGTCCCATACCCTGGGCTCAGCCATGGGGGAATGCTGAGTGGGAGAGACTGCCTCTCTGCCGGACTCAGAAGGCTTCCTCCCTTTAGGGCAAGTCCGCTTGTGTCTTACTTCGTGGAGGAGGAATGAGGGCGCCCAGAGATATTCTGACATGAAATGCCTAACGACAGAGGATCTGGAGGAGCTGGTTTGTCAGTGGAAGGAGCCAAAAAGCCTGCATTCCTAAGGCCTCGCTGAGAACTGCCAGACACTCTGCCGTCATAGGCCTAAGAACTGGAAATTGTGACGGCAAGGCAACACTTGGAATCCTAGGAGGCAGTGGAAGTGCGGCTCTCAAACTGGATGGAAGAAGCTTCCAAGCATAGTGTTCTTTCATGTACCAAAGAGAACCCAAGTGTCTGAGGCTGCTAGCCGTGTTGCTGGAGAGAACTGGCATCCCCGTGGGCCTGTCGGCTCATTTCCTCTTTCTGACCCTCGAAGGAAAGTCTTCCAAAAAGCCTTTGGGACCCGCTTAGAGAGAACAGCTGCCAAGCTGATGCACAGAACTTTGACAGAGAGACTAGCCCTGGGTCCCAAGCAGCCACCTATCTCTGGAGAGTACGTACCCCACCCAGGGATTCAAGCAGGGAGTTGGCCTTGTACAACTTACGCAGGACACTGGGAGGAGATGGAGGGCCACTCTACCTGCGCTCACACTACGTGGCCCGGAGAAGTTATCACGCAGCAGAATTCAACACCCTCCCACTACACGTGTGTAGCCAAAAGAGGCGCTGGGCAGTGGGTGTTCTCAGCCCAAGAGCAGTCCTTGTTCTGGGCCGCACCTGCTCTGTGGTTCAAAGGTTCTCTGAGTCTGCTCCTTTGGAGGCATTTCAGAGCGGACGCTATCCCTGGGCTACCGAAGCAAAGAGGCATAGCGGCCTTTCACACTGAAGGCATGGGCTTGTTTCCCATTCAGAGAGTGTATGTTGCCCCTCCCAGGCTGGAGGCCTGTAAGGTGACACCCTTTGCGCCGTGCCCCTGGAAAATGCCAGTGGCTGTACCCGATTTGGGCTGCCTGGTGAAACAACTTGCAGTCACCAGCACCCTGAGTCCCTTTCCTGAAGTCTGAGTCCTAGCTAGGTAAACTCGGCCTTCGGAGGCGAGAGGGGAGCAAACATGTTCAACTTGTGGGGAAAGTCTTTGTCCAATGACCAGTATGCTTGTGCCTGGGCGAGGCTTAGGCAGGAGCTTTCCAACACAGGGTTTTGACCTTACCATAAGCCGTCCCTTTGGGCTGAAGCAGGCGGCGGGTCTGTCTGTATCACAGTCTGGGAAGGAGGGCCTCAGGTGAGTCTGCCAACTGACTGCCCTCCATCGTAGCCAGCTGAGAAAATATGGCAAGGCTGATGGAACCCACTTACAGCGCAATGTTTCTCTTCCGAAGAGGAGATTTTGCTACCAAACGTCAGCAGCCCCTCAGAGTGCTGTTCTGGTGTAGACTAGGGAAAGCTCCCACGGTCCGAAGATTATGAACGGCTCTTTTCCAGTGGCTTCATCCGAGAGAGAGCCAGAAGGGCTGATCTCAACAAATAGGGCTGCACACCGTGAGAGCTTCGGGCAGGGCAGTCCTGAGCCAGTGTGCCACCTAAGGAATGAAAGCAAAGTTTCCTAGCCGCAGGAAAGCAGACCGAGGCCTGCTGTTTTCTCTAGGCGATTGACGTGAGCTTGAGGGTGAGGCCTGTACTACATTGTGGAAAAGCTCGGGGTCACGGCTGTCTTTCTCCCTCTCTCGGTCCCATACCCTGGGCTCAGCCATGGGGGAATGCTGAGTGGGAGAGACTGCCTCTCTGCCGGACTCAGAAGGCTGCCTCCCTTTAGGGCAAGTCCGCTTGTGTCTTACTTCGTGGAGGAGGAATGAGGGCGCCCAGAGATATTCTGACATGAAATGCCTAACGACAGAGGATCTGGAGGAGCTGGTTTGTCAGTGGAAGGAGCCAAAAAGCCTGCATTCCTAAGGCCTCGCTGAGAACTGCCAGACACTCTGCCGTCATAGGCCTAAGAACTGGAAATTGTGACGGCAAGGCAACACTTGGAATCCTAGGAGGCAGTGGAAGTGCGGCTCTCAAACTGGATGGAAGAAGCTTCCAAGCATAGTGTTCTTTCATGTACCAAAGAGAACCCAAGTGTCTGAGGCTGCTAGCCGTGTTGCTGGAGAGAACTGGCATCCCCGTGGGCCTGTCGGCTCATTTGCTCTTTCTGACCCTCGAAGGAAAGTCTTCCAAAAAGCCTTTGGGACCCGCTTAGAGAGAACAGCTGCCAAGCTGATGCACAGAACTTTGACAGAGAGACTAGCCCTGGGTCCCAAGCAGCCACCTATCTCTGGAGAGTACGTACCCCACCCAGGGATTCAAGCAGGGAGTTGGCCTTGTACAACTTACGCAGGACACTGGGAGGAGATGGAGGGCCACTCTACCTGCGCTCACACTACGTGGCCCGGAGAAGTTATCACGCAGCAGAATTCAACACCCTCCCACTACACGTGTGTAGCCAAAAGAGGCGCTGGGCAGTGGGTGTTCTCAGCCCAAGAGCAGTCCTTGTTCTGGGCCGCACCTGCTCTGTGGTTCAAAGGTTCTCTGAGTCTGCTCCTTTGGAGGCATTTCAGAGCTGACGCTATCCCTGGGCTGCCGAAGCAAAGAGGCATAGCGGCCTTTCACACTGAAGGCATGGGCTTGTTTCCCATTCAGAGAGTGTATGTTGCCCCTCCCAGGCTGGAGGCCTGTAAGGTGACACCCTTTGCGCCGTGCCCCTGGAAAATGCCAGTGGCTGTACCCGATTTGGGCTGCCTGGTGAAACAACTTGCAGTCACCAGCACCCTGAGTCCCTTTCCTGAAGTCTGAGTCCTAGCTAGGTAAACTCGGCCTTCGGAGGCGAGAGGGGAGCAAACATGTTCAACTTGTGGGGAAAGTCTTTGACCAATGACCAGTATGCTTGTGCCTGGGCGAGGCTTAGGCAGGAGCTTTCCAACACAGGGTTTTGACCTTACCATAAGCCGTCCCTTTGGGCTGAAGCAGGCGGCGGGTCTGTCTGTATCACAGTCTGGGAAGGAGGGCCTCAGGTGAGTCTGCCAACTGACTGCCCTCCATCATAGCCAGCTGAGAAAATATGGCAAGGCTGATGGAACCCACTTACAGCGCAATGTTTCTCTTCCGAAGAGGAGATTTTGCTACCAAACGTCAGCAGCTCCTCAGAGTGCTGTTCTGGTGTAGACTAGGGAAAGCTCCCACGGTCCGAAGATTATGAACGGCTCTTTTCCAGTGGCTTCATCCGAGAGAGAGCCAGAAGGGCTGATCTCAACAAATAGGGCTGCACACCGCGAGTGCTTCGGGCAGGGCAGTCCTGAGCCAGTGTGCCACCTAAGGAATGAAAGCAAAGTTTCCTAGCCGCAGGAAAGCAGACCGAGGCCTGCTGTTTTCTCTAGGCGATTGACGTGAGCTTGAGGGTGAGGCCTGTACTACATTGTGGAAAAGCTCGGGGTCACGGCTGTCTTTCTCCCTCTCTCGGTCCCATACCCTGGGCTCAGCCATGGGGGAATGCTGAGTGGGAGAGACTGCCTCTCTGCCGGACTCAGAAGGCTTCCTCCCTTTAGGGCAAGTCCGCTTGTGTCTTACTTCGTGGAGGAGGAATGAGGGCGCCCAGAGATATTCTGACATGAAATGCCTAACGACAGAGGATCTGGAGGAGCTGGTTTGTCAGTGGAAGGAGCCAAAAAGCCTGCATTCCTAAGGCCTCTCTGAGAACTGCCAAGACACTCTGCCGTCATAGGCCTAAGAACTGGAAATTGTGACGGCAAGGCAACACTTGGAATCCTAGGAGGCAGTGGAAGTGCGGCTCTCAAACTGGATGGAAGAAGCTTCCAAGCATAGTGTTCTTTCATGTACCAAAGAGAACCCAAGTGTCTGAGGCTGCTAGCCGTGTTGCTGGAGAGAACTGGCATCCCCGTGGGCCTGTCGGCTCATTTCCTCTTTCTGACCCTCGAAGGAAAGTCTTCCAAAAAGCCTTTGGGACCCGCTTAGAGAGAACAGCTGCCAAGCTGATGCACAGAACTTTGACAGAGAGACTAGCCCTGGGTCCCAAGCAGCCACCTATCTCTGGAGAGTACGTACCCCACCCAGGGATTCAAGCAGGGAGTTGGCCTTGTACAACTTACGCAGGACACTGGGAGGAGATGGAGGGCCACTCTACCTGCGCTCACACTACGTGGCCCGGAGAAGTTATCACGCAGCAGAATTCAACACCCTCCCACTACACGTGTGTAGCCAAAAGAGGCGCTGGGCAGTGGGTGTTCTCAGCCCAAGAGCAGTCCTTGTTCTGGGCCGCACCTGCTCTGTGGTTCAAAGGTTCTCTGAGTCTGCTCCTTTGGAGGCATTTCAGAGCGGACGCTATCCCTGGGCTACCGAAGCAAAGAGGCATAGCGGCCTTTCACACTGAAGGCATGGGCTTGTTTCCCATTCAGAGAGTGTATGTTGCCCCTCCCAGGCTGGAGGCCTGTAAGGTGACACCCTTTGCGCCGTGCCCCTGGAAAATGCCAGTGGCTGTACCCGATTTGGGCTGCCTGGTGAAACAACTTGCAGTCACCAGCACCCTGAGTCCCTTTCCTGAAGTCTGAGTCCTAGCTAGGTAAACTCGGCCTTCGGAGGCGAGAGGGGAGCAAACATGTTCAACTTGTGGGGAAAGTCTTTGTCCAATGACCAGTATGCTTGTGCCTGGGCGAGGCTTAGGCAGGAGCTTTCCAACACAGGGTTTTGACCTTACCATAAGCCGTCCCTTTGGGCTGAAGCAGGCGGCGGGTCTGTCTGTATCACAGTCTGGGAAGGAGGGCCTCAGGTGAGTCTGCCAACTGACTGCCCTCCATCGTAGCCAGCTGAGAAAATATGGCAAGGCTGATGGAACCCACTTACAGCGCAATGTTTCTCTTCCGAAGAGGAGATTTTGCTACCAAACGTCAGCAGCCCCTCAGAGTGCTGTTCTGGTGTAGACTAGGGAAAGCTCCCACGGTCCGAAGATTATGAACGGCTCTTTTCCAGTGGCTTCATCCGAGAGAGAGCCAGAAGGGCTGATCTCAACAAATAGGGCTGCACACCGTGAGAGCTTCGGGCAGGGCAGTCCTGAGCCAGTGTGCCACCTAAGGAATGAAAGCAAAGTTTCCTAGCCGCAGGAAAGCAGACCGAGGCCTGCTGTTTTCTCTAGGCGATTGACGTGAGCTTGAGGGTGAGGCCTGTACTACATTGTGGAAAAGCTCGGGGTCACGGCTGTCTTTCTCCCTCTCTCGGTCCCATACCCTGGGCTCAGCCATGGGGGAATGCTGAGTGGGAGAGACTGCCTCTCTGCCGGACTCAGAAGGCTGCCTCCCTTTAGGGCAAGTCCGCTTGTGTCTTACTTCGTGGAGGAGGAATGAGGGCGCCCAGAGATATTCTGACATGAAATGCCTAACGACAGAGGATCTGGAGGAGCTGGTTTGTCAGTGGAAGGAGCCAAAAAGCCTGCATTCCTAAGGCCTCGCTGAGAACTGCCAGACACTCTGCCGTCATAGGCCTAAGAACTGGAAATTGTGACGGCAAGGCAACACTTGGAATCCTAGGAGGCAGTGGAAGTGCGGCTCTCAAACTGGATGGAAGAAGCTTCCAAGCATAGTGTTCTTTCATGTACCAAAGAGAACCCAAGTGTCTGAGGCTGCTAGCCGTGTTGCTGGAGAGAACTGGCATCCCCGTGGGCCTGTCGGCTCATTTGCTCTTTCTGACCCTCGAAGGAAAGTCTTCCAAAAAGCCTTTGGGACCCGCTTAGAGAGAACAGCTGCCAAGCTGATGCACAGAACTTTGACAGAGAGACTAGCCCTGGGTCCCAAGCAGCCACCTATCTCTGGAGAGTACGTACCCCACCCAGGGATTCAAGCAGGGAGTTGGCCTTGTACAACTTACGCAGGACACTGGGAGGAGATGGAGGGCCACTCTACCTGCGCTCACACTACGTGGCCCGGAGAAGTTATCACGCAGCAGAATTCAACACCCTCCCACTACACGTGTGTAGCCAAAAGAGGCGCTGGGCAGTGGGTGTTCTCAGCCCAAGAGCAGTCCTTGTTCTGGGCCGCACCTGCTCTGTGGTTCAAAGGTTCTCTGAGTCTGCTCCTTTGGAGGCATTTCAGAGCGGACGCTATCCCTGGGCTGCCGAAGCAAAGAGGCATAGCGGCCTTTCACACTGAAGGCATGGGCTTGTTTCCCATTCAGAGAGTGTATGTTGCCCCTCCCAGGCTGGAGGCCTGTAAGGTGACACCCTTTGCGCCGTGCCCCTGGAAAATGCCAGTGGCTGTACCCGATTTGGGCTGCCTGGTGAAACAACTTGCAGTCACCAGCACCCTGAGTACCTTTCCTGAAGTCTGAGTCCTAGCTAGGTAAACTCGGCCTTCGGAGGCGAGAGGGGAGCAAACATGTTCAACTTGTGGGGAAAGTCTTTGTCCAATGACCAGTATGCTTGTGCCTGGGCGAGGCTTAGGCAGGAGCTTTCCAACACAGGGTTTTGACCTTACCATAAGCCGTCCCTTTGGGCTGAAGCAGGCGGCGGGTCTGTCTGTATCACAGTCTGGGAAGGAGGGCCTCAGGTGAGTCTGCCAACTGACTGCCCTCCATCGTAGCCAGCTGAGAAAATATGGCAAGGCTGATGGAACCCACTTACAGCGCAATGTTTCTCTTCCGAAGAGGAGATTTTGCTACCAAACGTCAGCAGCCCCTCAGAGTGCTGTTCTGGTGTAGACTAGGGAAAGCTCCCACGGTCCGAAGATTATGAACGGCTCTTTTCCAGTGGCTTCATCCGAGAGAGAGCCAGAAGGGCTGATCTCAACAAATAGGGCTGCACACCGTGAGAGCTTCGGGCAGGGCAGTCCTGAGCCAGTGTGCCACCTAAGGAATGAAAGCAAAGTTTCCTAGCCGCAGGAAAGCAGACCGAGGCCTGCTGTTTTCTCTAGGCGATTGACGTGAGCTTGAGGGTGAGGCCTGTACTACATTGTGGAAAAGCTCGGGGTCACGGCTGTCTTTCTCCCTCTCTCGGTCCCATACCCTGGGCTCAGCCATGGGGGAATGCTGAGTGGGAGAGACTGCCTCTCTGCCGGACTCAGAAGGCTGCCTCCCTTTAGGGCAAGTCCGCTTGTGTCTTACTTCGTGGAGGAGGAATGAGGGCGCCCAGAGATATTCTGACATGAAATGCCTAACGACAGAGGATCTGGAGGAGCTGGTTTGTCAGTGGAAGGAGCCAAAAAGCCTGCATTCCTAAGGCCTCGCTGAGAACTGCCAGACACTCTGCCGTCATAGGCCTAAGAACTGGAAATTGTGACGGCAAGGCAACACTTGGAATCCTAGGAGGCAGTGGAAGTGCGGCTCTCAAACTGGATGGAAGAAGCTTCCAAGCATAGTGTTCTTTCATGTACCAAAGAGAACCCAAGTGTCTGAGGCTGCTAGCCGTGTTGCTGGAGAGAACTGGCATCCCCGTGGGCCTGTCGGCTCATTTGCTCTTTCTGACCCTCGAAGGAAAGTCTTCCAAAAAGCCTTTGGGACCCGCTTAGAGAGAACAGCTGCCAAGCTGATGCACAGAACTTTGACAGAGAGACTAGCCCTGGGTCCCAAGCAGCCACCTATCTCTGGAGAGTACGTACCCCACCCAGGGATTCAAGCAGGGAGTTGGCCTTGTACAACTTACGCAGGACACTGGGAGGAGATGGAGGGCCACTCTACCGGCGCTCACACTACGTGGCCCGGAGAAGTTATCACGCAGCAGAATTCAACACCCTCCCACTACACGTGTGTAGCCAAAAGAGGCGCTGGGCAGTGGGTGTTCTCAGCCCAAGAGCAGTCCTTGTTCTGGGCCGCACCTGCTCTGTGGTTCAAAGGTTCTCTGAGTCTGCTCCTTTGGAGGCATTTCAGAGCGGACGCTATCCCTGGGCTGCCGAAGCAAAGAGGCATAGCGGCCTTTCACACTGAAGGCATGGGCTTGTTTCCCATTCAGAGAGTGTATGTTGCCCCTCCCAGGCTGGAGGCCTGTAAGGTGACACCCTTTGCGCCGTGCCCCTGGAAAATGCCAGTGGCTGTACCCGATTTGGGCTGCCTGGTGAAACAACTTGCAGTCACCAGCACCCTGAGTACCTTTCCTGAAGTCTGAGTCCTAGCTAGGTAAACTCGGCCTTCGGAGGCGAGAGGGGAGCAAACATGTTCAACTTGTGGGGAAAGTCTTTGTCCAATGACCAGTATGCTTGTGCCTGGGCGAGGCTTAGGCAGGAGCTTTCCAACACAGGGTTTTGACCTTACCATAAGCCGTCCCTTTGGGCTGAAGCAGGCGGCGGGTCTGTCTGTATCACAGTCTGGGAAGGAGGGCCTCAGGTGAGTCTGCCAACTGACTGCCCTCCATCGTAGCCAGCTGAGAAAATATGGCAAGGCTGATGGAACCCACTTACAGCGCAATGTTTCTCTTCCGAAGAGGAGATTTTGCTACCAAACGTCAGCAGCCCCTCAGAGTGCTGTTCTGGTGTAGACTAGGGAAAGCTCCCACGGTCCGAAGATTATGAACGGCTCTTTTCCAGTGGCTTCATCCGAGAGAGAGCCAGAAGGGCTGATCTCAACAAATAGGGCTGCACACCGTGAGAGCTTCGGGCAGGGCAGTCCTGAGCCAGTGTGCCACCTAAGGAATGAAAGCAAAGTTTCCTAGCCGCAGGAAAGCAGACCGAGGCCTGCTGTTTTCTCTAGGCGATTGACGTGAGCTTGAGGGTGAGGCCTGTACTACATTGTGGAAAAGCTCGGGGTCACGGCTGTCTTTCTCCCTCTCTCGGTCCCATACCCTGGGCTCAGCCATGGGGGAATGCTGAGTGGGAGAGACTGCCTCTCTGCCGGACTCAGAAGGCTGCCTCCCTTTAGGGCAAGTCCGCTTGTGTCTTACTTCGTGGAGGAGGAATGAGGGCGCCCAGAGATATTCTGACATGAAATGCCTAACGACAGAGGATCTGGAGGAGCTGGTTTGTCAGTGGAAGGAGCCAAAAAGCCTGCATTCCTAAGGCCTCGCTGAGAACTGCCAGACACTCTGCCGTCATAGGCCTAAGAACTGGAAATTGTGACGGCAAGGCAACACTTGGAATCCTAGGAGGCAGTGGAAGTGCGGCTCTCAAACTGGATGGAAGAAGCTTCCAAGCATAGTGTTCTTTCATGTACCAAAGAGAACCCAAGTGTCTGAGGCTGCTAGCCGTGTTGCTGGAGAGAACTGGCATCCCCGTGGGCCTGTCGGCTCATTTGCTCTTTCTGACCCTCGAAGGAAAGTCTTCCAAAAAGCCTTTGGGACCCGCTTAGAGAGAACAGCTGCCAAGCTGATGCACAGAACTTTGACAGAGAGACTAGCCCTGGGTCCCAAGCAGCCACCTATCTCTGGAGAGTACGTACCCCACCCAGGGATTCAAGCAGGGAGTTGGCCTTGTACAACTTACGCAGGACACTGGGAGGAGATGGAGGGCCACTCTACCGGCGCTCACACTACGTGGCCCGGAGAAGTTATCACGCAGCAGAATTCAACACCCTCCCACTACACGTGTGTAGCCAAAAGAGGCGCTGGGCAGTGGGTGTTCTCAGCCCAAGAGCAGTCCTTGTTCTGGGCCGCACCTGCTCTGTGGTTCAAAGGTTCTCTGAGTCTGCTCCTTTGGAGGCATTTCAGAGCGGACGCTATCCCTGGGCTGCCGAAGCAAAGAGGCATAGCGGCCTTTCACACTGAAGGCATGGGCTTGTTTCCCATTCAGAGAGTGTATGTTGCCCCTCCCAGGCTGGAGGCCTGTAAGGTGACACCCTTTGCGCCGTGCCCCTGGAAAATGCCAGTGGCTGTACCCGATTTGGGCTGCCTGGTGAAACAACTTGCAGTCACCAGCACCCTGAGTCCCTTTCCTGAAGTCTGAGTCCTAGCTAGGTAAACTCGGCCTTCGGAGGCGAGAGGGGAGCAAACATGTTCAACTTGTGGGGAAAGTCTTTGTCCAATGACCAGTATGCTTGTGCCTGGGCGAGGCTTAGGCAGGAGCTTTCCAACACAGGGTTTTGACCTTACCATAAGCCGTCCCTTTGGGCTGAAGCAGGCGGCGGGTCTGTCTGTATCACAGTCTGGGAAGGAGGGCCTCAGGTGAGTCTGCCAACTGACTGCCCTCCATCGTAGCCAGCTGAGAAAATATGGCAAGGCTGATGGAACCCACTTACAGCGCAATGTTTCTCTTCCGAAGAGGAGATTTTGCTACCAAACGTCAGCAGCCCCTCAGAGTGCTGTTCTGGTGTAGACTAGGGAAAGCTCCCACGGTCCGAAGATTATGAACGGCTCTTTTCCAGTGGCTTCATCCGAGAGAGAGCCAGAAGGGCTGATCTCAACAAATAGGGCTGCACACCGCGAGTGCTTCGGGCAGGGCAGTCCTGAGCCAGTGTGCCACCTAAGGAATGAAAGCAAAGTTTCCTAGCCGCAGGAAAGCAGACCGAGGCCTGTTGTTTTCTCTAGGCGATTGACGTGAGCTTGAGGGTGAGGCCTGTACTACATTGTGGAAAAGCTCGGGGTCACGGCTGTCTTTCTCCCTCTCTCGGGCCCATACCCTGGGCTCAGCCATGGGGGAATGCTGAGTGGGAGAGACTGCCTCTCTGCCGGACTCAGAAGGCTTCCTCCCTTTAGGGCAAGTCCGCTTGTGTCTTACTTCGTGGAGGAGGAATGAGGGCGCCCAGAGATATTCTGACATGAAATGCCTAACGACAGAGGATCTGGAGGAGCTGGTTTGTCAGTGGAAGGAGCCAAAAAGCCTGCATTCCTAAGGCCTCGCTGAGAACTGCCAGACACTGTGCCGTCATAGGCCTAAGAACTGGAAATTGTGACGGCAAGGCAACACTTGGAATCCTAGGAGGCAGTGGAAGTGCGGCTCTCAAACTGGATGGAAGAAGCTTCCAAGCATAGTGTTCTTTCATGTACCAAAGAGAACCCAAGTGTCTGAGGCTGCTAGCCGTGTTGCTGGAGAGAACTGGCATCCCCGTGGGCCTGTCGGCTCATTTGCTCTTTCTGACCCTCGAAGGAAAGTCTTCCTAAAAGCCTTTGGGACCCGCTTAGAGAGAACAGCTGCCAAGCTGATGCACAGAACTTTGACAGAGAGACTAGCCCTGGGTCCCAAGCAGCCACCTATCTCTGGAGAGTACGTACCCCACCCAGGGATTCAAGCAGGGAGTTGGCCTTGTACAACTTACGCAGGACACTGGGAGGAGATGGAGGGCCACTCTACCTGCGCTCACACTACGTGGCCCGGAGAAGTTATCACGCAGCAGAATTCAACACCCTCCCACTACACGTGTGTAGCCAAAAGAGGCGCTGGGCAGTGGGTGTTCTCAGCCCAAGAGCAGTCCTTGTTCTGGGCCGCACCTGCTCTGTGGTTCAAAGGTTCTCTGAGTCTGCTCCTTTGGAGGCATTTCAGAGCTGAGGCTATCCCTGGGCTGCCGAAGCAAAGAGGCATAGCGGCCTTTCACACTGAAGGCATGGGCTTGTTTCCCATTCAGAGAGTGTATGTTGCCCCTCCCAGGCTGGAGGCCTGTAAGGTGACACCCTTTGCGCCGTGCCCCTGGAAAATGCCAGTGGCTGTACCCGATTTGGGCTGCCTGGTGAAACAACTTGCAGTCACCAGCACCCTGAGTCCCTTTCCTGAAGTCTGAGTCCTAGCTAGGTAAACTCGGCCTTCGGAGGCGAGAGGGGAGCAAACATGTTCAACTTGTGGGGAAAGTCTTTGACCAATGACCAGTATGCTTGTGCCTGGGCGAGGCTTAGGCAGGAGCTTTCCAACACAGGGTTTTGACCTTACCATAAGCCGTCCCTTTGGGCTGAAGCAGGCGGCGGGTCTGTCTGTATCACAGTCTGGGAAGGAGGGCCTCAGGTGAGTCTGCCAACTGACTGCCCTCCATCATAGCCAGCTGAGAAAATATGGCAAGGCTGATGGAACCCACTTACAGCGCAATGTTTCTCTTCCGAAGAGGAGATTTTGCTACCAAACGTCAGCAGCTCCTCAGAGTGCTGTTCTGGTGTAGACTAGGGAAAGCTCCCACGGTCCGAAGATTATGAACGGCTCTTTTCCAGTGGCTTCATCCGAGAGAGAGCCAGAAGGGCTGATCTCAACAAATAGGGCTGCACACCGTGAGTGCTTCGGGCAGGGCAGTCCTGAGCCAGTGTGCCACCTAAGGAATGAAAGCAAAGTTTCCTAGCCGCAGGAAAGCAGACCGAGGCCTGCTGTTTTCTCTAGGCGATTGACGTGAGCTTGAGGGTGAGGCCTGTACTACATTGTGGAAAAGCTCGGGGTCACGGCTGTCTTTCTCCCTCTCTCGGGCCCATACCCTGGGCTCAGCCATGGGGGAATGCTGAGTGGGAGAGACTGCCTCTCTGCCGGACTCAGAAGGCTTCCTCCCTTTAGGGCAAGTCCGCTTGTGTCTTACTTCGTGGAGGAGGAATGAGGGCGCCCAGAGATATTCTGACATGAAATGCCTAACGACAGAGGATCTGGAGGAGCTGGTTTGTCAGTGGAAGGAGCCAAAAAGCCTGCATTCCTAAGGCCTCGCTGAGAACTGCCAGACACTCTGCCGTCATAGGCCTAAGAACTGGAAATTGTGACGGCAAGGCAACACTTGGAATCCTAGGAGGCAGTGGAAGTGCGGCTCTCAAACTGGATGGAAGAAGCTTCCAAGCATAGTGTTCTTTCATGTACCAAAGAGAACCCAAGTGTCTGAGGCTGCTAGCCGTGTTGCTGGAGAGAACTGGCATCCCCGTGGGCCTGTCGGCTCATTTGCTCTTTCTGACCCTCGAAGGAAAGTCTTCCTAAAAGCCTTTGGGACCCGCTTAGAGAGAACAGCTGCCAAGCTGATGCACAGAACTTTGACAGAGAGACTAGCCCTGGGTCCCAAGCAGCCACCTATCTCTGGAGAGTACGTACCCCACCCAGGGATTCAAGCAGGGAGTTGGCCTTGTACAACTTACGCAGGACACTGGGAGGAGATGGAGGGCCACTCTACCTGCGCTCACACTACGTGGCCCGGAGAAGTTATCACGCAGCAGAATTCAACACCCTCCCACTACACGTGTGTAGCCAAAAGAGGCGCTGGGCAGTGGGTGTTCTCAGCCCAAGAGCAGTCCTTGTTCTGGGCCGCACCTGCTCTGTGGTTCAAAGGTTCTCTGAGTCTGCTCCTTTGGAGGCATTTCAGAGCGGACGCTATCCCTGGGCTGCCGAAGCAAAGAGGCATAGCGGCCTTTCACACTGAAGGCATGGGCTTGTTTCCCATTCAGAGAGTGTATGTTGCCCCTCCCAGGCTGGAGGCGCGTTAGGTGACACCCTTTGGGCCGTGCCCCTGGAAAATGCAAGGGGCTGTACCCGATTTGGGCTGCCTGGTGAAACCACTAGCAGTCACCAGCACCCTGAGTCCCTTTCCTGAAGTCTGAGTCCTAGCTAGGTAAACTCGGCCTTCGGAGGCGAGAGGGGAGCAAACATGTTCAACTTGTGGGGAAAGTCTTTGACCAATGACCAGTATGCTTGTGCCTGGGCGAGGCTTAGGCAGGAGCTTTCCAACACAGGGTTTTGACCTTACCATAAGCCGTCCCTTTGGGCTGAAGCAGGCGGCGGGTCTGTCTGTATCACAGTCTGGGAAGGAGGGCCTCAGGTGAGTCTGCCAACTGACTGCCCTCCATCATAGCCAGCTGAGAAAATATGGCAAGGCTGATGGAACCCACTTACAGCGCAATGTTTCTCTTCCGAAGAGGAGATGTTGCTACCAAACGTCAGCAGCTCCTCAGAGTGCTGTTCTGGTGTAGACTAGGGAAAGCTCCCACGGTCCGAAGATTATGAACGACGGCTCTTTTCCAGTGGCTTCATCCGAGAGAGAGCCAGAAGGGCTGATCTCAACAAATAGGGCTGCACACCGTGAGTGCTTCGGGCAGGGCAGTCCTGAGCCAGTGTGCCACCTAAGGAATGAAAGCAAAGTTTCCTAGCCGCAGGAAAGCAGACCGAGGCCTGCTGTTTTCTCTAGGCGATTGACGTGAGCTTGAGGGTGAGGCCTGTACTACATTGTGGAAAAGCTCGGGGTCACGGCTGTCTTTCTCCCTCTCTCGGGCCCATACCCTGGGCTCAGCCATGGGGGAATGCTGAGTGGGAGAGACTGCCTCTCTGCCAGACACAGAAGGATTCCTCCCTTTAGGGCAAATCCGTTTGTGTCTTACTTCGTGAAGGAGGAATGAGGGCGCCCAGAGATATTCTGACATGAAATGCCTAACGACAGAGGATCTGGAGGAGCTGGTTTGTCAGTGGAAGGAGCCAAAAAGCCTGCATTCCTAAGGCCTCGCTGAGAACTGCCAGACACTCTGCCGTCATAGGCCTAAGAACTGGAAATTGTGACGGCAAGGCAACACTTGGAATCCTAGGAGGCAGTGGAAGTGCGGCTCTCAAACTGGATGGAAGAAGCTTCCAAGCATAGTGTTCTTTCATGTACCAAAGAGAACCCAAGTGTCTGAGGCTGCTAGCCGTGTTGCTGGAGAGAACTGGCATCCCCGTGGGCCTGTCGGCTCATTTGCTCTTTCTGACCCTCGAAGGAAAGTCTTCCTAAAAGCCTTTGGGACCCGCTTAGAGAGAACAGCTGCCAAGCTGATGCACAGAACTTTGACAGAGAGACTAGCCCTGGGTCCCAAGCAGCCACCTATCTCTGGAGAGTACGTACCCCACCCAGGGATTCAAGCAGGGAGTTGGCCTTGTACAACTTACGCAGGACACTGGGAGGAGATGGAGGGCCACTCTACCTGCGCTCACACTACGTGGCCCGGAGAAGTTATCACGCAGCAGAATTCAACACCCTCCCACTACACGTGTGTAGCCAAAAGAGGCGCTGGGCAGTGGGTGTTCTCAGCCCAAGAGCAGTCCTTGTTCTGGGCCGCACCTGCTCTGTGGTTCAAAGGTTCTCTGAGTCTGCTCCTTTGGAGGCATTTCAGAGCGGACGCTATCCCTGGGCTGCCGAAGCAAAGAGGCATAGCGGCCTTTCACACTGAAGGCATGGGCTTGTTTCCCATTCAGAGAGTGTATGTTGCCCCTCCCAGGCTGGAGGCGCGTTGGGTGACACCCTTTGGGCCGTGCCCCTGGAAAATGCAAGGGGCTGTACCCGATTTGGGCTGCCTGGTGAAACCACTAGCAGTCACCAGCACCCTGAGTACCTTTCCTGAAGTCTGAGTCCTAGCTAGGTAAACTCGGCCTTCGGAGGCGAGAGGGGAGCAAACATGTTCAACTTGTGGGGAAAGTCTTGGACCAATGACCAGTATGCTTGTGCTTGGGCGAGGCTTAGGCAGGAGCTTTCCAACACAGGGTTTTGACCTTACCATAAGCCGTCCCTTTGGGCTGAAGCAGGCGGCGGGTCTGTGTGTATCACAGTCTGGGAAGGAGGGCCTCAGGTGAGTCTGCCAACTGACTGCCCTCCATCATAGCCAGCTGAGAAAATATGGCAAGGCTGATGGAACCCACTTACAGCGCAATGTTTCTCTTCAGAAGAGGAGATGTTGCTACCAAACGTCAGCAGCTCCTCAGAGTGCTGTTCTGGTGTAGACTAGGGCAAGCTCCCACGGTCCGAAGATTATGAACGACGGCTCTTTTCCAGTTGCTTCATCCGAGAGAGAGCCAGAAGGGCTGATCTCAACAAATAGGGCTGCACACCGCGAGTGCTTCGGGCAGGGCAGTCCTGAGCCAGTGTGCCACCTAAGGAATGAAAGCAAAGTTTCCTAGCCGCAGGAAAGCAGACCGAGGCCTGCTGTTTTCTCTAGGCGATTGACGTGAGCTTGAGGGTGAGGCCTGTACTACATTGTGGAAAAGCTCGGGGTCACGGCTGTCTTCCTCCCTCTCTCGGGCCCATACCCTGGGCTCAGCCATGGGGGAATGCTGAGTGGGAGAGACTGCCTCTCTGCCGGACTCAGAAGGCTTCCTCCCTTTAGGGCAAGTCCGTTTGTGTCTTACTTCGTGGAGGAGGAATGAGGGCGCCCAGAGATATTCTGACATGAAATGCCTAACGACAGAGGATCTGGAGGAGCTGGTTTGTCAGTGGAAGGAGCCAAAAAGCCTGCATTCCTAAGGCCTCTCTGAGAACTGCCAAGACACTCTGCCGTCATAGGCCTAAGAACTGGAAATTGGGACGGCAAGGCAACACTTGGAATCCTAGGATGCACTGGAAGTGCGGCTCTCAAACTGGATTGGAAGAAGCTTCCAAGCATAGTGTTCTTTCATGTACCAAAGAGAACCCAAGTGTCTGAGGCTGCTAGCGGTGTTGCTGGAGAGAACTGGCATCCCCGTGGGCCTGTCGGCTCATTTGCTCTTTCTGACCCTCGAAGGAAAGTCTTCCAAAAAGCCTTTGGGACCCGCTTAGAGAGAACAGCTGCGAAGCTGATGCACAGAACTTTGACAGAGAGACTAGCCCTGGGTCCCAAGCAGCCACCTATCTCTGGAGAGTACGTACCCCACCCAGGGATTCAAGCAGGGAGTTGGCCTTGTACAACTTACGCAGGACACTGGGAGGAGATGGAGGGCCACTCTACCTGCGCTCACACTACGTGGCCCGGAGAAGTTATCACGCAGCAGAATTCAACACCCTCCCACTACACGTGTGTAGCCAAAAGAGGCGCTGGGCAGTGGGTGTTCTCAGCCCAAGAGCAGTCCTTGTTCTGGGCCGCACCTGCTCTGTGGTTCAAAGGTTCTCTGAGTCTGCTCCTTTGGAGGCATTTCAGAGCGGACGCTATCCCCGGGCTGCCGAAGCAAAGAGGCATAGCGGCCTTTCACACTGAAGGCATGGGCTTGTTTCCCATTCAGAGAGTGTATGTTGCCCCTCCCAGGCTGGAGGCGCGTTAGGTGACACCCTTTGGGCCGTGCCCCTGGAAAATGCAAGGGGCTGTACCCGATTTGGGCTGCCTGGTGAAACCACTAGCAGTCACCAGCACCCTGAGTCCCTTTCCTGAAGTCTGAGTCCTAGCTAGGTAAACTCGGCCTTCGGAGGCGAGAGGGGAGCAAACATGTTCAACTTGTGGGGAAAGTCTTGGACCAATGACCAGTATGCTTGTGCTTGGGCGAGGCTTAGGCAGGAGCTTTCCAACACAGGGTTTTGACCTTACCATAAGCCGTCCCTTTGGGCTGAAGCAGGCGGCGGGTCTGTGTGTATCACAGTCTGGGAAGGAGGGCCTCAGGTGAGTCTGCCAACTGACTGCCCTCCATCATAGCCAGCTGAGAAAATATGGCAAGGCTGATGGAACCCACTTACAGCGAAATGTTTCTCTTCAGAAGAGGAGATGTTGCTACCAAACGTCAGCAGCTCCTCAGAGTGCTGTTCTGGTGTAGACTAGGGCAAGCTCCCACGGTCCGAAGATTATGAACGACGGCTCTTTTCCAGTTGCTTCATCCGAGAGAGAGCCAGAAGGGCTGATCTCAACAAATAGGGCTGCACACCGCGAGTGCTTCGGGCAGGGCAGTCCTGAGCCAGTGTGCCACCTAAGGAATGAAAGCAAAGTTTCCTAGCCGCAGGAAAGCAGACCGAGGCCTGCTGTTTTCTCTAGGCGATTGACGTGAGCTTGAGGGTGAGGCCTGTACTACATTGTGGAAAAGCTCGGGGTCACGGCTGTCTTCCTCCCTCTCTCGGGCCCATACCCTGGGCTCAGCCATGGGGGAATGCTGAGTGGGAGAGACTGCCTCTCTGCCGGACTCAGAAGGCTTCCTCCCTTTAGGGCAAGTCCGTTTGTGTCTTACTTCGTGGAGGAGGAATGAGGGCGCCCAGAGATATTCTGACATGAAATGCCTAACGACAGAGGATCTGGAGGAGCTGGTTTGTCAGTGGAAGGAGCCAAAAAGCCTGCATTCCTAAGGCCTCTCTGAGAACTGCCAAGACACTCTGCCGTCATAGGCCTAAGAACTGGAAATTGGGACGGCAAGGCAACACTTGGAATCCTAGGATGCACTGGAAGTGCGGCTCTCAAACTGGATTGGAAGAAGCTTCCAAGCATAGTGTTCTTTCATGTACCAAAGAGAACCCAAGTGTCTGAGGCTGCTAGCGGTGTTGCTGGAGAGAACTGGCATCCCCGTGGGCCTGTCGGCTCATTTGCTCTTTCTGACCCTCGAAGGAAAGTCTTCC
The DNA here is from genome assembly GCF_965194805.1 of Balaenoptera borealis. NCBI lineage: Eukaryota > Metazoa > Chordata > Mammalia > Artiodactyla > Balaenopteridae > Balaenoptera > Balaenoptera borealis. The sequence goes on along the minus strand of NC_138879.1, from coordinate 28,285,723 downwards.
AAAAAGCCTTTGGGACCCGCTTAGAGAGAACAGCTGCGAAGCTGATGCACAGAACTTTGACAGAGAGACTAGCCCTGGGTCCCAAGCAGCCACCTATCTCTGGAGAGTACGTACCCCACCCAGGGATTCAAGCAGGGAGTTGGCCTTGTACAACTTACGCAGGACACTGGGAGGAGATGGAGGGCCACTCTACCTGCGCTCACACTACGTGGCCCGGAGAAGTTATCACGCAGCAGAATTCAACACCCTCCCACTACACGTGTGTAGCCAAAAGAGGCGCTGGGCAGTGGGTGTTCTCAGCCCAAGAGCAGTCCTTGTTCTGGGCCGCACCTGCTCTGTGGTTCAAAGGTTCTCTGAGTCTGCTCCTTTGGAGGCATTTCAGAGCGGACGCTATCCCCGGGCTGCCGAAGCAAAGAGGCATAGCGGCCTTTCACACTGAAGGCATGGGCTTGTTTCCCATTCAGAGAGTGTATGTTGCCCCTCCCAGGCTGGAGGCGCGTTAGGTGACACCCTTTGGGCCGTGCCCCTGGAAAATGCAAGGGGCTGTACCCGATTTGGGCTGCCTGGTGAAACCACTAGCAGTCACCAGCACCCTGAGTACCTTTCCTGAAGTCTGAGTCCTAGCTAGGTAAACTCGGCCTTCGGAGGCGAGAGGGGAGCAAACATGTTCAACTTGTGGGGAAAGTCTTGGACCAATGACCAGTATGCTTGTGCTTGGGCGAGGCTTAGGCAGGAGCTTTCCAACACAGGGTTTTGACCTTACCATAAGCCGTCCCTTTGGGCTGAAGCAGGCGGCGGGTCTGTGTGTATCACAGTCTGGGAAGGAGGGCCTCAGGTGAGTCTGCCAACTGACTGCCCTCCATCATAGCCAGCTGAGAAAATATGGCAAGGCTGATGGAACCCACTTACAGCGAAATGTTTCTCTTCAGAAGAGGAGATGTTGCTACCAAACGTCAGCAGCTCCTCAGAGTGCTGTTCTGGTGTAGACTAGGGCAAGCTCCCACGGTCCGAAGATTATGAACGACGGCTCTTTTCCAGTTGCTTCATCCGAGAGAGAGCCAGAAGGGCTGATCTCAACAAATAGGGCTGCACACCGCGAGTGCTTCGGGCAGGGCAGTCCTGAGCCAGTGTGCCACCTAAGGAATGAAAGCAAAGTTTCCTAGCCGCAGGAAAGCAGACCGAGGCCTGCTGTTTTCTCTAGGCGATTGACGTGAGCTTGAGGGTGAGGCCTGTACTACATTGTGGAAAAGCTCGGGGTCACGGCTGTCTTCCTCCCTCTCTCGGGCCCATACCCTGGGCTCAGCCATGGGGGAATGCTGAGTGGGAGAGACTGCCTCTCTGCCGGACTCAGAAGGCTTCCTCCCTTTAGGGCAAGTCCGTTTGTGTCTTACTTCGTGGAGGAGGAATGAGGGCGCCCAGAGATATTCTGACATGAAATGCCTAACGACAGAGGATCTGGAGGAGCTGGTTTGTCAGTGGAAGGAGCCAAAAAGCCTGCATTCCTAAGGCCTCGCTGAGAACTGCCAAGACACTCTGCCGTCATAGGCCTAAGAACTGGAAATTGGGACGGCAAGGCAACACTTGGAATCCTAGGATGCACTGGAAGTGCGGCTCTCAAACTGGATTGGAAGAAGCTTCCAAGCATAGTGTTCTTTCATGTACCAAAGAGAACCCAAGTGTCTGAGGCTGCTAGCGGTGTTGCTGGAGAGAACTGGCATCCCCGTGGGCCTGTCGGCTCATTTGCTCTTTCTGACCCTCGAAGGAAAGTCTTCCAAAAAGCCTTTGGGACCCGCTTAGAGAGAACAGCTGCGAAGCTGATGCACAGAACTTTGACAGAGAGACTAGCCCTGGGTCCCAAGCAGCCACCTATCTCTGGAGAGTACGTACCCCACCCAGGGATTCAAGCAGGGAGTTGGCCTTGTACAACTTACGCAGGACACTGGGAGGAGATGGAGGGCCACTCTACCTGCGCTCACACTACGTGGCCCGGAGAAGTTATCACGCAGCAGAATTCAACACCCTCCCACTACACGTGTGTAGCCAAAAGAGGCGCTGGGCAGTGGGTGTTCTCAGCCCAAGAGCAGTCCTTGTTCTGGGCCGCACCTGCTCTGTGGTTCAAAGGTTCTCTGAGTCTGCTCCTTTGGAGGCATTTCAGAGCGGACGCTATCCCCGGGCTGCCGAAGCAAAGAGGCATAGCGGCCTTTCACACTGAAGGCATGGGCTTGTTTCCCATTCAGAGAGTGTATGTTGCCCCTCCCAGGCTGGAGGCGCGTTGGGTGACACCCTTTGGGCCGTGCCCCTGGAAAATGCAAGGGGCTGTACCCGATTTGGGCTGCCTGGTGAAACCACTAGCAGTCACCAGCACCCTGAGTACCTTTCCTGAAGTCTGAGTCCTAGCTAGGTAAACTCGGCCTTCGGAGGCGAGAGGGGAGCAAACATGTTCAACTTGTGGGGAAAGTCTTGGACCAATGACCAGTATGCTTGTGCTTGGGCGAGGCTTAGGCAGGAGCTTTCCAACACAGGGTTTTGACCTTACCATAAGCCGTCCCTTTGGGCTGAAGCAGGCGGCGGGTCTGTGTGTATCACAGTCTGGGAAGGAGGGCCTCAGGTGAGTCTGCCAACTGACTGCCCTCCATCATAGCCAGCTGAGAAAATATGGCAAGGCTGATGGAACCCACTTACAGCGAAATGTTTCTCTTCAGAAGAGGAGATGTTGCTACCAAACGTCAGCAGCTCCTCAGAGTGCTGTTCTGGTGTAGACTAGGGCAAGCTCCCACGGTCCGAAGATTATGAACGACGGCTCTTTTCCAGTTGCTTCATCCGAGAGAGAGCCAGAAGGGCTGATCTCAACAAATAGGGCTGCACACCGCGAGTGCTTCGGGCAGGGCAGTCCTGAGCCAGTGTGCCACCTAAGGAATGAAAGCAAAGTTTCCTAGCCGCAGGAAAGCAGACCGAGGCCTGCTGTTTTCTCTAGGCGATTGACGTGAGCTTGAGGGTGAGGCCTGTACTACATTGTGGAAAAGCTCGGGGTCACGGCTGTCTTCCTCCCTCTCTCGGGCCCATACCCTGGGCTCAGCCATGGGGGAATGCTGAGTGGGAGAGACTGCCTCTCTGCCGGACTCAGAAGGCTTCCTCCCTTTAGGGCAAGTCCGTTTGTGTCTTACTTCGTGGAGGAGGAATGAGGGCGCCCAGAGATATTCTGACATGAAATGCCTAACGACAGAGGATCTGGAGGAGCTGGTTTGTCAGTGGAAGGAGCCAAAAAGCCTGCATTCCTAAGGCCTCTCTGAGAACTGCCAAGACACTCTGCCGTCATAGGCCTAAGAACTGGAAATTGGGACGGCAAGGCAACACTTGGAATCCTAGGATGCACTGGAAGTGCGGCTCTCAAACTGGATTGGAAGAAGCTTCCAAGCATAGTGTTCTTTCATGTACCAAAGAGAACCCAAGTGTCTGAGGCTGCTAGCGGTGTTGCTGGAGAGAACTGGCATCCCCGTGGGCCTGTCGGCTCATTTGCTCTTTCTGACCCTCGAAGGAAAGTCTTCCAAAAAGCCTTTGGGACCCGCTTAGAGAGAACAGCTGCGAAGCTGATGCACAGAACTTTGACAGAGAGACTAGCCCTGGGTCCCAAGCAGCCACCTATCTCTGGAGAGTACGTACCCCACCCAGGGATTCAAGCAGGGAGTTGGCCTTGTACAACTTACGCAGGACACTGGGAGGAGATGGAGGGCCACTCTACCTGCGCTCACACTACGTGGCCCGGAGAAGTTATCACGCAGCAGAATTCAACACCCTCCCACTACACGTGTGTAGCCAAAAGAGGCGCTGGGCAGTGGGTGTTCTCAGCCCAAGAGCAGTCCTTGTTCTGGGCCGCACCTGCTCTGTGGTTCAAAGGTTCTCTGAGTCTGCTCCTTTGGAGGCATTTCAGAGCGGACGCTATCCCCGGGCTGCCGAAGCAAAGAGGCATAGCGGCCTTTCACACTGAAGGCATGGGCTTGTTTCCCATTCAGAGAGTGTATGTTGCCCCTCCCAGGCTGGAGGCGCGTTGGGTGACACCCTTTGGGCCGTGCCCCTGGAAAATGCAAGGGGCTGTACCCGATTTGGGCTGCCTGGTGAAACCACTAGCAGTCACCAGCACCCTGAGTACCTTTCCTGAAGTCTGAGTCCTAGCTAGGTAAACTCGGCCTTCGGAGGCGAGAGGGGAGCAAACATGTTCAACTTGTGGGGAAAGTCTTGGACCAATGACCAGTATGCTTGTGCTTGGGCGAGGCTTAGGCAGGAGCTTTCCAACACAGGGTTTTGACCTTACCATAAGCCGTCCCTTTGGGCTGAAGCAGGCGGCGGGTCTGTGTGTATCACAGTCTGGGAAGGAGGGCCTCAGGTGAGTCTGCCAACTGACTGCCCTCCATCATAGCCAGCTGAGAAAATATGGCAAGGCTGATGGAACCCACTTACAGCGAAATGTTTCTCTTCAGAAGAGGAGATGTTGCTACCAAACGTCAGCAGCTCCTCAGAGTGCTGTTCTGGTGTAGACTAGGGCAAGCTCCCACGGTCCGAAGATTATGAACGACGGCTCTTTTCCAGTTGCTTCATCCGAGAGAGAGCCAGAAGGGCTGATCTCAACAAATAGGGCTGCACACCGCGAGTGCTTCGGGCAGGGCAGTCCTGAGCCAGTGTGCCACCTAAGGAATGAAAGCAAAGTTTCCTAGCCGCAGGAAAGCAGACCGAGGCCTGCTGTTTTCTCTAGGCGATTGACGTGAGCTTGAGGGTGAGGCCTGTACTACATTGTGGAAAAGCTCGGGGTCACGGCTGTCTTCCTCCCTCTCTCGGGCCCATACCCTGGGCTCAGCCATGGGGGAATGCTGAGTGGGAGAGACTGCCTCTCTGCCGGACTCAGAAGGCTTCCTCCCTTTAGGGCAAGTCCGTTTGTGTCTTACTTCGTGGAGGAGGAATGAGGGCGCCCAGAGATATTCTGACATGAAATGCCTAACGACAGAGGATCTGGAGGAGCTGGTTTGTCAGTGGAAGGAGCCAAAAAGCCTGCATTCCTAAGGCCTCTCTGAGAACTGCCAAGACACTCTGCCGTCATAGGCCTAAGAACTGGAAATTGGGACGGCAAGGCAACACTTGGAATCCTAGGATGCACTGGAAGTGCGGCTCTCAAACTGGATTGGAAGAAGCTTCCAAGCATAGTGTTCTTTCATGTACCAAAGAGAACCCAAGTGTCTGAGGCTGCTAGCGGTGTTGCTGGAGAGAACTGGCATCCCCGTGGGCCTGTCGGCTCATTTGCTCTTTCTGACCCTCGAAGGAAAGTCTTCCAAAAAGCCTTTGGGACCCGCTTAGAGAGAACAGCTGCGAAGCTGATGCACAGAACTTTGACAGAGAGACTAGCCCTGGGTCCCAAGCAGCCACCTATCTCTGGAGAGTACGTACCCCACCCAGGGATTCAAGCAGGGAGTTGGCCTTGTACAACTTACGCAGGACACTGGGAGGAGATGGAGGGCCACTCTACCTGCGCTCACACTACGTGGCCCGGAGAAGTTATCACGCAGCAGAATTCAACACCCTCCCACTACACGTGTGTAGCCAAAAGAGGCGCTGGGCAGTGGGTGTTCTCAGCCCAAGAGCAGTCCTTGTTCTGGGCCGCACCTGCTCTGTGGTTCAAAGGTTCTCTGAGTCTGCTCCTTTGGAGGCATTTCAGAGCGGACGCTATCCCCGGGCTGCCGAAGCAAAGAGGCATAGCGGCCTTTCACACTGAAGGCATGGGCTTGTTTCCCATTCAGAGAGTGTATGTTGCCCCTCCCAGGCTGGAGGCGGGGTGACACCCTTTGGGCCGTGCCCCTGGAAAATGCAAGGGGCTGTACCCGATTTGGGCTGCCTGGTGAAACCACTAGCAGTCACCAGCACCCTGAGTACCTTTCCTGAAGTCTGAGTCCTAGCTAGGTAAACTCGGCCTTCGGAGGCGAGAGGGGAGCAAACATGTTCAACTTGTGGGGAAAGTCTTGGACCAATGACCAGTATGCTTGTGCTTGGGCGAGGCTTAGGCAGGAGCTTTCCAACACAGGGTTTTGACCTTACCATAAGCCGTCCCTTTGGGCTGAAGCAGGCGGCGGGTCCTGTGTGTATCACAGTCTGGGAAGGAGGGCCTCAGGTGAGTCTGCCAACTGACTGCCCTCCATCATAGCCAGCTGAGAAAATATGGCAAGGCTGATGGAACCCACTTACAGCGAAATGTTTCTCTTCAGAAGAGGAGATGTTGCTACCAAACGTCAGCAGCTCCTCAGAGTGCTGTTCTGGTGTAGACTAGGGCAAGCTCCCACGGTCCGAAGATTATGAACGACGGCTCTTTTCCAGTTGCTTCATCCGAGAGAGAGCCAGAAGGGCTGATCTCAACAATAGGGCTGCACACCGCGAGTGCTTCGGGCAGGGCAGTCCTGAGCCAGTGTGCCACCTAAGGAATGAAAGCAAAGTTTCCTAGCCGCAGGAAAGCAGGGACCGAGGCCTGCTGTTTTCTCTAGGCGATTGACGTGAGCTTGAGGGTGAGGCCTGTACTACATTGTGGAAAAGCTCGGGGTCACGGCTGTCTTCCTCCCTCTCTCGGGCCCATACCCTGGGCTCAGCCATGGGGGAATGCTGAGTGGGAGAGACTGCCTCTCTGCCGGACTCAGAAGGCTTCCTCCCTTTAGGGCAAGTCCGTTTGTGTCTTACTTCGTGGAGGAGGAATGAGGGCGCCCAGAGATATTCTGACATGGAAATGCCTAACGACAGAGGATCTGGAGGAGCTGGTTTGTCAGTGGAAGGAGCCAAAAAGCCTGCATTCCTAAGGCCTCTCTGAGAACTGCCAAGACACTCTGCCGTCATAGGCCTAAGAACTGGAAATTGGGACGGCAAGGCAACACCTTGGAATCCTAGGATGCACTGGAAGTGCGGCTCTCAAACTGGATTGGAAGAAGCTTCCAAGCATAGTGTTCTTTCATGTACCAAAGAGAACCCAAGTGTCTGAGGCTGCTAGCGGTGTTGCTGGAGAGAACTGGCATCCCCGTGGGCCTGTCGGCTCATTTGCTCTTTCTGACCCTCGAAGGAAAGTCTTCCAAAAAGCCTTTGGGACCCGCTTAGAGAGAACAGCTGCGAAGCTGATGCACAGAACTTTGACAGAGAGACTAGCCCTGGGTCCCAAGCAGCCACCTATCTCTGGAGAGTACGTACCCCACCCAGGGATTCAAGCAGGGAGTTGGCCTTGTACAACTTACGCAGGACACTGGGAGGAGATGGAGGGCCACTCTACCGGCGCTCACACTACGTGGCCCGGAGAAGTTATCACGCAGCAGAATTCAACACCCTCCCACTACACGTGTGTAGCCAAAAGAGGCGCTGGGCAGTGGGTGTTCTCAGCCCAAGAGCAGTCCTTGTTCTGGGCCGCACCTGCTCTGTGGTTCAAAGGTTCTCTGAGTCTGCTCCTTTGGAGGCATTTCAGAGCGGACGCTATCCCCGGGCTGCCGAAGCAAAGAGGCATAGCGGCCTTTCACACTGAAGGCATGGGCTTGTTTCCCATTCAGAGAGTGTATGTTGCCCCTCCCAGGCTGGAGGCGCGTTAGGTGACACCCTTTGGGCCGTGCCCCTGGAAAATGCAAGGGGCTGTACCCGATTTGGGCTGCCTGGTGAAACCACTAGCAGTCACCAGCACCCTGAGTACCTTTCCTGAAGTCTGAGTCCTAGCTAGGTAAACTCGGCCTTCGGAGGCGAGAGGGGAGCAAACATGTTCAACTTGTGGGGAAAGTCTTGGACCAATGACCAGTATGCTTGTGCTTGGGCGAGGCTTAGGCAGGAGCTTTCCAACACAGGGTTTTGACCTTACCATAAGCCGTCCCTTTGGGCTGAAGCAGGCGGCGGGTCTGTGTGTATCACAGTCTGGGAAGGAGGGCCTCAGGTGAGTCTGCCAACTGACTGCCCTCCATCATAGCCAGCTGAGAAAATATGGCAAGGCTGATGGAACCCACTTACAGCGAAATGTTTCTCTTCAGAAGAGGAGATGTTGCTACCAAACGTCAGCAGCTCCTCAGAGTGCTGTTCTGGTGTAGACTAGGGCAAGCTCCCACGGTCCGAAGATTATGAACGACGGCTCTTTTCCAGTTGCTTCATCCGAGAGAGAGCCAGAAGGGCTGATCTCAACAAATAGGGCTGCACACCGCGAGTGCTTCGGGCAGGGCAGTCCTGAGCCAGTGTGCCACCTAAGGAATGAAAGCAAAGTTTCCTAGCCGCAGGAAAGCAGACCGAGGCCTGCTGTTTTCTCTAGGCGATTGACGTGAGCTTGAGGGTGAGGCCTGTACTACATTGTGGAAAAGCTCGGGGTCACGGCTGTCTTCCTCCCTCTCTCGGGCCCATACCCTGGGCTCAGCCATGGGGGAATGCTGAGTGGGAGAGACTGCCTCTCTGCCGGACTCAGAAGGCTTCCTCCCTTTAGGGCAAGTCCGTTTGTGTCTTACTTCGTGGAGGAGGAATGAGGGCGCCCAGAGATATTCTGACATGAAATGCCTAACGACAGAGGATCTGGAGGAGCTGGTTTGTCAGTGGAAGGAGCCAAAAAGCCTGCATTCCTAAGGCCTCTCTGAGAACTGCCAAGACACTCTGCCGTCATAGGCCTAAGAACTGGAAATTGGGACGGCAAGGCAACACTTGGAATCCTAGGATGCACTGGAAGTGCGGCTCTCAAACTGGATTGGAAGAAGCTTCCAAGCATAGTGTTCTTTCATGTACCAAAGAGAACCCAAGTGTCTGAGGCTGCTAGCGGTGTTGCTGGAGAGAACTGGCATCCCCGTGGGCCTGTCGGCTCATTTGCTCTTTCTGACCCTCGAAGGAAAGTCTTCCAAAAAGCCTTTGGGACCCGCTTAGAGAGAACAGCTGCGAAGCTGATGCACAGAACTTTGACAGAGAGACTAGCCCTGGGTCCCAAGCAGCCACCTATCTCTGGAGAGTACGTACCCCACCCAGGGATTCAAGCAGGGAGTTGGCCTTGTACAACTTACGCAGGACACTGGGAGGAGATGGAGGGCCACTCTACCTGCGCTCACACTACGTGGCCCGGAGAAGTTATCACGCAGCAGAATTCAACACCCTCCCACTACACGTGTGTAGCCAAAAGAGGCGCTGGGCAGTGGGTGTTCTCAGCCCAAGAGCAGTCCTTGTTCTGGGCCGCACCTGCTCTGTGGTTCAAAGGTTCTCTGAGTCTGCTCCTTTGGAGGCATTTCAGAGCGGACGCTATCCCCGGGCTGCCGAAGCAAAGAGGCATAGCGGCCTTTCACACTGAAGGCATGGGCTTGTTTCCCATTCAGAGAGTGTATGTTGCCCCTCCCAGGCTGGAGGCGCGTTAGGTGACACCCTTTGGGCCGTGCCCCTGGAAAATGCAAGGGGCTGTACCCGATTTGGGCTGCCTGGTGAAACCACTAGCAGTCACCAGCACCCTGAGTACCTTTCCTGAAGTCTGAGTCCTAGCTAGGTAAACTCGGCCTTCGGAGGCGAGAGGGGAGCAAACATGTTCAACTTGTGGGGAAAGTCTTGGACCAATGACCAGTATGCTTGTGCTTGGGCGAGGCTTAGGCAGGAGCTTTCCAACACAGGGTTTTGACCTTACCATAAGCCGTCCCTTTGGGCTGAAGCAGGCGGCGGGTCTGTGTGTATCACAGTCTGGGAAGGAGGGCCTCAGGTGAGTCTGCCAACTGACTGCCCTCCATCATAGCCAGCTGAGAAAATATGGCAAGGCTGATGGAACCCACTTACAGCGAAATGTTTCTCTTCAGAAGAGGAGATGTTGCTACCAAACGTCAGCAGCTCCTCAGAGTGCTGTTCTGGTGTAGACTAGGGCAAGCTCCCACGGTCCGAAGATTATGAACGACGGCTCTTTTCCAGTTGCTTCATCCGAGAGAGAGCCAGAAGGGCTGATCTCAACAAATAGGGCTGCACACCGCGAGTGCTTCGGGCAGGGCAGTCCTGAGCCAGTGTGCCACCTAAGGAATGAAAGCAAAGTTTCCTAGCCGCAGGAAAGCAGACCGAGGCCTGCTGTTTTCTCTAGGCGATTGACGTGAGCTTGAGGGTGAGGCCTGTACTACATTGTGGAAAAGCTCGGGGTCACGGCTGTCTTCCTCCCTCTCTCGGGCCCATACCCTGGGCTCAGCCATGGGGGAATGCTGAGTGGGAGAGACTGCCTCTCTGCCGGACTCAGAAGGCTTCCTCCCTTTAGGGCAAGTCCGTTTGTGTCTTACTTCGTGGAGGAGGAATGAGGGCGCCCAGAGATATTCTGACATGAAATGCCTAACGACAGAGGATCTGGAGGAGCTGGTTTGTCAGTGGAAGGAGCCAAAAAGCCTGCATTCCTAAGGCCTCTCTGAGAACTGCCAAGACACTCTGCCGTCATAGGCCTAAGAACTGGAAATTGGGACGGCAAGGCAACACTTGGAATCCTAGGATGCACTGGAAGTGCGGCTCTCAAACTGGATTGGAAGAAGCTTCCAAGCATAGTGTTCTTTCATGTACCAAAGAGAACCCAAGTGTCTGAGGCTGCTAGCGGTGTTGCTGGAGAGAACTGGCATCCCCGTGGGCCTGTCGGCTCATTTGCTCTTTCTGACCCTCGAAGGAAAGTCTTCCAAAAAGCCTTTGGGACCCGCTTAGAGAGAACAGCTGCGAAGCTGATGCACAGAACTTTGACAGAGAGACTAGCCCTGGGTCCCAAGCAGCCACCTATCTCTGGAGAGTACGTACCCCACCCAGGGATTCAAGCAGGGAGTTGGCCTTGTACAACTTACGCAGGACACTGGGAGGAGATGGAGGGCCACTCTACCGGCGCTCACACTACGTGGCCCGGAGAAGTTATCACGCAGCAGAATTCAACACCCTCCCACTACACGTGTGTAGCCAAAAGAGGCGCTGGGCAGTGGGTGTTCTCAGCCCAAGAGCAGTCCTTGTTCTGGGCCGCACCTGCTCTGTGGTTCAAAGGTTCTCTGAGTCTGCTCCTTTGGAGGCATTTCAGAGCGGACGCTATCCCCGGGCTGCCGAAGCAAAGAGGCATAGCGGCCTTTCACACTGAAGGCATGGGCTTGTTTCCCATTCAGAGAGTGTATGTTGCCCCTCCCAGGCTGGAGGCGCGTTAGGTGACACCCTTTGGGCCGTGCCCCTGGAAAATGCAAGGGGCTGTACCCGATTTGGGCTGCCTGGTGAAACCACTAGCAGTCACCAGCACCCTGAGTACCTTTCCTGAAGTCTGAGTCCTAGCTAGGTAAACTCGGCCTTCGGAGGCGAGAGGGGAGCAAACATGTTCAACTTGTGGGGAAAGTCTTGGACCAATGACCAGTATGCTTGTGCTTGGGCGAGGCTTAGGCAGGAGCTTTCCAACACAGGGTTTTGACCTTACCATAAGCCGTCCCTTTGGGCTGAAGCAGGCGGCGGGTCTGTGTGTATCACAGTCTGGGAAGGAGGGCCTCAGGTGAGTCTGCCAACTGACTGCCCTCCATCATAGCCAGCTGAGAAAATATGGCAAGGCTGATGGAACCCACTTACAGCGAAATGTTTCTCTTCAGAAGAGGAGATGTTGCTACCAAACGTCAGCAGCTCCTCAGAGTGCTGTTCTGGTGTAGACTAGGGCAAGCTCCCACGGTCCGAAGATTATGAACGACGGCTCTTTTCCAGTTGCTTCATCCGAGAGAGAGCCAGAAGGGCTGATCTCAACAAATAGGGCTGCACACCGCGAGTGCTTCGGGCAGGGCAGTCCTGAGCCAGTGTGCCACCTAAGGAATGAAAGCAAAGTTTCCTAGCCGCAGGAAAGCAGACCGAGGCCTGCTGTTTTCTCTAGGCGATTGACGTGAGCTTGAGGGTGAGGCCTGTACTACATTGTGGAAAAGCTCGGGGTCACGGCTGTCTTCCTCCCTCTCTCGGGCCCATGCCCTGGGCTCAGCCATGGGGGAATGCTGAGTGGGAGAGACTGCCTCTCTGCCGGACTCAGAAGGCTTCCTCCCTTTAGGGCAAGTCCGTTTGTGTCTTACTTCGTGGAGGAGGAATGAGGGCGCCCAGAGATATTCTGACATGAAATGCCTAACGACAGAGGATCTGGAGGAGCTGGTTTGTCAGTGGAAGGAGCCAAAAAGCCTGCATTCCTAAGGCCTCTCTGAGAACTGCCAAGACACTCTGCCGTCATAGGCCTAAGAACTGGAAATTGGGACGGCAAGGCAACACTTGGAATCCTAGGATGCACTGGAAGTGCGGCTCCCAAACTGGATTGGAAGAAGCTTCCAAGCATAGTGTTCTTTCATGTACCAAAGAGAACCCAAGTGTCTGAGGCTGCTAGCGGTGTTGCTGGAGAGAACTGGCATCCCCGTGGGCCTGTCGGCTCATTTGCTCTTTCTGACCCTCGAAGGAAAGTCTTCCAAAAAGCCTTTGGGACCCGCTTAGAGAGAACAGCTGCGAAGCTGATGCACAGAACTTTGACAGAGAGACTAGCCCTGGGTCCCAAGCAGCCACCTATCTCTGGAGAGTACGTACCCCACCCAGGGATTCAAGCAGGGAGTTGGCCTTGTACAACTTACGCAGGACACTGGGAGGAGATGGAGGGCCACTCTACCGGCGCTCACACTACGTGGCCCGGAGAAGTTATCACGCAGCAGAATTCAACACCCTCCCACTACACGTGTGTAGCCAAAAGAGGCGCTGGGCAGTGGGTGTTCTCAGCCCAAGAGCAGTCCTTGTTCTGGGCCGCACCTGCTCTGTGGTTCAAAGGTTCTCTGAGTCTGCTCCTTTGGAGGCATTTCAGAGCGGACGCTATCCCCGGGCTGCCGAAGCAAAGAGGCATAGCGGCCTTTCACACTGAAGGCATGGGCTTGTTTCCCATTCAGAGAGTGTATGTTGCCCCTCCCAGGCTGGAGGCGCGTTAGGTGACACCCTTTGGGCCGTGCCCCTGGAAAATGCAAGGGGCTGTACCCGATTTGGGCTGCCTGGTGAAACCACTAGCAGTCACCAGCACCCTGAGTACCTTTCCTGAAGTCTGAGTCCTAGCTAGGTAAACTCGGCCTTCGGAGGCGAGAGGGGAGCAAACATGTTCAACTTGTGGGGAAAGTCTTGGACCAATGACCAGTATGCTTGTGCTTGGGCGAGGCTTAGGCAGGAGCTTTCCAACACAGGGTTTTGACCTTACCATAAGCCGTCCCTTTGGGCTGAAGCAGGCGGCGGGTCTGTGTGTATCACAGTCTGGGAAGGAGGGCCTCAGGTGAGTCTGCCAACTGACTGCCCTCCATCATAGCCAGCTGAGAAAATATGGCAAGGCTGATGGAACCCACTTACAGCGAAATGTTTCTCTTCAGAAGAGGAGATGTTGCTACCAAACGTCAGCAGCTCCTCAGAGTGCTGTTCTGGTGTAGACTAGGGCAAGCTCCCACGGTCCGAAGATTATGAACGACGGCTCTTTTCCAGTTGCTTCATCCGAGAGAGAGCCAGAAGGGCTGATCTCAACAAATAGGGCTGCACACCGCGAGTGCTTCGGGCAGGGCAGTCCTGAGCCAGTGTGCCACCTAAGGAATGAAAGCAAAGTTTCCTAGCCGCAGGAAAGCAGACCGAGGCCTGCTGTTTTCTCTAGGCGATTGACGTGAGCTTGAGGGTGAGGCCTGTACTACATTGTGGAAAAGCTCGGGGTCACGGCTGTCTTCCTCCCTCTCTCGGGCCCATGCCCTGGGCTCAGCCATGGGGGAATGCTGAGTGGGAGAGACTGCCTCTCTGCCGGACTCAGAAGGCTTCCTCCCTTTAGGGCAAGTCCGTTTGTGTCTTACTTCGTGGAGGAGGAATGAGGGCGCCCAGAGATATTCTGACATGAAATGCCTAACGACAGAGGATCTGGAGGAGCTGGTTTGTCAGTGGAAGGAGCCAAAAAGCCTGCATTCCTAAGGCCTCTCTGAGAACTGCCAAGACACTCTGCCGTCATAGGCCTAAGAACTGGAAATTGGGACGGCAAGGCAACACTTGGAATCCTAGGATGCACTGGAAGTGCGGCTCCCAAACTGGATTGGAAGAAGCTTCCAAGCATAGTGTTCTTTCATGTACCAAAGAGAACCCAAGTGTCTGAGGCTGCTAGCGGTGTTGCTGGAGAGAACTGGCATCCCCGTGGGCCTGTCGGCTCATTTGCTCTTTCTGACCCTCGAAGGAAAGTCTTCCAAAAAGCCTTTGGGACCCGCTTAGAGAGAACAGCTGCGAAGCTGATGCACAGAACTTTGACAGAGAGACTAGCCCTGGGTCCCAAGCAGCCACCTATCTCTGGAGAGTACGTACCCCACCCAGGGATTCAAGCAGGGAGTTGGCCTTGTACAACTTACGCAGGACACTGGGAGGAGATGGAGGGCCACTCTACCGGCGCTCACACTACGTGGCCCGGAGAAGTTATCACGCAGCAGAATTCAACACCCTCCCACTACACGTGTGTAGCCAAAAGAGGCGCTGGGCAGTGGGTGTTCTCAGCCCAAGAGCAGTCCTTGTTCTGGGCCGCACCTGCTCTGTGGTTCAAAGGTTCTCTGAGTCTGCTCCTTTGGAGGCATTTCAGAGCGGACGCTATCCCCGGGCTGCCGAAGCAAAGAGGCATAGCGGCCTTTCACACTGAAGGCATGGGCTTGTTTCCCATTCAGAGAGTGTATGTTGCCCCTCCCAGGCTGGAGGCGCGTTAGGTGACACCCTTTGGGCCGTGCCCCTGGAAAATGCAAGGGGCTGTACCCGATTTGGGCTGCCTGGTGAAACCACTAGCAGTCACCAGCACCCTGAGTACCTTTCCTGAAGTCTGAGTCCTAGCTAGGTAAACTCGGCCTTCGGAGGCGAGAGGGGAGCAAACATGTTCAACTTGTGGGGAAAGTCTTGGACCAATGACCAGTATGCTTGTGCTTGGGCGAGGCTTAGGCAGGAGCTTTCCAACACAGGGTTTTGACCTTACCATAAGCCGTCCCTTTGGGCTGAAGCAGGCGGCGGGTCTGTGTGTATCACAGTCTGGGAAGGAGGGCCTCAGGTGAGTCTGCCAACTGACTGCCCTCCATCATAGCCAGCTGAGAAAATATGGCAAGGCTGATGGAACCCACTTACAGCGAAATGTTTCTCTTCAGAAGAGGAGATGTTGCTACCAAACGTCAGCAGCTCCTCAGAGTGCTGTTCTGGTGTAGACTAGGGCAAGCTCCCACGGTCCGAAGATTATGAACGACGGCTCTTTTCCAGTTGCTTCATCCGAGAGAGAGCCAGAAGGGCTGATCTCAACAAATAGGGCTGCACACCGCGAGTGCTTCGGGCAGGGCAGTCCTGAGCCAGTGTGCCACCTAAGGAATGAAAGCAAAGTTTCCTAGCCGCAGGAAAGCAGACCGAGGCCTGCTGTTTTCTCTAGGCGATTGACGTGAGCTTGAGGGTGAGGCCTGTACTACATTGTGGAAAAGCTCGGGGTCACGGCTGTCTTCCTCCCTCTCTCGGGCCCATGCCCTGGGCTCAGCCATGGGGGAATGCTGAGTGGGAGAGACTGCCTCTCTGCCGGACTCAGAAGGCTTCCTCCCTTTAGGGCAAGTCCGTTTGTGTCTTACTTCGTGGAGGAGGAATGAGGGCGCCCAGAGATATTCTGACATGAAATGCCTAACGACAGAGGATCTGGAGGAGCTGGTTTGTCAGTGGAAGGAGCCAAAAAGCCTGCATTCCTAAGGCCTCTCTGAGAACTGCCAAGACACTCTGCCGTCATAGGCCTAAGAACTGGAAATTGGGACGGCAAGGCAACACTTGGAATCCTAGGATGCACTGGAAGTGCGGCTCCCAAACTGGATTGGAAGAAGCTTCCAAGCATAGTGTTCTTTCATGTACCAAAGAGAACCCAAGTGTCTGAGGCTGCTAGCGGTGTTGCTGGAGAGAACTGGCATCCCCGTGGGCCTGTCGGCTCATTTGCTCTTTCTGACCCTCGAAGGAAAGTCTTCCAAAAAGCCTTTGGGACCCGCTTAGAGAGAACAGCTGCGAAGCTGATGCACAGAACTTTGACAGAGAGACTAGCCCTGGGTCCCAAGCAGCCACCTATCTCTGGAGAGTACGTACCCCACCCAGGGATTCAAGCAGGGAGTTGGCCTTGTACAACTTACGCAGGACACTGGGAGGAGATGGAGGGCCACTCTACCGGCGCTCACACTACGTGGCCCGGAGAAGTTATCACGCAGCAGAATTCAACACCCTCCCACTACACGTGTGTAGCCAAAAGAGGCGCTGGGCAGTGGGTGTTCTCAGCCCAAGAGCAGTCCTTGTTCTGGGCCGCACCTGCTCTGTGGTTCAAAGGTTCTCTGAGTCTGCTCCTTTGGAGGCATTTCAGAGCGGACGCTATCCCCGGGCTGCCGAAGCAAAGAGGCATAGCGGCCTTTCACACTGAAGGCATGGGCTTGTTTCCCATTCAGAGAGTGTATGTTGCCCCTCCCAGGCTGGAGGCGCGTTAGGTGACACCCTTTGGGCCGTGCCCCTGGAAAATGCAAGGGGCTGTACCCGATTTGGGCTGCCTGGTGAAACCACTAGCAGTCACCAGCACCCTGAGTACCTTTCCTGAAGTCTGAGTCCTAGCTAGGTAAACTCGGCCTTCGGAGGCGAGAGGGGAGCAAACATGTTCAACTTGTGGGGAAAGTCTTGGACCAATGACCAGTATGCTTGTGCTTGGGCGAGGCTTAGGCAGGAGCTTTCCAACACAGGGTTTTGACCTTACCATAAGCCGTCCCTTTGGGCTGAAGCAGGCGGCGGGTCTGTGTGTATCACAGTCTGGGAAGGAGGGCCTCAGGTGAGTCTGCCAACTGACTGCCCTCCATCATAGCCAGCTGAGAAAATATGGCAAGGCTGATGGAACCCACTTACAGCGAAATGTTTCTCTTCAGAAGAGGAGATGTTGCTACCAAACGTCAGCAGCTCCTCAGAGTGCTGTTCTGGTGTAGACTAGGGCAAGCTCCCACGGTCCGAAGATTATGAACGACGGCTCTTTTCCAGTTGCTTCATCCGAGAGAGAGCCAGAAGGGCTGATCTCAACAAATAGGGCTGCACACCGCGAGTGCTTCGGGCAGGGCAGTCCTGAGCCAGTGTGCCACCTAAGGAATGAAAGCAAAGTTTCCTAGCCGCAGGAAAGCAGACCGAGGCCTGCTGTTTTCTCTAGGCGATTGACGTGAGCTTGAGGGTGAGGCCTGTACTACATTGTGGAAAAGCTCGGGGTCACGGCTGTCTTCCTCCCTCTCTCGGGCCCATGCCCTGGGCTCAGCCATGGGGGAATGCTGAGTGGGAGAGACTGCCTCTCTGCCGGACTCAGAAGGCTTCCTCCCTTTAGGGCAAGTCCGTTTGTGTCTTACTTCGTGGAGGAGGAATGAGGGCGCCCAGAGATATTCTGACATGAAATGCCTAACGACAGAGGATCTGGAGGAGCTGGTTTGTCAGTGGAAGGAGCCAAAAAGCCTGCATTCCTAAGGCCTCTCTGAGAACTGCCAAGACACTCTGCCGTCATAGGCCTAAGAACTGGAAATTGGGACGGCAAGGCAACACTTGGAATCCTAGGATGCACTGGAAGTGCGGCTCCCAAACTGGATTGGAAGAAGCTTCCAAGCATAGTGTTCTTTCATGTACCAAAGAGAACCCAAGTGTCTGAGGCTGCTAGCGGTGTTGCTGGAGAGAACTGGCATCCCCGTGGGCCTGTCGGCTCATTTGCTCTTTCTGACCCTCGAAGGAAAGTCTTCCAAAAAGCCTTTGGGACCCGCTTAGAGAGAACAGCTGCGAAGCTGATGCACAGAACTTTGACAGAGAGACTAGCCCTGGGTCCCAAGCAGCCACCTATCTCTGGAGAGTACGTACCCCACCCAGGGATTCAAGCAGGGAGTTGGCCTTGTACAACTTACGCAGGACACTGGGAGGAGATGGAGGGCCACTCTACCGGCGCTCACACTACGTGGCCCGGAGAAGTTATCACGCAGCAGAATTCAACACCCTCCCACTACACGTGTGTAGCCAAAAGAGGCGCTGGGCAGTGGGTGTTCTCAGCCCAAGAGCAGTCCTTGTTCTGGGCCGCACCTGCTCTGTGGTTCAAAGGTTCTCTGAGTCTGCTCCTTTGGAGGCATTTCAGAGCGGACGCTATCCCCGGGCTGCCGAAGCAAAGAGGCATAGCGGCCTTTCACACTGAAGGCATGGGCTTGTTTCCCATTCAGAGAGTGTATGTTGCCCCTCCCAGGCTGGAGGCGCGTTAGGTGACACCCTTTGGGCCGTGCCCCTGGAAAATGCAAGGGGCTGTACCCGATTTGGGCTGCCTGGTGAAACCACTAGCAGTCACCAGCACCCTGAGTACCTTTCCTGAAGTCTGAGTCCTAGCTAGGTAAACTCGGCCTTCGGAGGCGAGAGGGGAGCAAACATGTTCAACTTGTGGGGAAAGTCTTGGACCAATGACCAGTATGCTTGTGCTTGGGCGAGGCTTAGGCAGGAGCTTTCCAACACAGGGTTTTGACCTTACCATAAGCCGTCCCTTTGGGCTGAAGCAGGCGGCGGGTCTGTGTGTATCACAGTCTGGGAAGGAGGGCCTCAGGTGAGTCTGCCAACTGACTGCCCTCCATCATAGCCAGCTGAGAAAATATGGCAAGGCTGATGGAACCCACTTACAGCGAAATGTTTCTCTTCAGAAGAGGAGATGTTGCTACCAAACGTCAGCAGCTCCTCAGAGTGCTGTTCTGGTGTAGACTAGGGCAAGCTCCCACGGTCCGAAGATTATGAACGACGGCTCTTTTCCAGTTGCTTCATCCGAGAGAGAGCCAGAAGGGCTGATCTCAACAAATAGGGCTGCACACCGCGAGTGCTTCGGGCAGGGCAGTCCTGAGCCAGTGTGCCACCTAAGGAATGAAAGCAAAGTTTCCTAGCCGCAGGAAAGCAGACCGAGGCCTGCTGTTTTCTCTAGGCGATTGACGTGAGCTTGAGGGTGAGGCCTGTACTACATTGTGGAAAAGCTCGGGGTCACGGCTGTCTTCCTCCCTCTCTCGGGCCCATGCCCTGGGCTCAGCCATGGGGGAATGCTGAGTGGGAGAGACTGCCTCTCTGCCGGACTCAGAAGGCTTCCTCCCTTTAGGGCAAGTCCGTTTGTGTCTTACTTCGTGGAGGAGGAATGAGGGCGCCCAGAGATATTCTGACATGAAATGCCTAACGACAGAGGATCTGGAGGAGCTGGTTTGTCAGTGGAAGGAGCCAAAAAGCCTGCATTCCTAAGGCCTCTCTGAGAACTGCCAAGACACTCTGCCGTCATAGGCCTAAGAACTGGAAATTGGGACGGCAAGGCAACACTTGGAATCCTAGGATGCACTGGAAGTGCGGCTCCCAAACTGGATTGGAAGAAGCTTCCAAGCATAGTGTTCTTTCATGTACCAAAGAGAACCCAAGTGTCTGAGGCTGCTAGCGGTGTTGCTGGAGAGAACTGGCATCCCCGTGGGCCTGTCGGCTCATTTGCTCTTTCTGACCCTCGAAGGAAAGTCTTCCAAAAAGCCTTTGGGACCCGCTTAGAGAGAACAGCTGCGAAGCTGATGCACAGAACTTTGACAGAGAGACTAGCCCTGGGTCCCAAGCAGCCACCTATCTCTGGAGAGTACGTACCCCACCCAGGGATTCAAGCAGGGAGTTGGCCTTGTACAACTTACGCAGGACACTGGGAGGAGATGGAGGGCCACTCTACCGGCGCTCACACTACGTGGCCCGGAGAAGTTATCACGCAGCAGAATTCAACACCCTCCCACTACACGTGTGTAGCCAAAAGAGGCGCTGGGCAGTGGGTGTTCTCAGCCCAAGAGCAGTCCTTGTTCTGGGCCGCACCTGCTCTGTGGTTCAAAGGTTCTCTGAGTCTGCTCCTTTGGAGGCATTTCAGAGCGGACGCTATCCCCGGGCTGCCGAAGCAAAGAGGCATAGCGGCCTTTCACACTGAAGGCATGGGCTTGTTTCCCATTCAGAGAGTGTATGTTGCCCCTCCCAGGCTGGAGGCGCGTTAGGTGACACCCTTTGGGCCGTGCCCCTGGAAAATGCAAGGGGCTGTACCCGATTTGGGCTGCCTGGTGAAACCACTAGCAGTCACCAGCACCCTGAGTACCTTTCCTGAAGTCTGAGTCCTAGCTAGGTAAACTCGGCCTTCGGAGGCGAGAGGGGAGCAAACATGTTCAACTTGTGGGGAAAGTCTTGGACCAATGACCAGTATGCTTGTGCTTGGGCGAGGCTTAGGCAGGAGCTTTCCAACACAGGGTTTTGACCTTACCATAAGCCGTCCCTTTGGGCTGAAGCAGGCGGCGGGTCTGTGTGTATCACAGTCTGGGAAGGAGGGCCTCAGGTGAGTCTGCCAACTGACTGCCCTCCATCATAGCCAGCTGAGAAAATATGGCAAGGCTGATGGAACCCACTTACAGCGAAATGTTTCTCTTCAGAAGAGGAGATGTTGCTACCAAACGTCAGCAGCTCCTCAGAGTGCTGTTCTGGTGTAGACTAGGGCAAGCTCCCACGGTCCGAAGATTATGAACGACGGCTCTTTTCCAGTTGCTTCATCCGAGAGAGAGCCAGAAGGGCTGATCTCAACAAATAGGGCTGCACACCGCGAGTGCTTCGGGCAGGGCAGTCCTGAGCCAGTGTGCCACCTAAGGAATGAAAGCAAAGTTTCCTAGCCGCAGGAAAGCAGACCGAGGCCTGCTGTTTTCTCTAGGCGATTGACGTGAGCTTGAGGGTGAGGCCTGTACTACATTGTGGAAAAGCTCGGGGTCACGGCTGTCTTCCTCCCTCTCTCGGGCCCATGCCCTGGGCTCAGCCATGGGGGAATGCTGAGTGGGAGAGACTGCCTCTCTGCCGGACTCAGAAGGCTTCCTCCCTTTAGGGCAAGTCCGTTTGTGTCTTACTTCGTGGAGGAGGAATGAGGGCGCCCAGAGATATTCTGACATGAAATGCCTAACGACAGAGGATCTGGAGGAGCTGGTTTGTCAGTGGAAGGAGCCAAAAAGCCTGCATTCCTAAGGCCTCTCTGAGAACTGCCAAGACACTCTGCCGTCATAGGCCTAAGAACTGGAAATTGGGACGGCAAGGCAACACTTGGAATCCTAGGATGCACTGGAAGTGCGGCTCCCAAACTGGATTGGAAGAAGCTTCCAAGCATAGTGTTCTTTCATGTACCAAAGAGAACCCAAGTGTCTGAGGCTGCTAGCGGTGTTGCTGGAGAGAACTGGCATCCCCGTGGGCCTGTCGGCTCATTTGCTCTTTCTGACCCTCGAAGGAAAGTCTTCCAAAAAGCCTTTGGGACCCGCTTAGAGAGAACAGCTGCGAAGCTGATGCACAGAACTTTGACAGAGAGACTAGCCCTGGGTCCCAAGCAGCCACCTATCTCTGGAGAGTACGTACCCCACCCAGGGATTCAAGCAGGGAGTTGGCCTTGTACAACTTACGCAGGACACTGGGAGGAGATGGAGGGCCACTCTACCTGCGCTCACACTACGTGGCCCGGAGAAGTTATCACGCAGCAGAATTCAACACCCTCCCACTACACGTGTGTAGCCAAAAGAGGCGCTGGGCAGTGGGTGTTCTCAGCCCAAGAGCAGTCCTTGTTCTGGGCCGCACCTGCTCTGTGGTTCAAAGGTTCTCTGAGTCTGCTCCTTTGGAGGCATTTCAGAGCGGACGCTATCCCCGGGCTGCCGAAGCAAAGAGGCATAGCGGCCTTTCACACTGAAGGCATGGGCTTGTTTCCCATTCAGAGAGTGTATGTTGCCCCTCCCAGGCTGGAGGCGCGTTAGGTGACACCCTTTGGGCCGTGCCCCTGGAAAATGCAAGGGGCTGTACCCGATTTGGGCTGCCTGGTGAAACCACTAGCAGTCACCAGCACCCTGAGTACCTTTCCTGAAGTCTGAGTCCTAGCTAGGTAAACTCGGCCTTCGGAGGCGAGAGGGGAGCAAACATGTTCAACTTGTGGGGAAAGTCTTGGACCAATGACCAGTATGCTTGTGCTTGGGCGAGGCTTAGGCAGGAGCTTTCCAACACAGGGTTTTGACCTTACCATAAGCCGTCCCTTTGGGCTGAAGCAGGCGGCGGGTCTGTGTGTATCACAGTCTGGGAAGGAGGGCCTCAGGTGAGTCTGCCAACTGACTGCCCTCCATCATAGCCAGCTGAGAAAATATGGCAAGGCTGATGGAACCCACTTACAGCGAAATGTTTCTCTTCAGAAGAGGAGATGTTGCTACCAAACGTCAGCAGCTCCTCAGAGTGCTGTTCTGGTGTAGACTAGGGCAAGCTCCCACGGTCCGAAGATTATGAACGACGGCTCTTTTCCAGTTGCTTCATCCGAGAGAGAGCCAGAAGGGCTGATCTCAACAAATAGGGCTGCACACCGCGAGTGCTTCGGGCAGGGCAGTCCTGAGCCAGTGTGCCACCTAAGGAATGAAAGCAAAGTTTCCTAGCCGCAGGAAAGCAGACCGAGGCCTGCTGTTTTCTCTAGGCGATTGACGTGAGCTTGAGGGTGAGGCCTGTACTACATTGTGGAAAAGCTCGGGGTCACGGCTGTCTTCCTCCCTCTCTCGGGCCCATGCCCTGGGCTCAGCCATGGGGGAATGCTGAGTGGGAGAGACTGCCTCTCTGCCGGACTCAGAAGGCTTCCTCCCTTTAGGGCAAGTCCGTTTGTGTCTTACTTCGTGGAGGAGGAATGAGGGCGCCCAGAGATATTCTGACATGAAATGCCTAACGACAGAGGATCTGGAGGAGCTGGTTTGTCAGTGGAAGGAGCCAAAAAGCCTGCATTCCTAAGGCCTCTCTGAGAACTGCCAAGACACTCTGCCGTCATAGGCCTAAGAACTGGAAATTGGGACGGCAAGGCAACACTTGGAATCCTAGGATGCACTGGAAGTGCGGCTCCCAAACTGGATTGGAAGAAGCTTCCAAGCATAGTGTTCTTTCATGTACCAAAGAGAACCCAAGTGTCTGAGGCTGCTAGCGGTGTTGCTGGAGAGAACTGGCATCCCCGTGGGCCTGTCGGCTCATTTGCTCTTTCTGACCCTCGAAGGAAAGTCTTCCAAAAAGCCTTTGGGACCCGCTTAGAGAGAACAGCTGCGAAGCTGATGCACAGAACTTTGACAGAGAGACTAGCCCTGGGTCCCAAGCAGCCACCTATCTCTGGAGAGTACGTACCCCACCCAGGGATTCAAGCAGGGAGTTGGCCTTGTACAACTTACGCAGGACACTGGGAGGAGATGGAGGGCCACTCTACCGGCGCTCACACTACGTGGCCCGGAGAAGTTATCACGCAGCAGAATTCAACACCCTCCCACTACACGTGTGTAGCCAAAAGAGGCGCTGGGCAGTGGGTGTTCTCAGCCCAAGAGCAGTCCTTGTTCTGGGCCGCACCTGCTCTGTGGTTCAAAGGTTCTCTGAGTCTGCTCCTTTGGAGGCATTTCAGAGCGGACGCTATCCCCGGGCTGCCGAAGCAAAGAGGCATAGCGGCCTTTCACACTGAAGGCATGGGCTTGTTTCCCATTCAGAGAGTGTATGTTGCCCCTCCCAGGCTGGAGGCGCGTTAGGTGACACCCTTTGGGCCGTGCCCCTGGAAAATGCAAGGGGCTGTACCCGATTTGGGCTGCCTGGTGAAACCACTAGCAGTCACCAGCACCCTGAGTACCTTTCCTGAAGTCTGAGTCCTAGCTAGGTAAACTCGGCCTTCGGAGGCGAGAGGGGAGCAAACATGTTCAACTTGTGGGGAAAGTCTTGGACCAATGACCAGTATGCTTGTGCTTGGGCGAGGCTTAGGCAGGAGCTTTCCAACACAGGGTTTTGACCTTACCATAAGCCGTCCCTTTGGGCTGAAGCAGGCGGCGGGTCTGTGTGTATCACAGTCTGGGAAGGAGGGCCTCAGGTGAGTCTGCCAACTGACTGCCCTCCATCATAGCCAGCTGAGAAAATATGGCAAGGCTGATGGAACCCACTTACAGCGAAATGTTTCTCTTCAGAAGAGGAGATGTTGCTACCAAACGTCAGCAGCTCCTCAGAGTGCTGTTCTGGTGTAGACTAGGGCAAGCTCCCACGGTCCGAAGATTATGAACGACGGCTCTTTTCCAGTTGCTTCATCCGAGAGAGAGCCAGAAGGGCTGATCTCAACAAATAGGGCTGCACACCGCGAGTGCTTCGGGCAGGGCAGTCCTGAGCCAGTGTGCCACCTAAGGAATGAAAGCAAAGTTTCCTAGCCGCAGGAAAGCAGACCGAGGCCTGCTGTTTTCTCTAGGCGATTGACGTGAGCTTGAGGGTGAGGCCTGTACTACATTGTGGAAAAGCTCGGGGTCACGGCTGTCTTCCTCCCTCTCTCGGGCCCATGCCCTGGGCTCAGCCATGGGGGAATGCTGAGTGGGAGAGACTGCCTCTCTGCCGGACTCAGAAGGCTTCCTCCCTTTAGGGCAAGTCCGTTTGTGTCTTACTTCGTGGAGGAGGAATGAGGGCGCCCAGAGATATTCTGACATGAAATGCCTAACGACAGAGGATCTGGAGGAGCTGGTTTGTCAGTGGAAGGAGCCAAAAAGCCTGCATTCCTAAGGCCTCTCTGAGAACTGCCAAGACACTCTGCCGTCATAGGCCTAAGAACTGGAAATTGGGACGGCAAGGCAACACTTGGAATCCTAGGATGCACTGGAAGTGCGGCTCCCAAACTGGATTGGAAGAAGCTTCCAAGCATAGTGTTCTTTCATGTACCAAAGAGAACCCAAGTGTCTGAGGCTGCTAGCGGTGTTGCTGGAGAGAACTGGCATCCCCGTGGGCCTGTCGGCTCATTTGCTCTTTCTGACCCTCGAAGGAAAGTCTTCCAAAAAGCCTTTGGGACCCGCTTAGAGAGAACAGCTGCGAAGCTGATGCACAGAACTTTGACAGAGAGACTAGCCCTGGGTCCCAAGCAGCCACCTATCTCTGGAGAGTACGTACCCCACCCAGGGATTCAAGCAGGGAGTTGGCCTTGTACAACTTACGCAGGACACTGGGAGGAGATGGAGGGCCACTCTACCGGCGCTCACACTACGTGGCCCGGAGAAGTTATCACGCAGCAGAATTCAACACCCTCCCACTACACGTGTGTAGCCAAAAGAGGCGCTGGGCAGTGGGTGTTCTCAGCCCAAGAGCAGTCCTTGTTCTGGGCCGCACCTGCTCTGTGGTTCAAAGGTTCTCTGAGTCTGCTCCTTTGGAGGCATTTCAGAGCGGACGCTATCCCCGGGCTGCCGAAGCAAAGAGGCATAGCGGCCTTTCACACTGAAGGCATGGGCTTGTTTCCCATTCAGAGAGTGTATGTTGCCCCTCCCAGGCTGGAGGCGCGTTAGGTGACACCCTTTGGGCCGTGCCCCTGGAAAATGCAAGGGGCTGTACCCGATTTGGGCTGCCTGGTGAAACCACTAGCAGTCACCAGCACCCTGAGTACCTTTCCTGAAGTCTGAGTCCTAGCTAGGTAAACTCGGCCTTCGGAGGCGAGAGGGGAGCAAACATGTTCAACTTGTGGGGAAAGTCTTGGACCAATGACCAGTATGCTTGTGCTTGGGCGAGGCTTAGGCAGGAGCTTTCCAACACAGGGTTTTGACCTTACCATAAGCCGTCCCTTTGGGCTGAAGCAGGCGGCGGGTCTGTGTGTATCACAGTCTGGGAAGGAGGGCCTCAGGTGAGTCTGCCAACTGACTGCCCTCCATCATAGCCAGCTGAGAAAATATGGCAAGGCTGATGGAACCCACTTACAGCGAAATGTTTCTCTTCAGAAGAGGAGATGTTGCTACCAAACGTCAGCAGCTCCTCAGAGTGCTGTTCTGGTGTAGACTAGGGCAAGCTCCCACGGTCCGAAGATTATGAACGACGGCTCTTTTCCAGTTGCTTCATCCGAGAGAGAGCCAGAAGGGCTGATCTCAACAAATAGGGCTGCACACCGCGAGTGCTTCGGGCAGGGCAGTCCTGAGCCAGTGTGCCACCTAAGGAATGAAAGCAAAGTTTCCTAGCCGCAGGAAAGCAGACCGAGGCCTGCTGTTTTCTCTAGGCGATTGACGTGAGCTTGAGGGTGAGGCCTGTACTACATTGTGGAAAAGCTCGGGGTCACGGCTGTCTTCCTCCCTCTCTCGGGCCCATGCCCTGGGCTCAGCCATGGGGGAATGCTGAGTGGGAGAGACTGCCTCTCTGCCGGACTCAGAAGGCTTCCTCCCTTTAGGGCAAGTCCGTTTGTGTCTTACTTCGTGGAGGAGGAATGAGGGCGCCCAGAGATATTCTGACATGAAATGCCTAACGACAGAGGATCTGGAGGAGCTGGTTTGTCAGTGGAAGGAGCCAAAAAGCCTGCATTCCTAAGGCCTCTCTGAGAACTGCCAAGACACTCTGCCGTCATAGGCCTAAGAACTGGAAATTGGGACGGCAAGGCAACACTTGGAATCCTAGGATGCACTGGAAGTGCGGCTCCCAAACTGGATTGGAAGAAGCTTCCAAGCATAGTGTTCTTTCATGTACCAAAGAGAACCCAAGTGTCTGAGGCTGCTAGCGGTGTTGCTGGAGAGAACTGGCATCCCCGTGGGCCTGTCGGCTCATTTGCTCTTTCTGACCCTCGAAGGAAAGTCTTCCAAAAAGCCTTTGGGACCCGCTTAGAGAGAACAGCTGCGAAGCTGATGCACAGAACTTTGACAGAGAGACTAGCCCTGGGTCCCAAGCAGCCACCTATCTCTGGAGAGTACGTACCCCACCCAGGGATTCAAGCAGGGAGTTGGCCTTGTACAACTTACGCAGGACACTGGGAGGAGATGGAGGGCCACTCTACCTGCGCTCACACTACGTGGCCCGGAGAAGTTATCACGCAGCAGAATTCAACACCCTCCCACTACACGTGTGTAGCCAAAAGAGGCGCTGGGCAGTGGGTGTTCTCAGCCCAAGAGCAGTCCTTGTTCTGGGCCGCACCTGCTCTGTGGTTCAAAGGTTCTCTGAGTCTGCTCCTTTGGAGGCATTTCAGAGCGGACGCTATCCCCGGGCTGCCGAAGCAAAGAGGCATAGCGGCCTTTCACACTGAAGGCATGGGCTTGTTTCCCATTCAGAGAGTGTATGTTGCCCCTCCCAGGCTGGAGGCGCGTTAGGTGACACCCTTTGGGCCGTGCCCCTGGAAAATGCAAGGGGCTGTACCCGATTTGGGCTGCCTGGTGAAACCACTAGCAGTCACCAGCACCCTGAGTACCTTTCCTGAAGTCTGAGTCCTAGCTAGGTAAACTCGGCCTTCGGAGGCGAGAGGGGAGCAAACATGTTCAACTTGTGGGGAAAGTCTTGGACCAATGACCAGTATGCTTGTGCTTGGGCGAGGCTTAGGCAGGAGCTTTCCAACACAGGGTTTTGACCTTACCATAAGCCGTCCCTTTGGGCTGAAGCAGGCGGCGGGTCTGTGTGTATCACAGTCTGGGAAGGAGGGCCTCAGGTGAGTCTGCCAACTGACTGCCCTCCATCATAGCCAGCTGAGAAAATATGGCAAGGCTGATGGAACCCACTTACAGCGAAATGTTTCTCTTCAGAAGAGGAGATGTTGCTACCAAACGTCAGCAGCTCCTCAGAGTGCTGTTCTGGTGTAGACTAGGGCAAGCTCCCACGGTCCGAAGATTATGAACGACGGCTCTTTTCCAGTTGCTTCATCCGAGAGAGAGCCAGAAGGGCTGATCTCAACAAATAGGGCTGCACACCGCGAGTGCTTCGGGCAGGGCAGTCCTGAGCCAGTGTGCCACCTAAGGAATGAAAGCAAAGTTTCCTAGCCGCAGGAAAGCAGACCGAGGCCTGCTGTTTTCTCTAGGCGATTGACGTGAGCTTGAGGGTGAGGCCTGTACTACATTGTGGAAAAGCTCGGGGTCACGGCTGTCTTCCTCCCTCTCTCGGGCCCATGCCCTGGGCTCAGCCATGGGGGAATGCTGAGTGGGAGAGACTGCCTCTCTGCCGGACTCAGAAGGCTTCCTCCCTTTAGGGCAAGTCCGTTTGTGTCTTACTTCGTGGAGGAGGAATGAGGGCGCCCAGAGATATTCTGACATGAAATGCCTAACGACAGAGGATCTGGAGGAGCTGGTTTGTCAGTGGAAGGAGCCAAAAAGCCTGCATTCCTAAGGCCTCTCTGAGAACTGCCAAGACACTCTGCCGTCATAGGCCTAAGAACTGGAAATTGGGACGGCAAGGCAACACTTGGAATCCTAGGATGCACTGGAAGTGCGGCTCCCAAACTGGATTGGAAGAAGCTTCCAAGCATAGTGTTCTTTCATGTACCAAAGAGAACCCAAGTGTCTGAGGCTGCTAGCGGTGTTGCTGGAGAGAACTGGCATCCCCGTGGGCCTGTCGGCTCATTTGCTCTTTCTGACCCTCGAAGGAAAGTCTTCCAAAAAGCCTTTGGGACCCGCTTAGAGAGAACAGCTGCGAAGCTGATGCACAGAACTTTGACAGAGAGACTAGCCCTGGGTCCCAAGCAGCCACCTATCTCTGGAGAGTACGTACCCCACCCAGGGATTCAAGCAGGGAGTTGGCCTTGTACAACTTACGCAGGACACTGGGAGGAGATGGAGGGCCACTCTACCTGCGCTCACACTACGTGGCCCGGAGAAGTTATCACGCAGCAGAATTCAACACCCTCCCACTACACGTGTGTAGCCAAAAGAGGCGCTGGGCAGTGGGTGTTCTCAGCCCAAGAGCAGTCCTTGTTCTGGGCCGCACCTGCTCTGTGGTTCAAAGGTTCTCTGAGTCTGCTCCTTTGGAGGCATTTCAGAGCGGACGCTATCCCCGGGCTGCCGAAGCAAAGAGGCATAGCGGCCTTTCACACTGAAGGCATGGGCTTGTTTCCCATTCAGAGAGTGTATGTTGCCCCTCCCAGGCTGGAGGCGCGTTAGGTGACACCCTTTGGGCCGTGCCCCTGGAAAATGCAAGGGGCTGTACCCGATTTGGGCTGCCTGGTGAAACCACTAGCAGTCACCAGCACCCTGAGTACCTTTCCTGAAGTCTGAGTCCTAGCTAGGTAAACTCGGCCTTCGGAGGCGAGAGGGGAGCAAACATGTTCAACTTGTGGGGAAAGTCTTGGACCAATGACCAGTATGCTTGTGCTTGGGCGAGGCTTAGGCAGGAGCTTTCCAACACAGGGTTTTGACCTTACCATAAGCCGTCCCTTTGGGCTGAAGCAGGCGGCGGGTCTGTGTGTATCACAGTCTGGGAAGGAGGGCCTCAGGTGAGTCTGCCAACTGACTGCCCTCCATCATAGCCAGCTGAGAAAATATGGCAAGGCTGATGGAACCCACTTACAGCGAAATGTTTCTCTTCAGAAGAGGAGATGTTGCTACCAAACGTCAGCAGCTCCTCAGAGTGCTGTTCTGGTGTAGACTAGGGCAAGCTCCCACGGTCCGAAGATTATGAACGACGGCTCTTTTCCAGTTGCTTCATCCGAGAGAGAGCCAGAAGGGCTGATCTCAACAAATAGGGCTGCACACCGCGAGTGCTTCGGGCAGGGCAGTCCTGAGCCAGTGTGCCACCTAAGGAATGAAAGCAAAGTTTCCTAGCCGCAGGAAAGCAGACCGAGGCCTGCTGTTTTCTCTAGGCGATTGACGTGAGCTTGAGGGTGAGGCCTGTACTACATTGTGGAAAAGCTCGGGGTCACGGCTGTCTTCCTCCCTCTCTCGGGCCCATGCCCTGGGCTCAGCCATGGGGGAATGCTGAGTGGGAGAGACTGCCTCTCTGCCGGACTCAGAAGGCTTCCTCCCTTTAGGGCAAGTCCGTTTGTGTCTTACTTCGTGGAGGAGGAATGAGGGCGCCCAGAGATATTCTGACATGAAATGCCTAACGACAGAGGATCTGGAGGAGCTGGTTTGTCAGTGGAAGGAGCCAAAAAGCCTGCATTCCTAAGGCCTCTCTGAGAACTGCCAAGACACTCTGCCGTCATAGGCCTAAGAACTGGAAATTGGGACGGCAAGGCAACACTTGGAATCCTAGGATGCACTGGAAGTGCGGCTCCCAAACTGGATTGGAAGAAGCTTCCAAGCATAGTGTTCTTTCATGTACCAAAGAGAACCCAAGTGTCTGAGGCTGCTAGCGGTGTTGCTGGAGAGAACTGGCATCCCCGTGGGCCTGTCGGCTCATTTGCTCTTTCTGACCCTCGAAGGAAAGTCTTCCAAAAAGCCTTTGGGACCCGCTTAGAGAGAACAGCTGCGAAGCTGATGCACAGAACTTTGACAGAGAGACTAGCCCTGGGTCCCAAGCAGCCACCTATCTCTGGAGAGTACGTACCCCACCCAGGGATTCAAGCAGGGAGTTGGCCTTGTACAACTTACGCAGGACACTGGGAGGAGATGGAGGGCCACTCTACCTGCGCTCACACTACGTGGCCCGGAGAAGTTATCACGCAGCAGAATTCAACACCCTCCCACTACACGTGTGTAGCCAAAAGAGGCGCTGGGCAGTGGGTGTTCTCAGCCCAAGAGCAGTCCTTGTTCTGGGCCGCACCTGCTCTGTGGTTCAAAGGTTCTCTGAGTCTGCTCCTTTGGAGGCATTTCAGAGCGGACGCTATCCCCGGGCTGCCGAAGCAAAGAGGCATAGCGGCCTTTCACACTGAAGGCATGGGCTTGTTTCCCATTCAGAGAGTGTATGTTGCCCCTCCCAGGCTGGAGGCGCGTTAGGTGACACCCTTTGGGCCGTGCCCCTGGAAAATGCAAGGGGCTGTACCCGATTTGGGCTGCCTGGTGAAACCACTAGCAGTCACCAGCACCCTGAGTACCTTTCCTGAAGTCTGAGTCCTAGCTAGGTAAACTCGGCCTTCGGAGGCGAGAGGGGAGCAAACATGTTCAACTTGTGGGGAAAGTCTTGGACCAATGACCAGTATGCTTGTGCTTGGGCGAGGCTTAGGCAGGAGCTTTCCAACACAGGGTTTTGACCTTACCATAAGCCGTCCCTTTGGGCTGAAGCAGGCGGCGGGTCTGTGTGTATCACAGTCTGGGAAGGAGGGCCTCAGGTGAGTCTGCCAACTGACTGCCCTCCATCATAGCCAGCTGAGAAAATATGGCAAGGCTGATGGAACCCACTTACAGCGAAATGTTTCTCTTCAGAAGAGGAGATGTTGCTACCAAACGTCAGCAGCTCCTCAGAGTGCTGTTCTGGTGTAGACTAGGGCAAGCTCCCACGGTCCGAAGATTATGAACGACGGCTCTTTTCCAGTTGCTTCATCCGAGAGAGAGCCAGAAGGGCTGATCTCAACAAATAGGGCTGCACACCGCGAGTGCTTCGGGCAGGGCAGTCCTGAGCCAGTGTGCCACCTAAGGAATGAAAGCAAAGTTTCCTAGCCGCAGGAAAGCAGACCGAGGCCTGCTGTTTTCTCTAGGCGATTGACGTGAGCTTGAGGGTGAGGCCTGTACTACATTGTGGAAAAGCTCGGGGTCACGGCTGTCTTCCTCCCTCTCTCGGGCCCATGCCCTGGGCTCAGCCATGGGGGAATGCTGAGTGGGAGAGACTGCCTCTCTGCCGGACTCAGAAGGCTTCCTCCCTTTAGGGCAAGTCCGTTTGTGTCTTACTTCGTGGAGGAGGAATGAGGGCGCCCAGAGATATTCTGACATGAAATGCCTAACGACAGAGGATCTGGAGGAGCTGGTTTGTCAGTGGAAGGAGCCAAAAAGCCTGCATTCCTAAGGCCTCTCTGAGAACTGCCAAGACACTCTGCCGTCATAGGCCTAAGAACTGGAAATTGGGACGGCAAGGCAACACTTGGAATCCTAGGATGCACTGGAAGTGCGGCTCCCAAACTGGATTGGAAGAAGCTTCCAAGCATAGTGTTCTTTCATGTACCAAAGAGAACCCAAGTGTCTGAGGCTGCTAGCGGTGTTGCTGGAGAGAACTGGCATCCCCGTGGGCCTGTCGGCTCATTTGCTCTTTCTGACCCTCGAAGGAAAGTCTTCCAAAAAGCCACTGGGACCCGCTTAGAGAGAACAGCTGCGAAGCTGATGCACAGAACTTTGACATAGAGACTAGCCCTGGGTCCCAAGCAGCCACCTATCTCTGGAGAGTACGTACCCCACCCAGGGATTCAAGCAGGGAGTTGGCCTTGTACAACTTACGCAGGACACTGGGAGGAGATGGAGGGCCACTCTACCTGCGCTCACACTACGTGGCCCGGAGAAGTTATCACGCAGCAGAATTCAACACCCTCCCACTACACGTGTGTAGCCAAAAGAGGCGCTGGGCAGTGGGTGTTCTCAGCCCAAGAGCAGTCCTTGTTCTGGGCCGCACCTGCTCTGTGGTTCAAAGGTTCTCTGAGTCTGCTCCTTTGGAGGCATTTCAGAGCGGACGCTATCCCCGGGCTGCCGAAGCAAAGAGGCATAGCGGCCTTTCACACTGAAGGCATGGGCTTGTTTCCCATTCAGAGAGTGTATGTTGCCCCTCCCAGGCTGGAGGCGCGTTAGGTGACACCCTTTGGGCCGTGCCCCTGGAAAATGCAAGGGGCTGTACCCGATTTGGGCTGCCTGGTGAAACCACTAGCAGTCACCAGCACCCTGAGTACCTTTCCTGAAGTCTGAGTCCTAGCTAGGTAAACTCGGCCTTCGGAGGCGAGAGGGGAGCAAACATGTTCAACTTGTGGGGAAAGTCTTGGACCAATGACCAGTATGCTTGTGCTTGGGCGAGGCTTAGGCAGGAGCTTTCCAACACAGGGTTTTGACCTTACCATAAGCCGTCCCTTTGGGCTGAAGCAGGCGGCGGGTCTGTGTGTATCACAGTCTGGGAAGGAGGGCCTCAGGTGAGTCTGCCAACTGACTGCCCTCCATCATAGCCAGCTGAGAAAATATGGCAAGGCTGATGGAACCCACTTACAGCGAAATGTTTCTCTTCAGAAGAGGAGATGTTGCTACCAAACGTCAGCAGCTCCTCAGAGTGCTGTTCTGGTGTAGACTAGGGCAAGCTCCCACGGTCCGAAGATTATGAACGACGGCTCTTTTCCAGTTGCTTCATCCGAGAGAGAGCCAGAAGGGCTGATCTCAACAAATAGGGCTGCACACCGCGAGTGCTTCGGGCAGGGCAGTCCTGAGCCAGTGTGCCACCTAAGGAATGAAAGCAAAGTTTCCTAGCCGCAGGAAAGCAGACCGAGGCCTGCTGTTTTCTCTAGGCGATTGACGTGAGCTTGAGGGTGAGGCCTGTACTACATTGTGGAAAAGCTCGGGGTCACGGCTGTCTTCCTCCCTCTCTCGGGCCCATGCCCTGGGCTCAGCCATGGGGGAATGCTGAGTGGGAGAGACTGCCTCTCTGCCGGACTCAGAAGGCTTCCTCCCTTTAGGGCAAGTCCGTTTGTGTCTTACTTCGTGGAGGAGGAATGAGGGCGCCCAGAGATATTCTGACATGAAATGCCTAACGACAGAGGATCTGGAGGAGCTGGTTTGTCAGTGGAAGGAGCCAAAAAGCCTGCATTCCTAAGGCCTCTCTGAGAACTGCCAAGACACTCTGCCGTCATAGGCCTAAGAACTGGAAATTGGGACGGCAAGGCAACACTTGGAATCCTAGGATGCACTGGAAGTGCGGCTCCCAAACTGGATTGGAAGAAGCTTCCAAGCATAGTGTTCTTTCATGTACCAAAGAGAACCCAAGTGTCTGAGGCTGCTAGCGGTGTTGCTGGAGAGAACTGGCATCCCCGTGGGCCTGTCGGCTCATTTGCTCTTTCTGACCCTCGAAGGAAAGTCTTCCAAAAAGCCTTTGGGACCCGCTTAGAGAGAACAGCTGCGAAGCTGATGCACAGAACTTTGACATAGAGACTAGCCCTGGGTCCCAAGCAGCCACCTATCTCTGGAGAGTACGTACCCCACCCAGGGATTCAAGCAGGGAGTTGGCCTTGTACAACTTACGCAGGACACTGGGAGGAGATGGAGGGCCACTCTACCTGCGCTCACACTACGTGGCCCGGAGAAGTTATCACGCAGCAGAATTCAACACCCTCCCACTACACGTGTGTAGCCAAAAGAGGCGCTGGGCAGTGGGTGTTCTCAGCCCAAGAGCAGTCCTTGTTCTGGGCCGCACCTGCTCTGTGGTTCAAAGGTTCTCTGAGTCTGCTCCTTTGGAGGCATTTCAGAGCGGACGCTATCCCCGGGCTGCCGAAGCAAAGAGGCATAGCGGCCTTTCACACTGAAGGCATGGGCTTGTTTCCCATTCAGAGAGTGTATGTTGCCCCTCCCAGGCTGGAGGCGCGTTAGGTGACACCCTTTGGGCCGTGCCCCTGGAAAATGCAAGGGGCTGTACCCGATTTGGGCTGCCTGGTGAAACCACTAGCAGTCACCAGCACCCTGAGTACCTTTCCTGAAGTCTGAGTCCTAGCTAGGTAAACTCGGCCTTCGGAGGCGAGAGGGGAGCAAACATGTTCAACTTGTGGGGAAAGTCTTGGACCAATGACCAGTATGCTTGTGCTTGGGCGAGGCTTAGGCAGGAGCTTTCCAACACAGGGTTTTGACCTTACCATAAGCCGTCCCTTTGGGCTGAAGCAGGCGGCGGGTCTGTGTGTATCACAGTCTGGGAAGGAGGGCCTCAGGTGAGTCTGCCAACTGACTGCCCTCCATCATAGCCAGCTGAGAAAATATGGCAAGGCTGATGGAACCCACTTACAGCGAAATGTTTCTCTTCAGAAGAGGAGATGTTGCTACCAAACGTCAGCAGCTCCTCAGAGTGCTGTTCTGGTGTAGACTAGGGCAAGCTCCCACGGTCCGAAGATTATGAACGACGGCTCTTTTCCAGTTGCTTCATCCGAGAGAGAGCCAGAAGGGCTGATCTCAACAAATAGGGCTGCACACCGCGAGTGCTTCGGGCAGGGCAGTCCTGAGCCAGTGTGCCACCTAAGGAATGAAAGCAAAGTTTCCTAGCCGCAGGAAAGCAGACCGAGGCCTGCTGTTTTCTCTAGGCGATTGACGTGAGCTTGAGGGTGAGGCCTGTACTACATTGTGGAAAAGCTCGGGGTCACGGCTGTCTTCCTCCCTCTCTCGGGCCCATGCCCTGGGCTCAGCCATGGGGGAATGCTGAGTGGGAGAGACTGCCTCTCTGCCGGACTCAGAAGGCTTCCTCCCTTTAGGGCAAGTCCGTTTGTGTCTTACTTCGTGGAGGAGGAATGAGGGCGCCCAGAGATATTCTGACATGAAATGCCTAACGACAGAGGATCTGGAGGAGCTGGTTTGTCAGTGGAAGGAGCCAAAAAGCCTGCATTCCTAAGGCCTCTCTGAGAACTGCCAAGACACTCTGCCGTCATAGGCCTAAGAACTGGAAATTGGGACGGCAAGGCAACACTTGGAATCCTAGGATGCACTGGAAGTGCGGCTCCCAAACTGGATTGGAAGAAGCTTCCAAGCATAGTGTTCTTTCATGTACCAAAGAGAACCCAAGTGTCTGAGGCTGCTAGCGGTGTTGCTGGAGAGAACTGGCATCCCCGTGGGCCTGTCGGCTCATTTGCTCTTTCTGACCCTCGAAGGAAAGTCTTCCAAAAAGCCTTTGGGACCCGCTTAGAGAGAACAGCTGCGAAGCTGATGCACAGAACTTTGACAGAGAGACTAGCCCTGGGTCCCAAGCAGCCACCTATCTCTGGAGAGTACGTACCCCACCCAGGGATTCAAGCAGGGAGTTGGCCTTGTACAACTTACGCAGGACACTGGGAGGAGATGGAGGGCCACTCTACCTGCGCTCACACTACGTGGCCCGGAGAAGTTATCACGCAGCAGAATTCAACACCCTCCCACTACACGTGTGTAGCCAAAAGAGGCGCTGGGCAGTGGGTGTTCTCAGCCCAAGAGCAGTCCTTGTTCTGGGCCGCACCTGCTCTGTGGTTCAAAGGTTCTCTGAGTCTGCTCCTTTGGAGGCATTTCAGAGCGGACGCTATCCCCGGGCTGCCGAAGCAAAGAGGCATAGCGGCCTTTCACACTGAAGGCATGGGCTTGTTTCCCATTCAGAGAGTGTATGTTGCCCCTCCCAGGCTGGAGGCGCGTTAGGTGACACCCTTTGGGCCGTGCCCCTGGAAAATGCAAGGGGCTGTACCCGATTTGGGCTGCCTGGTGAAACCACTAGCAGTCACCAGCACCCTGAGTACCTTTCCTGAAGTCTGAGTCCTAGCTAGGTAAACTCGGCCTTCGGAGGCGAGAGGGGAGCAAACATGTTCAACTTGTGGGGAAAGTCTTGGACCAATGACCAGTATGCTTGTGCTTGGGCGAGGCTTAGGCAGGAGCTTTCCAACACAGGGTTTTGACCTTACCATAAGCCGTCCCTTTGGGCTGAAGCAGGCGGCGGGTCTGTGTGTATCACAGTCTGGGAAGGAGGGCCTCAGGTGAGTCTGCCAACTGACTGCCCTCCATCATAGCCAGCTGAGAAAATATGGCAAGGCTGATGGAACCCACTTACAGCGAAATGTTTCTCTTCAGAAGAGGAGATGTTGCTACCAAACGTCAGCAGCTCCTCAGAGTGCTGTTCTGGTGTAGACTAGGGCAAGCTCCCACGGTCCGAAGATTATGAACGACGGCTCTTTTCCAGTTGCTTCATCCGAGAGAGAGCCAGAAGGGCTGATCTCAACAAATAGGGCTGCACACCGCGAGTGCTTCGGGCAGGGCAGTCCTGAGCCAGTGTGCCACCTAAGGAATGAAAGCAAAGTTTCCTAGCCGCAGGAAAGCAGACCGAGGCCTGCTGTTTTCTCTAGGCGATTGACGTGAGCTTGAGGGTGAGGCCTGTACTACATTGTGGAAAAGCTCGGGGTCACGGCTGTCTTCCTCCCTCTCTCGGGCCCATGCCCTGGGCTCAGCCATGGGGGAATGCTGAGTGGGAGAGACTGCCTCTCTGCCGGACTCAGAAGGCTTCCTCCCTTTAGGGCAAGTCCGTTTGTGTCTTACTTCGTGGAGGAGGAATGAGGGCGCCCAGAGATATTCTGACATGAAATGCCTAACGACAGAGGATCTGGAGGAGCTGGTTTGTCAGTGGAAGGAGCCAAAAAGCCTGCATTCCTAAGGCCTCTCTGAGAACTGCCAAGACACTCTGCCGTCATAGGCCTAAGAACTGGAAATTGGGACGGCAAGGCAACACTTGGAATCCTAGGATGCACTGGAAGTGCGGCTCCCAAACTGGATTGGAAGAAGCTTCCAAGCATAGTGTTCTTTCATGTACCAAAGAGAACCCAAGTGTCTGAGGCTGCTAGCGGTGTTGCTGGAGAGAACTGGCATCCCCGTGGGCCTGTCGGCTCATTTGCTCTTTCTGACCCTCGAAGGAAAGTCTTCCAAAAAGCCTTTGGGACCCGCTTAGAGAGAACAGCTGCGAAGCTGATGCACAGAACTTTGACAGAGAGACTAGCCCTGGGTCCCAAGCAGCCACCTATCTCTGGAGAGTACGTACCCCACCCAGGGATTCAAGCAGGGAGTTGGCCTTGTACAACTTACGCAGGACACTGGGAGGAGATGGAGGGCCACTCTACCTGCGCTCACACTACGTGGCCCGGAGAAGTTATCACGCAGCAGAATTCAACACCCTCCCACTACACGTGTGTAGCCAAAAGAGGCGCTGGGCAGTGGGTGTTCTCAGCCCAAGAGCAGTCCTTGTTCTGGGCCGCACCTGCTCTGTGGTTCAAAGGTTCTCTGAGTCTGCTCCTTTGGAGGCATTTCAGAGCGGACGCTATCCCCGGGCTGCCGAAGCAAAGAGGCATAGCGGCCTTTCACACTGAAGGCATGGGCTTGTTTCCCATTCAGAGAGTGTATGTTGCCCCTCCCAGGCTGGAGGCGCGTTAGGTGACACCCTTTGGGCCGTGCCCCTGGAAAATGCAAGGGGCTGTACCCGATTTGGGCTGCCTGGTGAAACCACTAGCAGTCACCAGCACCCTGAGTACCTTTCCTGAAGTCTGAGTCCTAGCTAGGTAAACTCGGCCTTCGGAGGCGAGAGGGGAGCAAACATGTTCAACTTGTGGGGAAAGTCTTGGACCAATGACCAGTATGCTTGTGCTTGGGCGAGGCTTAGGCAGGAGCTTTCCAACACAGGGTTTTGACCTTACCATAAGCCGTCCCTTTGGGCTGAAGCAGGCGGCGGGTCTGTGTGTATCACAGTCTGGGAAGGAGGGCCTCAGGTGAGTCTGCCAACTGACTGCCCTCCATCATAGCCAGCTGAGAAAATATGGCAAGGCTGATGGAACCCACTTACAGCGAAATGTTTCTCTTCAGAAGAGGAGATGTTGCTACCAAACGTCAGCAGCTCCTCAGAGTGCTGTTCTGGTGTAGACTAGGGCAAGCTCCCACGGTCCGAAGATTATGAACGACGGCTCTTTTCCAGTTGCTTCATCCGAGAGAGAGCCAGAAGGGCTGATCTCAACAAATAGGGCTGCACACCGCGAGTGCTTCGGGCAGGGCAGTCCTGAGCCAGTGTGCCACCTAAGGAATGAAAGCAAAGTTTCCTAGCCGCAGGAAAGCAGACCGAGGCCTGCTGTTTTCTCTAGGCGATTGACGTGAGCTTGAGGGTGAGGCCTGTACTACATTGTGGAAAAGCTCGGGGTCACGGCTGTCTTCCTCCCTCTCTCGGGCCCATGCCCTGGGCTCAGCCATGGGGGAATGCTGAGTGGGAGAGACTGCCTCTCTGCCGGACTCAGAAGGCTTCCTCCCTTTAGGGCAAGTCCGTTTGTGTCTTACTTCGTGGAGGAGGAATGAGGGCGCCCAGAGATATTCTGACATGAAATGCCTAACGACAGAGGATCTGGAGGAGCTGGTTTGTCAGTGGAAGGAGCCAAAAAGCCTGCATTCCTAAGGCCTCTCTGAGAACTGCCAAGACACTCTGCCGTCATAGGCCTAAGAACTGGAAATTGGGACGGCAAGGCAACACTTGGAATCCTAGGAAGCACTGGAAGTGCGGCTCTCAAACTGGATTGGAAGAAGCTTCCAAGCATAGTGTTCTTTCATGTACCAAAGAGAACCCAAGTGTCTGAGGCTGCTAGCGGTGTTGCTGGAGAGAACTGGCATCCCCGTGGGCCTGTCGGCTCATTTGCTCTTTCTGACCCTCGAAGGAAAGTCTTCCAAAAAGCCTTTGGGACCCGCTTAGAGAGAACAGCTGCGAAGCTGATGCACAGAACTTTGACATAGAGACTAGCCCTGGGTCCCAAGCAGCCACCTATCTCTGGAGAGTACGTACCCCACCCAGGGATTCAAGCAGGGAGTTGGCCTTGTACAACTTACGCAGGACACTGGGAGGAGATGGAGGGCCACTCTACCTGCGCTCACACTACGTGGCCCGGAGAAGTTATCACGCAGCAGAATTCAACACCCTCCCACTACACGTGTGTAGCCAAAAGAGGCGCTGGGCAGTGGGTGTTCTCAGCCCAAGAGCAGTCCTTGTTCTGGGCCGCACCTGCTCTGTGGTTCAAAGGTTCTCTGAGTCTGCTCCTTTGGAGGCATTTCAGAGCGGACGCTATCCCCGGGCTGCCGAAGCAAAGAGGCATAGCGGCCTTTCACACTGAAGGCATGGGCTTGTTTCCCATTCAGAGAGTGTATGTTGCCCCTCCCAGGCTGGAGGCGCGTTTGGTGACACCCTTTGGGCCGTGCCCCTGGAAAATGCAAGGGGCTGTACCCGATTTGGGCTGCCTGGTGAAACCACTAGCAGTCACCAGCACCCTGAGTACCTTTCCTGAAGTCTGAGTCCTAGCTAGGTAAACTCGGCCTTCGGAGGCGAGAGGGGAGCAAACATGTTCAACTTGTGGGGAAAGTCTTCGACCAATGACCAGTATGCTTGTGCTTGGGCGAGGCTTAGGCAGGAGCTTTCCAACACAGGGTTTTGACCTTACCATAAGCCGTCCCTTTGGGCTGAAGCAGGCGGCGGGTCTGTGTGAATCACAGTCTGGGAAGGAGGGCCTCAGGTGAGTCTGCCAACTGACTGCCCTCCATCATAGCCAGCTGAGAAAATATGGCAAGGCTGATGGAACCCACTTACAGCGAAATGTTTCTCTTCAGAAGAGGAGATGTTGCTACCAAACGTCAGCAGCTCCTCAGAGTGCTGTTCTGGTGTAGACTAGGGCAAGCTCCCACGGTCCGAAGATTATGAACGACGGCTCTTTTCCAGTTGCTTCATCCGAGAGAGAGCCAGAAGGGCTGATCTCAACAAATAGGGCTGCACACCGCGAGTGCTTCGGGCAGGGCAGTCCTGAGCCAGTGTGCCACCTAAGGAATGAAAGCAAAGTTTCCTAGCCGCAGGAAAGCAGACCGAGGCCTGCTGTTTTCTCTAGGCGATTGACGTGAGCTTGAGGGTGAGGCCTGTACTACATTGTGGAAAAGCTCGGGGTCACGGCTGTCTTCCTCCCTCTCTCGGGCCCATACCCTGGGCTCAGCCATGGGGGAATGCTGAGTGGGAGAGACTGCCTCTCTGCCGGACTCAGAAGGCTTCCTCCCTTTAGGGCAAGTCCGTTTGTGTCTTACTTCGTGGAGGAGGAATGAGGGCGCCCAGAGATATTCTGACATGAAATGCCTAACGACAGAGGATCTGGAGGAGCTGGTTTGTCAGTGGAAGGAGCCAAAAAGCCTGCATTCCTAAGGCCTCTCTGAGAACTGCCAAGACACTCTGCCGTCATAGGCCTAAGAACTGGAAATTGGGACGGCAAGGCAACACTTGGAATCCTAGGATGCACTGGAAGTGCGGCTCCCAAACTGGATTGGAAGAAGCTTCCAAGCATAGTGTTCTTTCATGTACCAAAGAGAACCCAAGTGTCTGAGGCTGCTAGCGGTGTTGCTGGAGAGAACTGGCATCCCCGTGGGCCTGTCGGCTCATTTGCTCTTTCTGACCCTCGAAGGAAAGTCTTCCAAAAAGCCTTTGGGACCCGCTTAGAGAGAACAGCTGCGAAGCTGATGCACAGAACTTTGACAGAGAGACTAGCCCTGGGTCCCAAGCAGCCACCTATCTCTGGAGAGTACGTACCCCACCCAGGGATTCAAGCAGGGAGTTGGCCTTGTACAACTTACGCAGGACACTGGGAGGAGATGGAGGGCCACTCTACCTGCGCTCACACTACGTGGCCCGGAGAAGTTATCACGCAGCAGAATTCAACACCCTCCCACTACACGTGTGTAGCCAAAAGAGGCGCTGGGCAGTGGGTGTTCTCAGCCCAAGAGCAGTCCTTGTTCTGGGCCGCACCTGCTCTGTGGTTCAAAGGTTCTCTGAGTCTGCTCCTTTGGAGGCATTTCAGAGCGGACGCTATCCCCGGGCTGCCGAAGCAAAGAGGCATAGCGGCCTTTCACACTGAAGGCATGGGCTTGTTTCCCATTCAGAGAGTGTATGTTGCCCCTCCCAGGCTGGAGGCGCGTTTGGTGACACCCTTTGGGCCGTGCCCCTGGAAAATGCAAGGGGCTGTACCCGATTTGGGCTGCCTGGTGAAACCACTAGCAGTCACCAGCACCCTGAGTACCTTTCCTGAAGTCTGAGTCCTAGCTAGGTAAACTCGGCCTTCGGAGGCGAGAGGGGAGCAAACATGTTCAACTTGTGGGGAAAGTCTTGGACCAATGACCAGTATGCTTGTGCTTGGGCGAGGCTTAGGCAGGAGCTTTCCAACACAGGGTTTTGACCTTACCATAAGCCGTCCCTTTGGGCTGAAGCAGGCGGCGGGTCTGTGTGAATCACAGTCTGGGAAGGAGGGCCTCAGGTGAGTCTGCCAACTGACTGCCCTCCATCATAGCCAGCTGAGAAAATATGGCAAGGCTGATGGAACCCACTTACAGCGAAATGTTTCTCTTCAGAAGAGGAGATGTTGCTACCAAACGTCAGCAGCTCCTCAGAGTGCTGTTCTGGTGTAGACTAGGGCAAGCTCCCACGGTCCGAAGATTATGAACGACGGCTCTTTTCCAGTTGCTTCATCCGAGAGAGAGCCAGAAGGGCTGATCTCAACAAATAGGGCTGCACACCGCGAGTGCTTCGGGCAGGGCAGTCCTGAGCCAGTGTGCCACCTAAGGAATGAAAGCAAAGTTTCCTAGCCGCAGGAAAGCAGACCGAGGCCTGCTGTTTTCTCTAGGCGATTGACGTGAGCTTGAGGGTGAGGCCTGTACTACATTGTGGAAAAGCTCGGGGTCACGGCTGTCTTCCTCCCTCTCTCGGGCCCATACCCTGGGCTCAGCCATGGGGGAATGCTGAGTGGGAGAGACTGCCTCTCTGCCGGACTCAGAAGGCTTCCTCCCTTTAGGGCAAGTCCGTTTGTGTCTTACTTCGTGGAGGAGGAATGAGGGCGCCCAGAGATATTCTGACATGAAATGCCTAACGACAGAGGATCTGGAGGAGCTGGTTTGTCAGTGGAAGGAGCCAAAAAGCCTGCATTCCTAAGGCCTCTCTGAGAACTGCCAAGACACTCTGCCGTCATAGGCCTAAGAACTGGAAATTGGGACGGCAAGGCAACACTTGGAATCCTAGGAAGCACTGGAAGTGCGGCTCTCAAACTGGATTGGAAGAAGCTTCCAAGCATAGTGTTCTTTCATGTACCAAAGAGAACCCAAGTGTCTGAGGCTGCTAGCGGTGTTGCTGGAGAGAACTGGCATCCCCGTGGGCCTGTCGGCTCATTTGCTCTTTCTGACCCTCGAAGGAAAGTCTTCCAAAAAGCCTTTGGGACCCGCTTAGAGAGAACAGCTGCGAAGCTGATGCACAGAACTTTGACATAGAGACTAGCCCTGGGTCCCAAGCAGCCACCTATCTCTGGAGAGTACGTACCCCACCCAGGGATTCAAGCAGGGAGTTTGCCTTGTACAACTTACGCAGGACACTGGGAGGAGATGGAGGGCCACTCT
Source organism: Balaenoptera borealis (assembly GCF_965194805.1). Taxonomy (NCBI): domain Eukaryota; kingdom Metazoa; phylum Chordata; class Mammalia; order Artiodactyla; family Balaenopteridae; genus Balaenoptera; species Balaenoptera borealis. The sequence goes on along the minus strand of NC_138879.1, from coordinate 28,242,980 downwards.
ACCTGCGCTCACACTACGTGGCCCGGAGAAGTTATCACGCAGCAGAATTCAACACCCTCCCACTACACGTGTGTAGCCAAAAGAGGCGCTGGGCAGTGGGTGTTCTCAGCCCAAGAGCAGTCCTTGTTCTGGGCCGCACCTGCTCTGTGGTTCAAAGGTTCTCTGAGTCTGCTCCTTTGGAGGCATTTCAGAGCGGACGCTATCCCCGGGCTGCCGAAGCAAAGAGGCATAGCGGCCTTTCACACTGAAGGCATGGGCTTGTTTCCCATTCAGAGAGTGTATGTTGCCCCTCCCAGGCTGGAGGCGCGTTTGGTGACACCCTTTGGGCCGTGCCCCTGGAAAATGCAAGGGGCTGTACCCGATTTGGGCTGCCTGGTGAAACCACTAGCAGTCACCAGCACCCTGAGTACCTTTCCTGAAGTCTGAGTCCTAGCTAGGTAAACTCGGCCTTCGGAGGCGAGAGGGGAGCAAACATGTTCAACTTGTGGGGAAAGTCTTGGACCAATGACCAGTATGCTTGTGCTTGGGCGAGGCTTAGGCAGGAGCTTTCCAACACAGGGTTTTGACCTTACCATAAGCCGTCCCTTTGGGCTGAAGCAGGCGGCGGGTCTGTGTGAATCACAGTCTGGGAAGGAGGGCCTCAGGTGAGTCTGCCAACTGACTGCCCTCCATCATAGCCAGCTGAGAAAATATGGCAAGGCTGATGGAACCCACTTACAGCGAAATGTTTCTCTTCAGAAGAGGAGATGTTGCTACCAAACGTCAGCAGCTCCTCAGAGTGCTGTTCTGGTGTAGACTAGGGCAAGCTCCCACGGTCCGAAGATTATGAACGACGGCTCTTTTCCAGTTGCTTCATCCGAGAGAGAGCCAGAAGGGCTGATCTCAACAAATAGGGCTGCACACCGCGAGTGCTTCGGGCAGGGCAGTCCTGAGCCAGTGTGCCACCTAAGGAATGAAAGCAAAGTTTCCTAGCCGCAGGAAAGCAGACCGAGGCCTGCTGTTTTCTCTAGGCGATTGACGTGAGCTTGAGGGTGAGGCCTGTACTACATTGTGGAAAAGCTCGGGGTCACGGCTGTCTTCCTCCCTCTCTCGGGCCCATACCCTGGGCTCAGCCATGGGGGAATGCTGAGTGGGAGAGACTGCCTCTCTGCCGGACTCAGAAGGCTTCCTCCCTTTAGGGCAAGTCCGTTTGTGTCTTACTTCGTGGAGGAGGAATGAGGGCGCCCAGAGATATTCTGACATGAAATGCCTAACGACAGAGGATCTGGAGGAGCTGGTTTGTCAGTGGAAGGAGCCAAAAAGCCTGCATTCCTAAGGCCTCTCTGAGAACTGCCAAGACACTCTGCCGTCATAGGCCTAAGAACTGGAAATTGGGACGGCAAGGCAACACTTGGAATCCTAGGAAGCACTGGAAGTGCGGCTCTCAAACTGGATTGGAAGAAGCTTCCAAGCATAGTGTTCTTTCATGTACCAAAGAGAACCCAAGTGTCTGAGGCTGCTAGCGGTGTTGCTGGAGAGAACTGGCATCCCCGTGGGCCTGTCGGCTCATTTGCTCTTTCTGACCCTCGAAGGAAAGTCTTCCAAAAAGCCTTTGGGACCCGCTTAGAGAGAACAGCTGCGAAGCTGATGCACAGAACTTTGACATAGAGACTAGCCCTGGGTCCCAAGCAGCCACCTATCTCTGGAGAGTACGTACCCCACCCAGGGATTCAAGCAGGGAGTTGGCCTTGTACAACTTACGCAGGACACTGGGAGGAGATGGAGGGCCACTCTACCTGCGCTCACACTACGTGGCCCGGAGAAGTTATCACGCAGCAGAATTCAACACCCTCCCACTACACGTGTGTAGCCAAAAGAGGCGCTGGGCAGTGGGTGTTCTCAGCCCAAGAGCAGTCCTTGTTCTGGGCCGCACCTGCTCTGTGGTTCAAAGGTTCTCTGAGTCTGCTCCTTTGGAGGCATTTCAGAGCGGACGCTATCCCCGGGCTGCCGAAGCAAAGAGGCATAGCGGCCTTTCACACTGAAGGCATGGGCTTGTTTCCCATTCAGAGAGTGTATGTTGCCCCTCCCAGGCTGGAGGCGCGTTAGGTGACACCCTTTGGGCCGTGCCCCTGGAAAATGCAAGGGGCTGTACCCGATTTGGGCTGCCTGGTGAAACCACTAGCAGTCACCAGCACCCTGAGTACCTTTCCTGAAGTCTGAGTCCTAGCTAGGTAAACTCGGCCTTCGGAGGCGAGAGGGGAGCAAACATGTTCAACTTGTGGGGAAAGTCTTGGACCAATGACCAGTATGCTTGTGCTTGGGCGAGGCTTAGGCAGGAGCTTTCCAACACAGGGTTTTGACCTTACCATAAGCCGTCCCTTTGGGCTGAAGCAGGCGGCGGGTCTGTGTGTATCACAGTCTGGGAAGGAGGGCCTCAGGTGAGTCTGCCAACTGACTGCCCTCCATCATAGCCAGCTGAGAAAATATGGCAAGGCTGATGGAACCCACTTACAGCGAAATGTTTCTCTTCAGAAGAGGAGATGTTGCTACCAAACGTCAGCAGCTCCTCAGAGTGCTGTTCTGGTGTAGACTAGGGCAAGCTCCCACGGTCCGAAGATTATGAACGACGGCTCTTTTCCAGTTGCTTCATCCGAGAGAGAGCCAGAAGGGCTGATCTCAACAAATAGGGCTGCACACCGCGAGTGCTTCGGGCAGGGCAGTCCTGAGCCAGTGTGCCACCTAAGGAATGAAAGCAAAGTTTCCTAGCCGCAGGAAAGCAGACCGAGGCCTGCTGTTTTCTCTAGGCGATTGACGTGAGCTTGAGGGTGAGGCCTGTACTACATTGTGGAAAAGCTCGGGGTCACGGCTGTCTTCCTCCCTCTCTCGGGCCCATACCCTGGGCTCAGCCATGGGGGAATGCTGAGTGGGAGAGACTGCCTCTCTGCCGGACTCAGAAGGCTTCCTCCCTTTAGGGCAAGTCCGTTTGTGTCTTACTTCGTGGAGGAGGAATGAGGGCGCCCAGAGATATTCTGACATGAAATGCCTAACGACAGAGGATCTGGAGGAGATGGTTTGTCAGTGGAAGGAGCCAAAAAGCCTGCATTCCTAAGGCCTCTCTGAGAACTGCCAAGACACTCTGCCGTCATAGGCCTAAGAACTGGAAATTGGGACGGCAAGGCAACACTTGGAATCCTAGGAAGCACTGGAAGTGCGGCTCTCAAACTGGATTGGAAGACGCTTCCAAGCATAGTGTTCTTTCATGTACCAAAGAGAACCCAAGTGTCTGAGGCTGCTAGCGGTGTTGCTGGAGAGAACTGGCATCCCCGTGGGCCTGTCGGCTCATTTGCTCTTTCTGACCCTCGAAGGAAAGTCTTCCAAAAAGCCTTTGGGACCCGCTTAGAGAGAACAGCTGCGAAGCTGATGCACAGAACTTTGACATAGAGACTAGCCCTGGGTCCCAAGCAGCCACCTATCTCTGGAGAGTACGTACCCCACCCAGGGATTCAAGCAGGGAGTTGGCCTTGTACAACTTACGCAGGACACTGGGAGGAGATGGAGGGCCACTCTACCTGCGCTCACACTACGTGGCCCGGAGAAGTTATCACGCAGCAGAATTCAACACCCTCCCACTACACGTGTGTAGCCAAAAGAGGCGCTGGGCAGTGGGTGTTCTCAGCCCAAGAGCAGTCCTTGTTCTGGGCCGCACCTGCTCTGTGGTTCAAAGGTTCTCTGAGTCTGCTCCTTTGGAGGCATTTCAGAGCGGACGCTATCCCCGGGCTGCCGAAGCAAAGAGGCATAGCGGCCTTTCACACTGAAGGCATGGGCTTGTTTCCCATTCAGAGAGTGTATGTTGCCCCTCCCAGGCTGGAGGCGCGTTTGGTGACACCCTTTGGGCCGTGCCCCTGGAAAATGCAAGGGGCTGTACCCGATTTGGGCTGCCTGGTGAAACCACTAGCAGTCACCAGCACCCTGAGTACCTTTCCTGAAGTCTGAGTCCTAGCTAGGTAAACTCGGCCTTCGGAGGCGAGAGGGGAGCAAACATGTTCAACTTGTGGGGAAAGTCTTGGACCAATGACCAGTATGCTTGTGCTTGGGCGAGGCTTAGGCAGGAGCTTTCCAACACAGGGTTTTGACCTTACCATAAGCCGTCCCTTTGGGCTGAAGCAGGCGGCGGGTCTGTGTGAATCACAGTCTGGGAAGGAGGGCCTCAGGTGAGTCTGCCAACTGACTGCCCTCCATCATAGCCAGCTGAGAAAATATGGCAAGGCTGATGGAACCCACTTACAGCGAAATGTTTCTCTTCAGAAGAGGAGATGTTGCTACCAAACGTCAGCAGCTCCTCAGAGTGCTGTTCTGGTGTAGACTAGGGCAAGCTCCCACGGTCCGAAGATTATGAACGACGGCTCTTTTCCAGTTGCTTCATCCGAGAGAGAGCCAGAAGGGCTGATCTCAACAAATAGGGCTGCACACCGCGAGTGCTTCGGGCAGGGCAGTCCTGAGCCAGTGTGCCACCTAAGGAATGAAAGCAAAGTTTCCTAGCCGCAGGAAAGCAGACCGAGGCCTGCTGTTTTCTCTAGGCGATTGACGTGAGCTTGAGGGTGAGGCCTGTACTACATTGTGGAAAAGCTCGGGGTCACGGCTGTCTTCCTCCCTCTCTCGGGCCCATACCCTGGGCTCAGCCATGGGGGAATGCTGAGTGGGAGAGACTGCCTCTCTGCCGGACTCAGAAGGCTTCCTCCCTTTAGGGCAAGTCCGTTTGTGTCTTACTTCGTGGAGGAGGAATGAGGGCGCCCAGAGATATTCTGACATGAAATGCCTAACGACAGAGGATCTGGAGGAGCTGGTTTGTCAGTGGAAGGAGCCAAAAAGCCTGCATTCCTAAGGCCTCTCTGAGAACTGCCAAGACACTCTGCCGTCATAGGCCTAAGAACTGGAAATTGGGACGGCAAGGCAACACTTGGAATCCTAGGAAGCACTGGAAGTGCGGCTCTCAAACTGGATTGGAAGAAGCTTCCAAGCATAGTGTTCTTTCATGTACCAAAGAGAACCCAAGTGTCTGAGGCTGCTAGCGGTGTTGCTGGAGAGAACTGGCATCCCCGTGGGCCTGTCGGCTCATTTGCTCTTTCTGACCCTCGAAGGAAAGTCTTCCAAAAAGCCTTTGGGACCCGCTTAGAGAGAACAGCTGCGAAGCTGATGCACAGAACTTTGACATAGAGACTAGCCCTGGGTCCCAAGCAGCCACCTATCTCTGGAGAGTACGTACCCCACCCAGGGATTCAAGCAGGGAGTTGGCCTTGTACAACTTACGCAGGACACTGGGAGGAGATGGAGGGCCACTCTACCTGCGCTCACACTACGTGGCCCGGAGAAGTTATCACGCAGCAGAATTCAACACCCTCCCACTACACGTGTGTAGCCAAAAGAGGCGCTGGGCAGTGGGTGTTCTCAGCCCAAGAGCAGTCCTTGTTCTGGGCCGCACCTGCTCTGTGGTTCAAAGGTTCTCTGAGTCTGCTCCTTTGGAGGCATTTCAGAGCGGACGCTATCCCCGGGCTGCCGAAGCAAAGAGGCATAGCGGCCTTTCACACTGAAGGCATGGGCTTGTTTCCCATTCAGAGAGTGTATGTTGCCCCTCCCAGGCTGGAGGCGCGTTAGGTGACACCCTTTGGGCCGTGCCCCTGGAAAATGCAAGGGGCTGTACCCGATTTGGGCTGCCTGGTGAAACCACTAGCAGTCACCAGCACCCTGAGTACCTTTCCTGAAGTCTGAGTCCTAGCTAGGTAAACTCGGCCTTCGGAGGCGAGAGGGGAGCAAACATGTTCAACTTGTGGGGAAAGTCTTGGACCAATGACCAGTATGCTTGTGCTTGGGCGAGGCTTAGGCAGGAGCTTTCCAACACAGGGTTTTGACCTTACCATAAGCCGTCCCTTTGGGCTGAAGCAGGCGGCGGGTCTGTGTGTATCACAGTCTGGGAAGGAGGGCCTCAGGTGAGTCTGCCAACTGACTGCCCTCCATCATAGCCAGCTGAGAAAATATGGCAAGGCTGATGGAACCCACTTACAGCGAAATGTTTCTCTTCAGAAGAGGAGATGTTGCTACCAAACGTCAGCAGCTCCTCAGAGTGCTGTTCTGGTGTAGACTAGGGCAAGCTCCCACGGTCCGAAGATTATGAACGACGGCTCTTTTCCAGTTGCTTCATCCGAGAGAGAGCCAGAAGGGCTGATCTCAACAAATAGGGCTGCACACCGCGAGTGCTTCGGGCAGGGCAGTCCTGAGCCAGTGTGCCACCTAAGGAATGAAAGCAAAGTTTCCTAGCCGCAGGAAAGCAGACCGAGGCCTGCTGTTTTCTCTAGGCGATTGACGTGAGCTTGAGGGTGAGGCCTGTACTACATTGTGGAAAAGCTCGGGGTCACGGCTGTCTTCCTCCCTCTCTCGGGCCCATACCCTGGGCTCAGCCATGGGGGAATGCTGAGTGGGAGAGACTGCCTCTCTGCCGGACTCAGAAGGCTTCCTCCCTTTAGGGCAAGTCCGTTTGTGTCTTACTTCGTGGAGGAGGAATGAGGGCGCCCAGAGATATTCTGACATGAAATGCCTAACGACAGAGGATCTGGAGGAGCTGGTTTGTCAGTGGAAGGAGCCAAAAAGCCTGCATTCCTAAGGCCTCTCTGAGAACTGCCAAGACACTCTGCCGTCATAGGCCTAAGAACTGGAAATTGGGACGGCAAGGCAACACTTGGAATCCTAGGAAGCACTGGAAGTGCGGCTCTCAAACTGGATTGGAAGAAGCTTCCAAGCATAGTGTTCTTTCATGTACCAAAGAGAACCCAAGTGTCTGAGGCTGCTAGCGGTGTTGCTGGAGAGAACTGGCATCCCCGTGGGCCTGTCGGCTCATTTGCTCTTTCTGACCCTCGAAGGAAAGTCTTCCAAAAAGCCTTTGGGACCCGCTTAGAGAGAACAGCTGCGAAGCTGATGCACAGAACTTTGACATAGAGACTAGCCCTGGGTCCCAAGCAGCCACCTATCTCTGGAGAGTACGTACCCCACCCAGGGATTCAAGCAGGGAGTTGGCCTTGTACAACTTACGCAGGACACTGGGAGGAGATGGAGGGCCACTCTACCTGCGCTCACACTACGTGGCCCGGAGAAGTTATCACGCAGCAGAATTCAACACCCTCCCACTACACGTGTGTAGCCAAAAGAGGCGCTGGGCAGTGGGTGTTCTCAGCCCAAGAGCAGTCCTTGTTCTGGGCCGCACCTGCTCTGTGGTTCAAAGGTTCTCTGAGTCTGCTCCTTTGGAGGCATTTCAGAGCGGACGCTATCCCCGGGCTGCCGAAGCAAAGAGGCATAGCGGCCTTTCACACTGAAGGCATGGGCTTGTTTCCCATTCAGAGAGTGTATGTTGCCCCTCCCAGGCTGGAGGCGCGTTAGGTGACACCCTTTGGGCCGTGCCCCTGGAAAATGCAAGGGGCTGTACCCGATTTGGGCTGCCTGGTGAAACCACTAGCAGTCACCAGCACCCTGAGTACCTTTCCTGAAGTCTGAGTCCTAGCTAGGTAAACTCGGCCTTCGGAGGCGAGAGGGGAGCAAACATGTTCAACTTGTGGGGAAAGTCTTGGACCAATGACCAGTATGCTTGTGCTTGGGCGAGGCTTAGGCAGGAGCTTTCCAACACAGGGTTTTGACCTTACCATAAGCCGTCCCTTTGGGCTGAAGCAGGCGGCGGGTCTGTGTGTATCACAGTCTGGGAAGGAGGGCCTCAGGTGAGTCTGCCAACTGACTGCCCTCCATCATAGCCAGCTGAGAAAATATGGCAAGGCTGATGGAACCCACTTACAGCGAAATGTTTCTCTTCAGAAGAGGAGATGTTGCTACCAAACGTCAGCAGCTCCTCAGAGTGCTGTTCTGGTGTAGACTAGGGCAAGCTCCCACGGTCCGAAGATTATGAACGACGGCTCTTTTCCAGTTGCTTCATCCGAGAGAGAGCCAGAAGGGCTGATCTCAACAAATAGGGCTGCACACCGCGAGTGCTTCGGGCAGGGCAGTCCTGAGCCAGTGTGCCACCTAAGGAATGAAAGCAAAGTTTCCTAGCCGCAGGAAAGCAGACCGAGGCCTGCTGTTTTCTCTAGGCGATTGACGTGAGCTTGAGGGTGAGGCCTGTACTACATTGTGGAAAAGCTCGGGGTCACGGCTGTCTTCCTCCCTCTCTCGGGCCCATACCCTGGGCTCAGCCATGGGGGAATGCTGAGTGGGAGAGACTGCCTCTCTGCCGGACTCAGAAGGCTTCCTCCCTTTAGGGCAAGTCCGTTTGTGTCTTACTTCGTGGAGGAGGAATGAGGGCGCCCAGAGATATTCTGACATGAAATGCCTAACGACAGAGGATCTGGAGGAGATGGTTTGTCAGTGGAAGGAGCCAAAAAGCCTGCATTCCTAAGGCCTCTCTGAGAACTGCCAAGACACTCTGCCGTCATAGGCCTAAGAACTGGAAATTGGGACGGCAAGGCAACACTTGGAATCCTAGGAAGCACTGGAAGTGCGGCTCTCAAACTGGATTGGAAGACGCTTCCAAGCATAGTGTTCTTTCAGGTACCAAAGAGAACCCAAGTGTCTGAGGCTGCTAGCGGTGTTGCTGGAGAGAACTGGCATCCCCGTGGGCCTGTCGGCTCATTTGCTCTTTCTGACCCTCGAAGGAAAGTCTTCCAAAAAGCCTTTGGGACCCGCTTAGAGAGAACAGCTGCGAAGCTGATGCACAGAACTTTGACATAGAGACTAGCCCTGGGTCCCAAGCAGCCACCTATCTCTGGAGAGTACGTACCCCACCCAGGGATTCAAGCAGGGAGCTGGCCTTGTACAACTTACGCAGGACACTGGGAGGAGATGGAGGGCCACTCTACCTGCGCTCACACTACGTGGCCCGGAGAAGTTATCACGCAGCAGAATTCAACACCCTCCCACTACACGTGTGTAGCCAAAAGAGGCGCTGGGCAGTGGGTGTTCTCAGCCCAAGAGCAGTCCTTGTTCTGGGCCGCACCTGCTCTGTGGTTCAAAGGTTCTCTGAGTCTGCTCCTTTGGAGGCATTTCAGAGCGGACGCTATCCCCGGGCTGCCGAAGCAAAGAGGCATAGCGGCCTTTCACACTGAAGGCATGGGCTTGTTTCCCATTCAGAGAGTGTATGTTGCCCCTCCCAGGCTGGAGGCGCGTTAGGTGACACCCTTTGGGCCGTGCCCCTGGAAAATGCAAGGGGCTGTACCCGATTTGGGCTGCCTGGTGAAACCACTAGCAGTCACCAGCACCCTGAGTACCTTTCCTGAAGTCTGAGTCCTAGCTAGGTAAACTCGGCCTTCGGAGGCGAGAGGGGAGCAAACATGTTCAACTTGTGGGGAAAGTCTTGGACCAATGACCAGTATGCTTGTGCTTGGGCGAGGCTTAGGCAGGAGCTTTCCAACACAGGGTTTTGACCTTACCATAAGCCGTCCCTTTGGGCTGAAGCAGGCGGCGGGTCTGTGTGTATCACAGTCTGGGAAGGAGGGCCTCAGGTGAGTCTGCCAACTGACTGCCCTCCATCATAGCCAGCTGAGAAAATATGGCAAGGCTGATGGAACCCACTTACAGCGAAATGTTTCTCTTCAGAAGAGGAGATGTTGCTACCAAACGTCAGCAGCTCCTCAGAGTGCTGTTCTGGTGTAGACTAGGGCAAGCTCCCACGGTCCGAAGATTATGAACGACGGCTCTTTTCCAGTTGCTTCATCCGAGAGAGAGCCAGAAGGGCTGATCTCAACAAATAGGGCTGCACACCGCGAGTGCTTCGGGCAGGGCAGTCCTGAGCCAGTGTGCCACCTAAGGAATGAAAGCAAAGTTTCCTAGCCGCAGGAAAGCAGACCGAGGCCTGCTGTTTTCTCTAGGCGATTGACGTGAGCTTGAGGGTGAGGCCTGTACTACATTGTGGAAAAGCTCGGGGTCACGGCTGTCTTTCTCCCTCTCTCGGGCCCATACCCTGGGCTCAGCCATGGGGGAATGCTGAGTGGGAGAGACTGCCTCTCTGCCGGACTCAGAAGGCTTCCTCCCTTTAGGGCAAGTCCGTTTGTGTCTTACTTCGTGGAGGAGGAATGAGGGCGCCCAGAGATATTCTGACATGAAATGCCTAACGACAGAGGATCTGGAGGAGCTGGTTTGTCAGTGGAAGGAGCCAAAAAGCCTGCATTCCTAAGGCCTCTCTGAGAACTGCCAAGACACTCTGCCGTCATAGGCCTAAGAACTGGAAATTGGGACGGCAAGGCAACACTTGGAATCCTAGGATGCACTGGAAGTGCGGCTCTCAAACTGGATTGGAAGACGCTTCCAAGCATAGTGTTCTTTCAGGTACCAAAGAGAACCCAAGTGTCTGAGGCTGCTAGCGGTGTTGCTGGAGAGAACTGGCATCCCCGTGGGCCTGTCGGCTCATTTGCTCTTTCTGACCCTCGAAGGAAAGTCTTCCAAAAAGCCTTTGGGACCCGCTTAGAGAGAACAGCTGCGAAGCTGATGCACAGAACTTTGACATAGAGACTAGCCCTGGGTCCCAAGCAGCCACCTATCTCTGGAGAGTACGTACCCCACCCAGGGATTCAAGCAGGGAGTTGGCCTTGTACAACTTACGCAGGACACTGGGAGGAGATGGAGGGCCACTCTACCTGCGCTCACACTACGTGGCCCGGAGAAGTTATCACGCAGCAGAATTCAACACCCTCCCACTACACGTGTGTAGCCAAAAGAGGCGCTGGGCAGTGGGTGTTCTCAGCCCAAGAGCAGTCCTTGTTCTGGGCCGCACCTGCTCTGTGGTTCAAAGGTTCTCTGAGTCTGCTCCTTTGGAGGCATTTCAGAGCGGACGCTATCCCCGGGCTGCCGAAGCAAAGAGGCATAGCGGCCTTTCACACTGAAGGCATGGGCTTGTTTCCCATTCAGAGAGTGTATGTTGCCCCTCCCAGGCTGGAGGCGCGTTAGGTGACACCCTTTGGGCCGTGCCCCTGGAAAATGCAAGGGGCTGTACCCGATTTGGGCTGCCTGGTGAAACCACTAGCAGTCACCAGCACCCTGAGTACCTTTCCTGAAGTCTGAGTCCTAGCTAGGTAAACTCGGCCTTCGGAGGCGAGAGGGGAGCAAACATGTTCAACTTGTGGGGAAAGTCTTGGACCAATGACCAGTATGCTTGTGCTTGGGCGAGGCTTAGGCAGGAGCTTTCCAACACAGGGTTTTGACCTTACCATAAGCCGTCCCTTTGGGCTGAAGCAGGCGGCGGGTCTGTGTGTATCACAGTCTGGGAAGGAGGGCCTCAGGTGAGTCTGCCAACTGACTGCCCTCCATCATAGCCAGCTGAGAAAATATGGCAAGGCTGATGGAACCCACTTACAGCGAAATGTTTCTCTTCAGAAGAGGAGATGTTGCTACCAAACGTCAGCAGCTCCTCAGAGTGCTGTTCTGGTGTAGACTAGGGCAAGCTCCCACGGTCCGAAGATTATGAACGACGGCTCTTTTCCAGTTGCTTCATCCGAGAGAGAGCCAGAAGGGCTGATCTCAACAAATAGGGCTGCACACCGCGAGTGCTTCGGGCAGGGCAGTCCTGAGCCAGTGTGCCACCTAAGGAATGAAAGCAAAGTTTCCTAGCCGCAGGAAAGCAGACCGAGGCCTGCTGTTTTCTCTAGGCGATTGACGTGAGCTTGAGGGTGAGGCCTGTACTACATTGTGGAAAAGCTCGGGGTCACGGCTGTCTTTCTCCCTCTCTCGGGCCCATACCCTGGGCTCAGCCATGGGGGAATGCTGAGTGGGAGAGACTGCCTCTCTGCCGGACTCAGAAGGCTTCCTCCCTTTAGGGCAAGTCCGTTTGTGTCTTACTTCGTGGAGGAGGAATGAGGGCGCCCAGAGATATTCTGACATGAAATGCCTAACGACAGAGGATCTGGAGGAGCTGGTTTGTCAGTGGAAGGAGCCAAAAAGCCTGCATTCCTAAGGCCTCTCTGAGAACTGCCAAGACACTCTGCCGTCATAGGCCTAAGAACTGGAAATTGGGACGGCAAGGCAACACTTGGAATCCTAGGATGCACTGGAAGTGCGGCTCTCAAACTGGATTGGAAGACGCTTCCAAGCATAGTGTTCTTTCAGGTACCAAAGAGAACCCAAGTGTCTGAGGCTGCTAGCGGTGTTGCTGGAGAGAACTGGCATCCCCGTGGGCCTGTCGGCTCATTTGCTCTTTCTGACCCTCGAAGGAAAGTCTTCCAAAAAGCCTTTGGGACCCGCTTAGAGAGAACAGCTGCGAAGCTGATGCACAGAACTTTGACATAGAGACTAGCCCTGGGTCCCAAGCAGCCACCTATCTCTGGAGAGTACGTACCCCACCCAGGGATTCAAGCAGGGAGCTGGCCTTGTACAACTTACGCAGGACACTGGGAGGAGATGGAGGGCCACTCTACCTGCGCTCACACTACGTGGCCCGGAGAAGTTATCACGCAGCAGAATTCAACACCCTCCCACTACACGTGTGTAGCCAAAAGAGGCGCTGGGCAGTGGGTGTTCTCAGCCCAAGAGCAGTCCTTGTTCTGGGCCGCACCTGCTCTGTGGTTCAAAGGTTCTCTGAGTCTGCTCCTTTGGAGGCATTTCAGAGCGGACGCTATCCCCGGGCTGCCGAAGCAAAGAGGCATAGCGGCCTTTCACACTGAAGGCATGGGCTTGTTTCCCATTCAGAGAGTGTATGTTGCCCCTCCCAGGCTGGAGGCGCGTTAGGTGACACCCTTTGGGCCGTGCCCCTGGAAAATGCAAGGGGCTGTACCCGATTTGGGCTGCCTGGTGAAACCACTAGCAGTCACCAGCACCCTGAGTACCTTTCCTGAAGTCTGAGTCCTAGCTAGGTAAACTCGGCCTTCGGAGGCGAGAGGGGAGCAAACATGTTCAACTTGTGGGGAAAGTCTTGGACCAATGACCAGTATGCTTGTGCTTGGGCGAGGCTTAGGCAGGAGCTTTCCAACACAGGGTTTTGACCTTACCATAAGCCGTCCCTTTGGGCTGAAGCAGGCGGCGGGTCTGTGTGTATCACAGTCTGGGAAGGAGGGCCTCAGGTGAGTCTGCCAACTGACTGCCCTCCATCATAGCCAGCTGAGAAAATATGGCAAGGCTGATGGAACCCACTTACAGCGAAATGTTTCTCTTCAGAAGAGGAGATGTTGCTACCAAACGTCAGCAGCTCCTCAGAGTGCTGTTCTGGTGTAGACTAGGGCAAGCTCCCACGGTCCGAAGATTATGAACGACGGCTCTTTTCCAGTTGCTTCATCCGAGAGAGAGCCAGAAGGGCTGATCTCAACAAATAGGGCTGCACACCGCGAGTGCTTCGGGCAGGGCAGTCCTGAGCCAGTGTGCCACCTAAGGAATGAAAGCAAAGTTTCCTAGCCGCAGGAAAGCAGACCGAGGCCTGCTGTTTTCTCTAGGCGATTGACGTGAGCTTGAGGGTGAGGCCTGTACTACATTGTGGAAAAGCTCGGGGTCACGGCTGTCTTTCTCCCTCTCTCGGGCCCATACCCTGGGCTCAGCCATGGGGGAATGCTGAGTGGGAGAGACTGCCTCTCTGCCGGACTCAGAAGGCTTCCTCCCTTTAGGGCAAGTCCGTTTGTGTCTTACTTCGTGGAGGAGGAATGAGGGCGCCCAGAGATATTCTGACATGAAATGCCTAACGACAGAGGATCTGGAGGAGCTGGTTTGTCAGTGGAAGGAGCCAAAAAGCCTGCATTCCTAAGGCCTCTCTGAGAACTGCCAAGACACTCTGCCGTCATAGGCCTAAGAACTGGAAATTGGGACGGCAAGGCAACACTTGGAATCCTAGGATGCACTGGAAGTGCGGCTCTCAAACTGGATTGGAAGACGCTTCCAAGCATAGTGTTCTTTCAGGTACCAAAGAGAACCCAAGTGTCTGAGGCTGCTAGCGGTGTTGCTGGAGAGAACTGGCATCCCCGTGGGCCTGTCGGCTCATTTGCTCTTTCTGACCCTCGAAGGAAAGTCTTCCAAAAAGCCTTTGGGACCCGCTTAGAGAGAACAGCTGCGAAGCTGATGCACAGAACTTTGACATAGAGACTAGCCCTGGGTCCCAAGCAGCCACCTATCTCTGGAGAGTACGTACCCCACCCAGGGATTCAAGCAGGGAGTTGGCCTTGTACAACTTACGCAGGACACTGGGAGGAGATGGAGGGCCACTCTACCTGCGCTCACACTACGTGGCCCGGAGAAGTTATCACGCAGCAGAATTCAACACCCTCCCACTACACGTGTGTAGCCAAAAGAGGCGCTGGGCAGTGGGTGTTCTCAGCCCAAGAGCAGTCCTTGTTCTGGGCCGCACCTGCTCTGTGGTTCAAAGGTTCTCTGAGTCTGCTCCTTTGGAGGCATTTCAGAGCGGACGCTATCCCCGGGCTGCCGAAGCAAAGAGGCATAGCGGCCTTTCACACTGAAGGCATGGGCTTGTTTCCCATTCAGAGAGTGTATGTTGCCCCTCCCAGGCTGGAGGCGCGTTAGGTGACACCCTTTGGGCCGTGCCCCTGGAAAATGCAAGGGGCTGTACCCGATTTGGGCTGCCTGGTGAAACCACTAGCAGTCACCAGCACCCTGAGTACCTTTCCTGAAGTCTGAGTCCTAGCTAGGTAAACTCGGCCTTCGGAGGCGAGAGGGGAGCAAACATGTTCAACTTGTGGGGAAAGTCTTGGACCAATGACCAGTATGCTTGTGCTTGGGCGAGGCTTAGGCAGGAGCTTTCCAACACAGGGTTTTGACCTTACCATAAGCCGTCCCTTTGGGCTGAAGCAGGCGGCGGGTCTGTGTGTATCACAGTCTGGGAAGGAGGGCCTCAGGTGAGTCTGCCAACTGACTGCCCTCCATCATAGCCAGCTGAGAAAATATGGCAAGGCTGATGGAACCCACTTACAGCGAAATGTTTCTCTTCAGAAGAGGAGATGTTGCTACCAAACGTCAGCAGCTCCTCAGAGTGCTGTTCTGGTGTAGACTAGGGCAAGCTCCCACGGTCCGAAGATTATGAACGACGGCTCTTTTCCAGTTGCTTCATCCGAGAGAGAGCCAGAAGGGCTGATCTCAACAAATAGGGCTGCACACCGCGAGTGCTTCGGGCAGGGCAGTCCTGAGCCAGTGTGCCACCTAAGGAATGAAAGCAAAGTTTCCTAGCCGCAGGAAAGCAGACCGAGGCCTGCTGTTTTCTCTAGGCGATTGACGTGAGCTTGAGGGTGAGGCCTGTACTACATTGTGGAAAAGCTCGGGGTCACGGCTGTCTTTCTCCCTCTCTCGGGCCCATACCCTGGGCTCAGCCATGGGGGAATGCTGAGTGGGAGAGACTGCCTCTCTGCCGGACTCAGAAGGCTTCCTCCCTTTAGGGCAAGTCCGTTTGTGTCTTACTTCGTGGAGGAGGAATGAGGGCGCCCAGAGATATTCTGACATGAAATGCCTAACGACAGAGGATCTGGAGGAGCTGGTTTGTCAGTGGAAGGAGCCAAAAAGCCTGCATTCCTAAGGCCTCTCTGAGAACTGCCAAGACACTCTGCCGTCATAGGCCTAAGAACTGGAAATTGGGACGGCAAGGCAACACTTGGAATCCTAGGATGCACTGGAAGTGCGGCTCTCAAACTGGATTGGAAGACGCTTCCAAGCATAGTGTTCTTTCAGGTACCAAAGAGAACCCAAGTGTCTGAGGCTGCTAGCGGTGTTGCTGGAGAGAACTGGCATCCCCGTGGGCCTGTCGGCTCATTTGCTCTTTCTGACCCTCGAAGGAAAGTCTTCCAAAAAGCCTTTGGGACCCGCTTAGAGAGAACAGCTGCGAAGCTGATGCACAGAACTTTGACATAGAGACTAGCCCTGGGTCCCAAGCAGCCACCTATCTCTGGAGAGTACGTACCCCACCCAGGGATTCAAGCAGGGAGTTGGCCTTGTACAACTTACGCAGGACACTGGGAGGAGATGGAGGGCCACTCTACCTGCGCTCACACTACGTGGCCCGGAGAAGTTATCACGCAGCAGAATTCAACACCCTCCCACTACACGTGTGTAGCCAAAAGAGGCGCTGGGCAGTGGGTGTTCTCAGCCCAAGAGCAGTCCTTGTTCTGGGCCGCACCTGCTCTGTGGTTCAAAGGTTCTCTGAGTCTGCTCCTTTGGAGGCATTTCAGAGCGGACGCTATCCCCGGGCTGCCGAAGCAAAGAGGCATAGCGGCCTTTCACACTGAAGGCATGGGCTTGTTTCCCATTCAGAGAGTGTATGTTGCCCCTCCCAGGCTGGAGGCGCGTTAGGTGACACCCTTTGGGCCGTGCCCCTGGAAAATGCAAGGGGCTGTACCCGATTTGGGCTGCCTGGTGAAACCACTAGCAGTCACCAGCACCCTGAGTACCTTTCCTGAAGTCTGAGTCCTAGCTAGGTAAACTCGGCCTTCGGAGGCGAGAGGGGAGCAAACATGTTCAACTTGTGGGGAAAGTCTTGGACCAATGACCAGTATGCTTGTGCTTGGGCGAGGCTTAGGCAGGAGCTTTCCAACACAGGGTTTTGACCTTACCATAAGCCGTCCCTTTGGGCTGAAGCAGGCGGCGGGTCTGTGTGTATCACAGTCTGGGAAGGAGGGCCTCAGGTGAGTCTGCCAACTGACTGCCCTCCATCATAGCCAGCTGAGAAAATATGGCAAGGCTGATGGAACCCACTTACAGCGAAATGTTTCTCTTCAGAAGAGGAGATGTTGCTACCAAACGTCAGCAGCTCCTCAGAGTGCTGTTCTGGTGTAGACTAGGGCAAGCTCCCACGGTCCGAAGATTATGAACGACGGCTCTTTTCCAGTTGCTTCATCCGAGAGAGAGCCAGAAGGGCTGATCTCAACAAATAGGGCTGCACACCGCGAGTGCTTCGGGCAGGGCAGTCCTGAGCCAGTGTGCCACCTAAGGAATGAAAGCAAAGTTTCCTAGCCGCAGGAAAGCAGACCGAGGCCTGCTGTTTTCTCTAGGCGATTGACGTGAGCTTGAGGGTGAGGCCTGTACTACATTGTGGAAAAGCTCGGGGTCACGGCTGTCTTTCTCCCTCTCTCGGGCCCATACCCTGGGCTCAGCCATGGGGGAATGCTGAGTGGGAGAGACTGCCTCTCTGCCGGACTCAGAAGGCTTCCTCCCTTTAGGGCAAGTCCGTTTGTGTCTTACTTCGTGGAGGAGGAATGAGGGCGCCCAGAGATATTCTGACATGAAATGCCTAACGACAGAGGATCTGGAGGAGCTGGTTTGTCAGTGGAAGGAGCCAAAAAGCCTGCATTCCTAAGGCCTCTCTGAGAACTGCCAAGACACTCTGCCGTCATAGGCCTAAGAACTGGAAATTGGGACGGCAAGGCAACACTTGGAATCCTAGGATGCACTGGAAGTGCGGCTCTCAAACTGGATTGGAAGACGCTTCCAAGCATAGTGTTCTTTCAGGTACCAAAGAGAACCCAAGTGTCTGAGGCTGCTAGCGGTGTTGCTGGAGAGAACTGGCATCCCCGTGGGCCTGTC
Source organism: Balaenoptera borealis (assembly GCF_965194805.1). Taxonomy (NCBI): domain Eukaryota; kingdom Metazoa; phylum Chordata; class Mammalia; order Artiodactyla; family Balaenopteridae; genus Balaenoptera; species Balaenoptera borealis. Next base: position 28,225,481 of record NC_138879.1, on the reverse strand, counting down.
GGCTCATTTGCTCTTTCTGACCCTCGAAGGAAAGTCTTCCAAAAAGCCTTTGGGACCCGCTTAGAGAGAACAGCTGCGAAGCTGATGCACAGAACTTTGACATAGAGACTAGCCCTGGGTCCCAAGCAGCCACCTATCTCTGGAGAGTACGTACCCCACCCAGGGATTCAAGCAGGGAGTTGGCCTTGTACAACTTACGCAGGACACTGGGAGGAGATGGAGGGCCACTCTACCTGCGCTCACACTACGTGGCCCGGAGAAGTTATCACGCAGCAGAATTCAACACCCTCCCACTACACGTGTGTAGCCAAAAGAGGCGCTGGGCAGTGGGTGTTCTCAGCCCAAGAGCAGTCCTTGTTCTGGGCCGCACCTGCTCTGTGGTTCAAAGGTTCTCTGAGTCTGCTCCTTTGGAGGCATTTCAGAGCGGACGCTATCCCCGGGCTGCCGAAGCAAAGAGGCATAGCGGCCTTTCACACTGAAGGCATGGGCTTGTTTCCCATTCAGAGAGTGTATGTTGCCCCTCCCAGGCTGGAGGCGCGTTAGGTGACACCCTTTGGGCCGTGCCCCTGGAAAATGCAAGGGGCTGTACCCGATTTGGGCTGCCTGGTGAAACCACTAGCAGTCACCAGCACCCTGAGTACCTTTCCTGAAGTCTGAGTCCTAGCTAGGTAAACTCGGCCTTCGGAGGCGAGAGGGGAGCAAACATGTTCAACTTGTGGGGAAAGTCTTGGACCAATGACCAGTATGCTTGTGCTTGGGCGAGGCTTAGGCAGGAGCTTTCCAACACAGGGTTTTGACCTTACCATAAGCCGTCCCTTTGGGCTGAAGCAGGCGGCGGGTCTGTGTGTATCACAGTCTGGGAAGGAGGGCCTCAGGTGAGTCTGCCAACTGACTGCCCTCCATCATAGCCAGCTGAGAAAATATGGCAAGGCTGATGGAACCCACTTACAGCGAAATGTTTCTCTTCAGAAGAGGAGATGTTGCTACCAAACGTCAGCAGCTCCTCAGAGTGCTGTTCTGGTGTAGACTAGGGCAAGCTCCCACGGTCCGAAGATTATGAACGACGGCTCTTTTCCAGTTGCTTCATCCGAGAGAGAGCCAGAAGGGCTGATCTCAACAAATAGGGCTGCACACCGCGAGTGCTTCGGGCAGGGCAGTCCTGAGCCAGTGTGCCACCTAAGGAATGAAAGCAAAGTTTCCTAGCCGCAGGAAAGCAGACCGAGGCCTGCTCTTTTCTCTAGGCGATTGACGTGAGCTTGAGGGTGAGGCCTGTACTACATTGTGGAAAAGCTCGGGGTCACGGCTGTCTTTCTCCCTCTCTCGGGCCCATACCCTGGGCTCAGCCATGGGGGAATGCTGAGTGGGAGAGACTGCCTCTCTGCCGGACTCAGAAGGCTTCCTCCCTTTAGGGCAAGTCCGTTTGTGTCTTACTTCGTGGAGGAGGAATGAGGGCGCCCAGAGATATTCTGACATGAAATGCCTAACGACAGAGGATCTGGAGGAGCTGGTTTGTCAGTGGAAGGAGCCAAAAAGCCTGCATTCCTAAGGCCTCTCTGAGAACTGCCAAGACACTCTGCCGTCATAGGCCTAAGAACTGGAAATTGGGACGGCAAGGCAACACTTGGAATCCTAGGATGCACTGGAAGTGCGGCTCTCAAACTGGATTGGAAGACGCTTCCAAGCATAGTGTTCTTTCAGGTACCAAAGAGAACCCAAGTGTCTGAGGCTGCTAGCGGTGTTGCTGGAGAGAACTGGCATCCCCGTGGGCCTGTCGGCTCATTTGCTCTTTCTGACCCTCGAAGGAAAGTCTTCCAAAAAGCCTTTGGGACCCGCTTAGAGAGAACAGCTGCGAAGCTGATGCACAGAACTTTGACATAGAGACTAGCCCTGGGTCCCAAGCAGCCACCTATCTCTGGAGAGTACGTACCCCACCCAGGGATTCAAGCAGGGAGTTGGCCTTGTACAACTTACGCAGGACACTGGGAGGAGATGGAGGGCCACTCTACCTGCGCTCACACTACGTGGCCCGGAGAAGTTATCACGCAGCAGAATTCAACACCCTCCCACTACACGTGTGTAGCCAAAAGAGGCGCTGGGCAGTGGGTGTTCTCAGCCCAAGAGCAGTCCTTGTTCTGGGCCGCACCTGCTCTGTGGTTCAAAGGTTCTCTGAGTCTGCTCCTTTGGAGGCATTTCAGAGCGGACGCTATCCCCGGGCTGCCGAAGCAAAGAGGCATAGCGGCCTTTCACACTGAAGGCATGGGCTTGTTTCCCATTCAGAGAGTGTATGTTGCCCCTCCCAGGCTGGAGGCGCGTTAGGTGACACCCTTTGGGCCGTGCCCCTGGAAAATGCAAGGGGCTGTACCCGATTTGGGCTGCCTGGTGAAACCACTAGCAGTCACCAGCACCCTGAGTACCTTTCCTGAAGTCTGAGTCCTAGCTAGGTAAACTCGGCCTTCGGAGGCGAGAGGGGAGCAAACATGTTCAACTTGTGGGGAAAGTCTTGGACCAATGACCAGTATGCTTGTGCTTGGGCGAGGCTTAGGCAGGAGCTTTCCAACACAGGGTTTTGACCTTACCATAAGCCGTCCCTTTGGGCTGAAGCAGGCGGCGGGTCTGTGTGTATCACAGTCTGGGAAGGAGGGCCTCAGGTGAGTCTGCCAACTGACTGCCCTCCATCATAGCCAGCTGAGAAAATATGGCAAGGCTGATGGAACCCACTTACAGCGAAATGTTTCTCTTCAGAAGAGGAGATGTTGCTACCAAACGTCAGCAGCTCCTCAGAGTGCTGTTCTGGTGTAGACTAGGGCAAGCTCCCACGGTCCGAAGATTATGAACGACGGCTCTTTTCCAGTTGCTTCATCCGAGAGAGAGCCAGAAGGGCTGATCTCAACAAATAGGGCTGCACACCGCGAGTGCTTCGGGCAGGGCAGTCCTGAGCCAGTGTGCCACCTAAGGAATGAAAGCAAAGTTTCCTAGCCGCAGGAAAGCAGACCGAGGCCTGCTGTTTTCTCTAGGCGATTGACGTGAGCTTGAGGGTGAGGCCTGTACTACATTGTGGAAAAGCTCGGGGTCACGGCTGTCTTTCTCCCTCTCTCGGGCCCATACCCTGGGCTCAGCCATGGGGGAATGCTGAGTGGGAGAGACTGCCTCTCTGCCGGACTCAGAAGGCTTCCTCCCTTTAGGGCAAGTCCGTTTGTGTCTTACTTCGTGGAGGAGGAATGAGGGCGCCCAGAGATATTCTGACATGAAATGCCTAACGACAGAGGATCTGGAGGAGCTGGTTTGTCAGTGGAAGGAGCCAAAAAGCCTGCATTCCTAAGGCCTCTCTGAGAACTGCCAAGACACTCTGCCGTCATAGGCCTAAGAACTGGAAATTGGGACGGCAAGGCAACACTTGGAATCCTAGGATGCACTGGAAGTGCGGCTCTCAAACTGGATTGGAAGACGCTTCCAAGCATAGTGTTCTTTCAGGTACCAAAGAGAACCCAAGTGTCTGAGGCTGCTAGCGGTGTTGCTGGAGAGAACTGGCATCCCCGTGGGCCTGTCGGCTCATTTGCTCTTTCTGACCCTCGAAGGAAAGTCTTCCAAAAAGCCTTTGGGACCCGCTTAGAGAGAACAGCTGCGAAGCTGATGCACAGAACTTTGACATAGAGACTAGCCCTGGGTCCCAAGCAGCCACCTATCTCTGGAGAGTACGTACCCCACCCAGGGATTCAAGCAGGGAGTTGGCCTTGTACAACTTACGCAGGACACTGGGAGGAGATGGAGGGCCACTCTACCTGCGCTCACACTACGTGGCCCGGAGAAGTTATCACGCAGCAGAATTCAACACCCTCCCACTACACGTGTGTAGCCAAAAGAGGCGCTGGGCAGTGGGTGTTCTCAGCCCAAGAGCAGTCCTTGTTCTGGGCCGCACCTGCTCTGTGGTTCAAAGGTTCTCTGAGTCTGCTCCTTTGGAGGCATTTCAGAGCGGACGCTATCCCCGGGCTGCCGAAGCAAAGAGGCATAGCGGCCTTTCACACTGAAGGCATGGGCTTGTTTCCCATTCAGAGAGTGTATGTTGCCCCTCCCAGGCTGGAGGCGCGTTAGGTGACACCCTTTGGGCCGTGCCCCTGGAAAATGCAAGGGGCTGTACCCGATTTGGGCTGCCTGGTGAAACCACTAGCAGTCACCAGCACCCTGAGTACCTTTCCTGAAGTCTGAGTCCTAGCTAGGTAAACTCGGCCTTCGGAGGCGAGAGGGGAGCAAACATGTTCAACTTGTGGGGAAAGTCTTGGACCAATGACCAGTATGCTTGTGCTTGGGCGAGGCTTAGGCAGGAGCTTTCCAACACAGGGTTTTGACCTTACCATAAGCCGTCCCTTTGGGCTGAAGCAGGCGGCGGGTCTGTGTGTATCACAGTCTGGGAAGGAGGGCCTCAGGTGAGTCTGCCAACTGACTGCCCTCCATCATAGCCAGCTGAGAAAATATGGCAAGGCTGATGGAACCCACTTACAGCGAAATGTTTCTCTTCAGAAGAGGAGATGTTGCTACCAAACGTCAGCAGCTCCTCAGAGTGCTGTTCTGGTGTAGACTAGGGCAAGCTCCCACGGTCCGAAGATTATGAACGACGGCTCTTTTCCAGTTGCTTCATCCGAGAGAGAGCCAGAAGGGCTGATCTCAACAAATAGGGCTGCACACCGCGAGTGCTTCGGGCAGGGCAGTCCTGAGCCAGTGTGCCACCTAAGGAATGAAAGCAAAGTTTCCTAGCCGCAGGAAAGCAGACCGAGGCCTGCTCTTTTCTCTAGGCGATTGACGTGAGCTTGAGGGTGAGGCCTGTACTACATTGTGGAAAAGCTCGGGGTCACGGCTGTCTTTCTCCCTCTCTCGGGCCCATACCCTGGGCTCAGCCATGGGGGAATGCTGAGTGGGAGAGACTGCCTCTCTGCCGGACTCAGAAGGCTTCCTCCCTTTAGGGCAAGTCCGTTTGTGTCTTACTTCGTGGAGGAGGAATGAGGGCGCCCAGAGATATTCTGACATGAAATGCCTAACGACAGAGGATCTGGAGGAGCTGGTTTGTCAGTGGAAGGAGCCAAAAAGCCTGCATTCCTAAGGCCTCTCTGAGAACTGCCAAGACACTCTGCCGTCATAGGCCTAAGAACTGGAAATTGGGACGGCAAGGCAACACTTGGAATCCTAGGATGCACTGGAAGTGCGGCTCTCAAACTGGATTGGAAGACGCTTCCAAGCATAGTGTTCTTTCAGGTACCAAAGAGAACCCAAGTGTCTGAGGCTGCTAGCGGTGTTGCTGGAGAGAACTGGCATCCCCGTGGGCCTGTCGGCTCATTTGCTCTTTCTGACCCTCGAAGGAAAGTCTTCCAAAAAGCCTTTGGGACCCGCTTAGAGAGAACAGCTGCGAAGCTGATGCACAGAACTTTGACATAGAGACTAGCCCTGGGTCCCAAGCAGCCACCTATCTCTGGAGAGTACGTACCCCACCCAGGGATTCAAGCAGGGAGTTGGCCTTGTACAACTTACGCAGGACACTGGGAGGAGATGGAGGGCCACTCTACCTGCGCTCACACTACGTGGCCCGGAGAAGTTATCACGCAGCAGAATTCAACACCCTCCCACTACACGTGTGTAGCCAAAAGAGGCGCTGGGCAGTGGGTGTTCTCAGCCCAAGAGCAGTCCTTGTTCTGGGCCGCACCTGCTCTGTGGTTCAAAGGTTCTCTGAGTCTGCTCCTTTGGAGGCATTTCAGAGCGGACGCTATCCCCGGGCTGCCGAAGCAAAGAGGCATAGCGGCCTTTCACACTGAAGGCATGGGCTTGTTTCCCATTCAGAGAGTGTATGTTGCCCCTCCCAGGCTGGAGGCGCGTTAGGTGACACCCTTTGGGCCGTGCCCCTGGAAAATGCAAGGGGCTGTACCCGATTTGGGCTGCCTGGTGAAACCACTAGCAGTCACCAGCACCCTGAGTACCTTTCCTGAAGTCTGAGTCCTAGCTAGGTAAACTCGGCCTTCGGAGGCGAGAGGGGAGCAAACATGTTCAACTTGTGGGGAAAGTCTTGGACCAATGACCAGTATGCTTGTGCTTGGGCGAGGCTTAGGCAGGAGCTTTCCAACACAGGGTTTTGACCTTACCATAAGCCGTCCCTTTGGGCTGAAGCAGGCGGCGGGTCTGTGTGTATCACAGTCTGGGAAGGAGGGCCTCAGGTGAGTCTGCCAACTGACTGCCCTCCATCATAGCCAGCTGAGAAAATATGGCAAGGCTGATGGAACCCACTTACAGCGAAATGTTTCTCTTCAGAAGAGGAGATGTTGCTACCAAACGTCAGCAGCTCCTCAGAGTGCTGTTCTGGTGTAGACTAGGGCAAGCTCCCACGGTCCGAAGATTATGAACGACGGCTCTTTTCCAGTTGCTTCATCCGAGAGAGAGCCAGAAGGGCTGATCTCAACAAATAGGGCTGCACACCGCGAGTGCTTCGGGCAGGGCAGTCCTGAGCCAGTGTGCCACCTAAGGAATGAAAGCAAAGTTTCCTAGCCGCAGGAAAGCAGACCGAGGCCTGCTCTTTTCTCTAGGCGATTGACGTGAGCTTGAGGGTGAGGCCTGTACTACATTGTGGAAAAGCTCGGGGTCACGGCTGTCTTTCTCCCTCTCTCGGGCCCATACCCTGGGCTCAGCCATGGGGGAATGCTGAGTGGGAGAGACTGCCTCTCTGCCGGACTCAGAAGGCTTCCTCCCTTTAGGGCAAGTCCGTTTGTGTCTTACTTCGTGGAGGAGGAATGAGGGCGCCCAGAGATATTCTGACATGAAATGCCTAACGACAGAGGATCTGGAGGAGCTGGTTTGTCAGTGGAAGGAGCCAAAAAGCCTGCATTCCTAAGGCCTCTCTGAGAACTGCCAAGACACTCTGCCGTCATAGGCCTAAGAACTGGAAATTGGGACGGCAAGGCAACACTTGGAATCCTAGGATGCACTGGAAGTGCGGCTCTCAAACTGGATTGGAAGACGCTTCCAAGCATAGTGTTCTTTCAGGTACCAAAGAGAACCCAAGTGTCTGAGGCTGCTAGCGGTGTTGCTGGAGAGAACTGGCATCCCCGTGGGCCTGTCGGCTCATTTGCTCTTTCTGACCCTCGAAGGAAAGTCTTCCAAAAAGCCTTTGGGACCCGCTTAGAGAGAACAGCTGCGAAGCTGATGCACAGAACTTTGACATAGAGACTAGCCCTGGGTCCCAAGCAGCCACCTATCTCTGGAGAGTACGTACCCCACCCAGGGATTCAAGCAGGGAGTTGGCCTTGTACAACTTACGCAGGACACTGGGAGGAGATGGAGGGCCACTCTACCTGCGCTCACACTACGTGGCCCGGAGAAGTTATCACGCAGCAGAATTCAACACCCTCCCACTACACGTGTGTAGCCAAAAGAGGCGCTGGGCAGTGGGTGTTCTCAGCCCAAGAGCAGTCCTTGTTCTGGGCCGCACCTGCTCTGTGGTTCAAAGGTTCTCTGAGTCTGCTCCTTTGGAGGCATTTCAGAGCGGACGCTATCCCCGGGCTGCCGAAGCAAAGAGGCATAGCGGCCTTTCACACTGAAGGCATGGGCTTGTTTCCCATTCAGAGAGTGTATGTTGCCCCTCCCAGGCTGGAGGCGCGTTAGGTGACACCCTTTGGGCCGTGCCCCTGGAAAATGCAAGGGGCTGTACCCGATTTGGGCTGCCTGGTGAAACCACTAGCAGTCACCAGCACCCTGAGTACCTTTCCTGAAGTCTGAGTCCTAGCTAGGTAAACTCGGCCTTCGGAGGCGAGAGGGGAGCAAACATGTTCAACTTGTGGGGAAAGTCTTGGACCAATGACCAGTATGCTTGTGCTTGGGCGAGGCTTAGGCAGGAGCTTTCCAACACAGGGTTTTGACCTTACCATAAGCCGTCCCTTTGGGCTGAAGCAGGCGGCGGGTCTGTGTGTATCACAGTCTGGGAAGGAGGGCCTCAGGTGAGTCTGCCAACTGACTGCCCTCCATCATAGCCAGCTGAGAAAATATGGCAAGGCTGATGGAACCCACTTACAGCGAAATGTTTCTCTTCAGAAGAGGAGATGTTGCTACCAAACGTCAGCAGCTCCTCAGAGTGCTGTTCTGGTGTAGACTAGGGCAAGCTCCCACGGTCCGAAGATTATGAACGACGGCTCTTTTCCAGTTGCTTCATCCGAGAGAGAGCCAGAAGGGCTGATCTCAACAAATAGGGCTGCACACCGCGAGTGCTTCGGGCAGGGCAGTCCTGAGCCAGTGTGCCACCTAAGGAATGAAAGCAAAGTTTCCTAGCCGCAGGAAAGCAGACCGAGGCCTGCTGTTTTCTCTAGGCGATTGACGTGAGCTTGAGGGTGAGGCCTGTACTACATTGTGGAAAAGCTCGGGGTCACGGCTGTCTTTCTCCCTCTCTCGGGCCCATACCCTGGGCTCAGCCATGGGGGAATGCTGAGTGGGAGAGACTGCCTCTCTGCCGGACTCAGAAGGCTTCCTCCCTTTAGGGCAAGTCCGTTTGTGTCTTACTTCGTGGAGGAGGAATGAGGGCGCCCAGAGATATTCTGACATGAAATGCCTAACGACAGAGGATCTGGAGGAGCTGGTTTGTCAGTGGAAGGAGCCAAAAAGCCTGCATTCCTAAGGCCTCTCTGAGAACTGCCAAGACACTCTGCCGTCATAGGCCTAAGAACTGGAAATTGGGACGGCAAGGCAACACTTGGAATCCTAGGATGCACTGGAAGTGCGGCTCTCAAACTGGATTGGAAGACGCTTCCAAGCATAGTGTTCTTTCAGGTACCAAAGAGAACCCAAGTGTCTGAGGCTGCTAGCGGTGTTGCTGGAGAGAACTGGCATCCCCGTGGGCCTGTCGGCTCATTTGCTCTTTCTGACCCTCGAAGGAAAGTCTTCCAAAAAGCCTTTGGGACCCGCTTAGAGAGAACAGCTGCGAAGCTGATGCACAGAACTTTGACATAGAGACTAGCCCTGGGTCCCAAGCAGCCACCTATCTCTGGAGAGTACGTACCCCACCCAGGGATTCAAGCAGGGAGTTGGCCTTGTACAACTTACGCAGGACACTGGGAGGAGATGGAGGGCCACTCTACCTGCGCTCACACTACGTGGCCCGGAGAAGTTATCACGCAGCAGAATTCAACACCCTCCCACTACACGTGTGTAGCCAAAAGAGGCGCTGGGCAGTGGGTGTTCTCAGCCCAAGAGCAGTCCTTGTTCTGGGCCGCACCTGCTCTGTGGTTCAAAGGTTCTCTGAGTCTGCTCCTTTGGAGGCATTTCAGAGCGGACGCTATCCCCGGGCTGCCGAAGCAAAGAGGCATAGCGGCCTTTCACACTGAAGGCATGGGCTTGTTTCCCATTCAGAGAGTGTATGTTGCCCCTCCCAGGCTGGAGGCGCGTTAGGTGACACCCTTTGGGCCGTGCCCCTGGAAAATGCAAGGGGCTGTACCCGATTTGGGCTGCCTGGTGAAACCACTAGCAGTCACCAGCACCCTGAGTACCTTTCCTGAAGTCTGAGTCCTAGCTAGGTAAACTCGGCCTTCGGAGGCGAGAGGGGAGCAAACATGTTCAACTTGTGGGGAAAGTCTTGGACCAATGACCAGTATGCTTGTGCTTGGGCGAGGCTTAGGCAGGAGCTTTCCAACACAGGGTTTTGACCTTACCATAAGCCGTCCCTTTGGGCTGAAGCAGGCGGCGGGTCTGTGTGTATCACAGTCTGGGAAGGAGGGCCTCAGGTGAGTCTGCCAACTGACTGCCCTCCATCATAGCCAGCTGAGAAAATATGGCAAGGCTGATGGAACCCACTTACAGCGAAATGTTTCTCTTCAGAAGAGGAGATGTTGCTACCAAACGTCAGCAGCTCCTCAGAGTGCTGTTCTGGTGTAGACTAGGGCAAGCTCCCACGGTCCGAAGATTATGAACGACGGCTCTTTTCCAGTTGCTTCATCCGAGAGAGAGCCAGAAGGGCTGATCTCAACAAATAGGGCTGCACACCGCGAGTGCTTCGGGCAGGGCAGTCCTGAGCCAGTGTGCCACCTAAGGAATGAAAGCAAAGTTTCCTAGCCGCAGGAAAGCAGACCGAGGCCTGCTCTTTTCTCTAGGCGATTGACGTGAGCTTGAGGGTGAGGCCTGTACTACATTGTGGAAAAGCTCGGGGTCACGGCTGTCTTTCTCCCTCTCTCGGGCCCATACCCTGGGCTCAGCCATGGGGGAATGCTGAGTGGGAGAGACTGCCTCTCTGCCGGACTCAGAAGGCTTCCTCCCTTTAGGGCAAGTCCGTTTGTGTCTTACTTCGTGGAGGAGGAATGAGGGCGCCCAGAGATATTCTGACATGAAATGCCTAACGACAGAGGATCTGGAGGAGCTGGTTTGTCAGTGGAAGGAGCCAAAAAGCCTGCATTCCTAAGGCCTCTCTGAGAACTGCCAAGACACTCTGCCGTCATAGGCCTAAGAACTGGAAATTGGGACGGCAAGGCAACACTTGGAATCCTAGGATGCACTGGAAGTGCGGCTCTCAAACTGGATTGGAAGACGCTTCCAAGCATAGTGTTCTTTCAGGTACCAAAGAGAACCCAAGTGTCTGAGGCTGCTAGCGGTGTTGCTGGAGAGAACTGGCATCCCCGTGGGCCTGTCGGCTCATTTGCTCTTTCTGACCCTCGAAGGAAAGTCTTCCAAAAAGCCTTTGGGACCCGCTTAGAGAGAACAGCTGCGAAGCTGATGCACAGAACTTTGACATAGAGACTAGCCCTGGGTCCCAAGCAGCCACCTATCTCTGGAGAGTACGTACCCCACCCAGGGATTCAAGCAGGGAGTTGGCCTTGTACAACTTACGCAGGACACTGGGAGGAGATGGAGGGCCACTCTACCTGCGCTCACACTACGTGGCCCGGAGAAGTTATCACGCAGCAGAATTCAACACCCTCCCACTACACGTGTGTAGCCAAAAGAGGCGCTGGGCAGTGGGTGTTCTCAGCCCAAGAGCAGTCCTTGTTCTGGGCCGCACCTGCTCTGTGGTTCAAAGGTTCTCTGAGTCTGCTCCTTTGGAGGCATTTCAGAGCGGACGCTATCCCCGGGCTGCCGAAGCAAAGAGGCATAGCGGCCTTTCACACTGAAGGCATGGGCTTGTTTCCCATTCAGAGAGTGTATGTTGCCCCTCCCAGGCTGGAGGCGCGTTAGGTGACACCCTTTGGGCCGTGCCCCTGGAAAATGCAAGGGGCTGTACCCGATTTGGGCTGCCTGGTGAAACCACTAGCAGTCACCAGCACCCTGAGTACCTTTCCTGAAGTCTGAGTCCTAGCTAGGTAAACTCGGCCTTCGGAGGCGAGAGGGGAGCAAACATGTTCAACTTGTGGGGAAAGTCTTGGACCAATGACCAGTATGCTTGTGCTTGGGCGAGGCTTAGGCAGGAGCTTTCCAACACAGGGTTTTGACCTTACCATAAGCCGTCCCTTTGGGCTGAAGCAGGCGGCGGGTCTGTGTGTATCACAGTCTGGGAAGGAGGGCCTCAGGTGAGTCTGCCAACTGACTGCCCTCCATCATAGCCAGCTGAGAAAATATGGCAAGGCTGATGGAACCCACTTACAGCGAAATGTTTCTCTTCAGAAGAGGAGATGTTGCTACCAAACGTCAGCAGCTCCTCAGAGTGCTGTTCTGGTGTAGACTAGGGCAAGCTCCCACGGTCCGAAGATTATGAACGACGGCTCTTTTCCAGTTGCTTCATCCGAGAGAGAGCCAGAAGGGCTGATCTCAACAAATAGGGCTGCACACCGCGAGTGCTTCGGGCAGGGCAGTCCTGAGCCAGTGTGCCACCTAAGGAATGAAAGCAAAGTTTCCTAGCCGCAGGAAAGCAGACCGAGGCCTGCTCTTTTCTCTAGGCGATTGACGTGAGCTTGAGGGTGAGGCCTGTACTACATTGTGGAAAAGCTCGGGGTCACGGCTGTCTTTCTCCCTCTCTCGGGCCCATACCCTGGGCTCAGCCATGGGGGAATGCTGAGTGGGAGAGACTGCCTCTCTGCCGGACTCAGAAGGCTTCCTCCCTTTAGGGCAAGTCCGTTTGTGTCTTACTTCGTGGAGGAGGAATGAGGGCGCCCAGAGATATTCTGACATGAAATGCCTAACGACAGAGGATCTGGAGGAGCTGGTTTGTCAGTGGAAGGAGCCAAAAAGCCTGCATTCCTAAGGCCTCTCTGAGAACTGCCAAGACACTCTGCCGTCATAGGCCTAAGAACTGGAAATTGGGACGGCAAGGCAACACTTGGAATCCTAGGATGCACTGGAAGTGCGGCTCTCAAACTGGATTGGAAGACGCTTCCAAGCATAGTGTTCTTTCAGGTACCAAAGAGAACCCAAGTGTCTGAGGCTGCTAGCGGTGTTGCTGGAGAGAACTGGCATCCCCGTGGGCCTGTCGGCTCATTTGCTCTTTCTGACCCTCGAAGGAAAGTCTTCCAAAAAGCCTTTGGGACCCGCTTAGAGAGAACAGCTGCGAAGCTGATGCACAGAACTTTGACATAGAGACTAGCCCTGGGTCCCAAGCAGCCACCTATCTCTGGAGAGTACGTACCCCACCCAGGGATTCAAGCAGGGAGTTGGCCTTGTACAACTTACGCAGGACACTGGGAGGAGATGGAGGGCCACTCTACCTGCGCTCACACTACGTGGCCCGGAGAAGTTATCACGCAGCAGAATTCAACACCCTCCCACTACACGTGTGTAGCCAAAAGAGGCGCTGGGCAGTGGGTGTTCTCAGCCCAAGAGCAGTCCTTGTTCTGGGCCGCACCTGCTCTGTGGTTCAAAGGTTCTCTGAGTCTGCTCCTTTGGAGGCATTTCAGAGCGGACGCTATCCCCGGGCTGCCGAAGCAAAGAGGCATAGCGGCCTTTCACACTGAAGGCATGGGCTTGTTTCCCATTCAGAGAGTGTATGTTGCCCCTCCCAGGCTGGAGGCGCGTTAGGTGACACCCTTTGGGCCGTGCCCCTGGAAAATGCAAGGGGCTGTACCCGATTTGGGCTGCCTGGTGAAACCACTAGCAGTCACCAGCACCCTGAGTACCTTTCCTGAAGTCTGAGTCCTAGCTAGGTAAACTCGGCCTTCGGAGGCGAGAGGGGAGCAAACATGTTCAACTTGTGGGGAAAGTCTTGGACCAATGACCAGTATGCTTGTGCTTGGGCGAGGCTTAGGCAGGAGCTTTCCAACACAGGGTTTTGACCTTACCATAAGCCGTCCCTTTGGGCTGAAGCAGGCGGCGGGTCTGTGTGTATCACAGTCTGGGAAGGAGGGCCTCAGGTGAGTCTGCCAACTGACTGCCCTCCATCATAGCCAGCTGAGAAAATATGGCAAGGCTGATGGAACCCACTTACAGCGAAATGTTTCTCTTCAGAAGAGGAGATGTTGCTACCAAACGTCAGCAGCTCCTCAGAGTGCTGTTCTGGTGTAGACTAGGGCAAGCTCCCACGGTCCGAAGATTATGAACGACGGCTCTTTTCCAGTTGCTTCATCCGAGAGAGAGCCAGAAGGGCTGATCTCAACAAATAGGGCTGCACACCGCGAGTGCTTCGGGCAGGGCAGTCCTGAGCCAGTGTGCCACCTAAGGAATGAAAGCAAAGTTTCCTAGCCGCAGGAAAGCAGACCGAGGCCTGCTCTTTTCTCTAGGCGATTGACGTGAGCTTGAGGGTGAGGCCTGTACTACATTGTGGAAAAGCTCGGGGTCACGGCTGTCTTTCTCCCTCTCTCGGGCCCATACCCTGGGCTCAGCCATGGGGGAATGCTGAGTGGGAGAGACTGCCTCTCTGCCGGACTCAGAAGGCTTCCTCCCTTTAGGGCAAGTCCGTTTGTGTCTTACTTCGTGGAGGAGGAATGAGGGCGCCCAGAGATATTCTGACATGAAATGCCTAACGACAGAGGATCTGGAGGAGCTGGTTTGTCAGTGGAAGGAGCCAAAAAGCCTGCATTCCTAAGGCCTCTCTGAGAACTGCCAAGACACTCTGCCGTCATAGGCCTAAGAACTGGAAATTGGGACGGCAAGGCAACACTTGGAATCCTAGGATGCACTGGAAGTGCGGCTCTCAAACTGGATTGGAAGACGCTTCCAAGCATAGTGTTCTTTCAGGTACCAAAGAGAACCCAAGTGTCTGAGGCTGCTAGCGGTGTTGCTGGAGAGAACTGGCATCCCCGTGGGCCTGTCGGCTCATTTGCTCTTTCTGACCCTCGAAGGAAAGTCTTCCAAAAAGCCTTTGGGACCCGCTTAGAGAGAACAGCTGCGAAGCTGATGCACAGAACTTTGACATAGAGACTAGCCCTGGGTCCCAAGCAGCCACCTATCTCTGGAGAGTACGTACCCCACCCAGGGATTCAAGCAGGGAGTTGGCCTTGTACAACTTACGCAGGACACTGGGAGGAGATGGAGGGCCACTCTACCTGCGCTCACACTACGTGGCCCGGAGAAGTTATCACGCAGCAGAATTCAACACCCTCCCACTACACGTGTGTAGCCAAAAGAGGCGCTGGGCAGTGGGTGTTCTCAGCCCAAGAGCAGTCCTTGTTCTGGGCCGCACCTGCTCTGTGGTTCAAAGGTTCTCTGAGTCTGCTCCTTTGGAGGCATTTCAGAGCGGACGCTATCCCCGGGCTGCCGAAGCAAAGAGGCATAGCGGCCTTTCACACTGAAGGCATGGGCTTGTTTCCCATTCAGAGAGTGTATGTTGCCCCTCCCAGGCTGGAGGCGCGTTAGGTGACACCCTTTGGGCCGTGCCCCTGGAAAATGCAAGGGGCTGTACCCGATTTGGGCTGCCTGGTGAAACCACTAGCAGTCACCAGCACCCTGAGTACCTTTCCTGAAGTCTGAGTCCTAGCTAGGTAAACTCGGCCTTCGGAGGCGAGAGGGGAGCAAACATGTTCAACTTGTGGGGAAAGTCTTGGACCAATGACCAGTATGCTTGTGCTTGGGCGAGGCTTAGGCAGGAGCTTTCCAACACAGGGTTTTGACCTTACCATAAGCCGTCCCTTTGGGCTGAAGCAGGCGGCGGGTCTGTGTGTATCACAGTCTGGGAAGGAGGGCCTCAGGTGAGTCTGCCAACTGACTGCCCTCCATCATAGCCAGCTGAGAAAATATGGCAAGGCTGATGGAACCCACTTACAGCGAAATGTTTCTCTTCAGAAGAGGAGATGTTGCTACCAAACGTCAGCAGCTCCTCAGAGTGCTGTTCTGGTGTAGACTAGGGCAAGCTCCCACGGTCCGAAGATTATGAACGACGGCTCTTTTCCAGTTGCTTCATCCGAGAGAGAGCCAGAAGGGCTGATCTCAACAAATAGGGCTGCACACCGCGAGTGCTTCGGGCAGGGCAGTCCTGAGCCAGTGTGCCACCTAAGGAATGAAAGCAAAGTTTCCTAGCCGCAGGAAAGCAGACCGAGGCCTGCTGTTTTCTCTAGGCGATTGACGTGAGCTTGAGGGTGAGGCCTGTACTACATTGTGGAAAAGCTCGGGGTCACGGCTGTCTTTCTCCCTCTCTCGGGCCCATACCCTGGGCTCAGCCATGGGGGAATGCTGAGTGGGAGAGACTGCCTCTCTGCCGGACTCAGAAGGCTTCCTCCCTTTAGGGCAAGTCCGTTTGTGTCTTACTTCGTGGAGGAGGAATGAGGGCGCCCAGAGATATTCTGACATGAAATGCCTAACGACAGAGGATCTGGAGGAGCTGGTTTGTCAGTGGAAGGAGCCAAAAAGCCTGCATTCCTAAGGCCTCTCTGAGAACTGCCAAGACACTCTGCCGTCATAGGCCTAAGAACTGGAAATTGGGACGGCAAGGCAACACTTGGAATCCTAGGATGCACTGGAAGTGCGGCTCTCAAACTGGATTGGAAGACGCTTCCAAGCATAGTGTTCTTTCAGGTACCAAAGAGAACCCAAGTGTCTGAGGCTGCTAGCGGTGTTGCTGGAGAGAACTGGCATCCCCGTGGGCCTGTCGGCTCATTTGCTCTTTCTGACCCTCGAAGGAAAGTCTTCCAAAAAGCCTTTGGGACCCGCTTAGAGAGAACAGCTGCGAAGCTGATGCACAGAACTTTGACATAGAGACTAGCCCTGGGTCCCAAGCAGCCACCTATCTCTGGAGAGTACGTACCCCACCCAGGGATTCAAGCAGGGAGTTGGCCTTGTACAACTTACGCAGGACACTGGGAGGAGATGGAGGGCCACTCTACCTGCGCTCACACTACGTGGCCCGGAGAAGTTATCACGCAGCAGAATTCAACACCCTCCCACTACACGTGTGTAGCCAAAAGAGGCGCTGGGCAGTGGGTGTTCTCAGCCCAAGAGCAGTCCTTGTTCTGGGCCGCACCTGCTCTGTGGTTCAAAGGTTCTCTGAGTCTGCTCCTTTGGAGGCATTTCAGAGCGGACGCTATCCCCGGGCTGCCGAAGCAAAGAGGCATAGCGGCCTTTCACACTGAAGGCATGGGCTTGTTTCCCATTCAGAGAGTGTATGTTGCCCCTCCCAGGCTGGAGGCGCGTTAGGTGACACCCTTTGGGCCGTGCCCCTGGAAAATGCAAGGGGCTGTACCCGATTTGGGCTGCCTGGTGAAACCACTAGCAGTCACCAGCACCCTGAGTACCTTTCCTGAAGTCTGAGTCCTAGCTAGGTAAACTCGGCCTTCGGAGGCGAGAGGGGAGCAAACATGTTCAACTTGTGGGGAAAGTCTTGGACCAATGACCAGTATGCTTGTGCTTGGGCGAGGCTTAGGCAGGAGCTTTCCAACACAGGGTTTTGACCTTACCATAAGCCGTCCCTTTGGGCTGAAGCAGGCGGCGGGTCTGTGTGTATCACAGTCTGGGAAGGAGGGCCTCAGGTGAGTCTGCCAACTGACTGCCCTCCATCATAGCCAGCTGAGAAAATATGGCAAGGCTGATGGAACCCACTTACAGCGAAATGTTTCTCTTCAGAAGAGGAGATGTTGCTACCAAACGTCAGCAGCTCCTCAGAGTGCTGTTCTGGTGTAGACTAGGGCAAGCTCCCACGGTCCGAAGATTATGAACGACGGCTCTTTTCCAGTTGCTTCATCCGAGAGAGAGCCAGAAGGGCTGATCTCAACAAATAGGGCTGCACACCGCGAGTGCTTCGGGCAGGGCAGTCCTGAGCCAGTGTGCCACCTAAGGAATGAAAGCAAAGTTTCCTAGCCGCAGGAAAGCAGACCGAGGCCTGCTCTTTTCTCTAGGCGATTGACGTGAGCTTGAGGGTGAGGCCTGTACTACATTGTGGAAAAGCTCGGGGTCACGGCTGTCTTTCTCCCTCTCTCGGGCCCATACCCTGGGCTCAGCCATGGGGGAATGCTGAGTGGGAGAGACTGCCTCTCTGCCGGACTCAGAAGGCTTCCTCCCTTTAGGGCAAGTCCGTTTGTGTCTTACTTCGTGGAGGAGGAATGAGGGCGCCCAGAGATATTCTGACATGAAATGCCTAACGACAGAGGATCTGGAGGAGCTGGTTTGTCAGTGGAAGGAGCCAAAAAGCCTGCATTCCTAAGGCCTCTCTGAGAACTGCCAAGACACTCTGCCGTCATAGGCCTAAGAACTGGAAATTGGGACGGCAAGGCAACACTTGGAATCCTAGGATGCACTGGAAGTGCGGCTCTCAAACTGGATTGGAAGACGCTTCCAAGCATAGTGTTCTTTCAGGTACCAAAGAGAACCCAAGTGTCTGAGGCTGCTAGCGGTGTTGCTGGAGAGAACTGGCATCCCCGTGGGCCTGTCGGCTCATTTGCTCTTTCTGACCCTCGAAGGAAAGTCTTCCAAAAAGCCTTTGGGACCCGCTTAGAGAGAACAGCTGCGAAGCTGATGCACAGAACTTTGACATAGAGACTAGCCCTGGGTCCCAAGCAGCCACCTATCTCTGGAGAGTACGTACCCCACCCAGGGATTCAAGCAGGGAGTTGGCCTTGTACAACTTACGCAGGACACTGGGAGGAGATGGAGGGCCACTCTACCTGCGCTCACACTACGTGGCCCGGAGAAGTTATCACGCAGCAGAATTCAACACCCTCCCACTACACGTGTGTAGCCAAAAGAGGCGCTGGGCAGTGGGTGTTCTCAGCCCAAGAGCAGTCCTTGTTCTGGGCCGCACCTGCTCTGTGGTTCAAAGGTTCTCTGAGTCTGCTCCTTTGGAGGCATTTCAGAGCGGACGCTATCCCCGGGCTGCCGAAGCAAAGAGGCATAGCGGCCTTTCACACTGAAGGCATGGGCTTGTTTCCCATTCAGAGAGTGTATGTTGCCCCTCCCAGGCTGGAGGCGCGTTAGGTGACACCCTTTGGGCCGTGCCCCTGGAAAATGCAAGGGGCTGTACCCGATTTGGGCTGCCTGGTGAAACCACTAGCAGTCACCAGCACCCTGAGTACCTTTCCTGAAGTCTGAGTCCTAGCTAGGTAAACTCGGCCTTCGGAGGCGAGAGGGGAGCAAACATGTTCAACTTGTGGGGAAAGTCTTGGACCAATGACCAGTATGCTTGTGCTTGGGCGAGGCTTAGGCAGGAGCTTTCCAACACAGGGTTTTGACCTTACCATAAGCCGTCCCTTTGGGCTGAAGCAGGCGGCGGGTCTGTGTGTATCACAGTCTGGGAAGGAGGGCCTCAGGTGAGTCTGCCAACTGACTGCCCTCCATCATAGCCAGCTGAGAAAATATGGCAAGGCTGATGGAACCCACTTACAGCGAAATGTTTCTCTTCAGAAGAGGAGATGTTGCTACCAAACGTCAGCAGCTCCTCAGAGTGCTGTTCTGGTGTAGACTAGGGCAAGCTCCCACGGTCCGAAGATTATGAACGACGGCTCTTTTCCAGTTGCTTCATCCGAGAGAGAGCCAGAAGGGCTGATCTCAACAAATAGGGCTGCACACCGCGAGTGCTTCGGGCAGGGCAGTCCTGAGCCAGTGTGCCACCTAAGGAATGAAAGCAAAGTTTCCTAGCCGCAGGAAAGCAGACCGAGGCCTGCTCTTTTCTCTAGGCGATTGACGTGAGCTTGAGGGTGAGGCCTGTACTACATTGTGGAAAAGCTCGGGGTCACGGCTGTCTTTCTCCCTCTCTCGGGCCCATACCCTGGGCTCAGCCATGGGGGAATGCTGAGTGGGAGAGACTGCCTCTCTGCCGGACTCAGAAGGCTTCCTCCCTTTAGGGCAAGTCCGTTTGTGTCTTACTTCGTGGAGGAGGAATGAGGGCGCCCAGAGATATTCTGACATGAAATGCCTAACGACAGAGGATCTGGAGGAGCTGGTTTGTCAGTGGAAGGAGCCAAAAAGCCTGCATTCCTAAGGCCTCTCTGAGAACTGCCAAGACACTCTGCCGTCATAGGCCTAAGAACTGGAAATTGGGACGGCAAGGCAACACTTGGAATCCTAGGATGCACTGGAAGTGCGGCTCTCAAACTGGATTGGAAGACGCTTCCAAGCATAGTGTTCTTTCAGGTACCAAAGAGAACCCAAGTGTCTGAGGCTGCTAGCGGTGTTGCTGGAGAGAACTGGCATCCCCGTGGGCCTGTCGGCTCATTTGCTCTTTCTGACCCTCGAAGGAAAGTCTTCCAAAAAGCCTTTGGGACCCGCTTAGAGAGAACAGCTGCGAAGCTGATGCACAGAACTTTGACATAGAGACTAGCCCTGGGTCCCAAGCAGCCACCTATCTCTGGAGAGTACGTACCCCACCCAGGGATTCAAGCAGGGAGTTGGCCTTGTACAACTTACGCAGGACACTGGGAGGAGATGGAGGGCCACTCTACCTGCGCTC
Organism: Balaenoptera borealis; assembly: GCF_965194805.1. Lineage (NCBI taxonomy): Eukaryota > Metazoa > Chordata > Mammalia > Artiodactyla > Balaenopteridae > Balaenoptera > Balaenoptera borealis. The sequence continues at coordinate 28,205,737 of NC_138879.1, read as the reverse complement.
ACACTACGTGGCCCGGAGAAGTTATCACGCAGCAGAATTCAACACCCTCCCACTACACGTGTGTAGCCAAAAGAGGCGCTGGGCAGTGGGTGTTCTCAGCCCAAGAGCAGTCCTTGTTCTGGGCCGCACCTGCTCTGTGGTTCAAAGGTTCTCTGAGTCTGCTCCTTTGGAGGCATTTCAGAGCGGACGCTATCCCCGGGCTGCCGAAGCAAAGAGGCATAGCGGCCTTTCACACTGAAGGCATGGGCTTGTTTCCCATTCAGAGAGTGTATGTTGCCCCTCCCAGGCTGGAGGCGCGTTAGGTGACACCCTTTGGGCCGTGCCCCTGGAAAATGCAAGGGGCTGTACCCGATTTGGGCTGCCTGGTGAAACCACTAGCAGTCACCAGCACCCTGAGTACCTTTCCTGAAGTCTGAGTCCTAGCTAGGTAAACTCGGCCTTCGGAGGCGAGAGGGGAGCAAACATGTTCAACTTGTGGGGAAAGTCTTGGACCAATGACCAGTATGCTTGTGCTTGGGCGAGGCTTAGGCAGGAGCTTTCCAACACAGGGTTTTGACCTTACCATAAGCCGTCCCTTTGGGCTGAAGCAGGCGGCGGGTCTGTGTGTATCACAGTCTGGGAAGGAGGGCCTCAGGTGAGTCTGCCAACTGACTGCCCTCCATCATAGCCAGCTGAGAAAATATGGCAAGGCTGATGGAACCCACTTACAGCGAAATGTTTCTCTTCAGAAGAGGAGATGTTGCTACCAAACGTCAGCAGCTCCTCAGAGTGCTGTTCTGGTGTAGACTAGGGCAAGCTCCCACGGTCCGAAGATTATGAACGACGGCTCTTTTCCAGTTGCTTCATCCGAGAGAGAGCCAGAAGGGCTGATCTCAACAAATAGGGCTGCACACCGCGAGTGCTTCGGGCAGGGCAGTCCTGAGCCAGTGTGCCACCTAAGGAATGAAAGCAAAGTTTCCTAGCCGCAGGAAAGCAGACCGAGGCCTGCTCTTTTCTCTAGGCGATTGACGTGAGCTTGAGGGTGAGGCCTGTACTACATTGTGGAAAAGCTCGGGGTCACGGCTGTCTTTCTCCCTCTCTCGGGCCCATACCCTGGGCTCAGCCATGGGGGAATGCTGAGTGGGAGAGACTGCCTCTCTGCCGGACTCAGAAGGCTTCCTCCCTTTAGGGCAAGTCCGTTTGTGTCTTACTTCGTGGAGGAGGAATGAGGGCGCCCAGAGATATTCTGACATGAAATGCCTAACGACAGAGGATCTGGAGGAGCTGGTTTGTCAGTGGAAGGAGCCAAAAAGCCTGCATTCCTAAGGCCTCTCTGAGAACTGCCAAGACACTCTGCCGTCATAGGCCTAAGAACTGGAAATTGGGACGGCAAGGCAACACTTGGAATCCTAGGATGCACTGGAAGTGCGGCTCTCAAACTGGATTGGAAGACGCTTCCAAGCATAGTGTTCTTTCAGGTACCAAAGAGAACCCAAGTGTCTGAGGCTGCTAGCGGTGTTGCTGGAGAGAACTGGCATCCCCGTGGGCCTGTCGGCTCATTTGCTCTTTCTGACCCTCGAAGGAAAGTCTTCCAAAAAGCCTTTGGGACCCGCTTAGAGAGAACAGCTGCGAAGCTGATGCACAGAACTTTGACATAGAGACTAGCCCTGGGTCCCAAGCAGCCACCTATCTCTGGAGAGTACGTACCCCACCCAGGGATTCAAGCAGGGAGTTGGCCTTGTACAACTTACGCAGGACACTGGGAGGAGATGGAGGGCCACTCTACCTGCGCTCACACTACGTGGCCCGGAGAAGTTATCACGCAGCAGAATTCAACACCCTCCCACTACACGTGTGTAGCCAAAAGAGGCGCTGGGCAGTGGGTGTTCTCAGCCCAAGAGCAGTCCTTGTTCTGGGCCGCACCTGCTCTGTGGTTCAAAGGTTCTCTGAGTCTGCTCCTTTGGAGGCATTTCAGAGCGGACGCTATCCCCGGGCTGCCGAAGCAAAGAGGCATAGCGGCCTTTCACACTGAAGGCATGGGCTTGTTTCCCATTCAGAGAGTGTATGTTGCCCCTCCCAGGCTGGAGGCGCGTTAGGTGACACCCTTTGGGCCGTGCCCCTGGAAAATGCAAGGGGCTGTACCCGATTTGGGCTGCCTGGTGAAACCACTAGCAGTCACCAGCACCCTGAGTACCTTTCCTGAAGTCTGAGTCCTAGCTAGGTAAACTCGGCCTTCGGAGGCGAGAGGGGAGCAAACATGTTCAACTTGTGGGGAAAGTCTTGGACCAATGACCAGTATGCTTGTGCTTGGGCGAGGCTTAGGCAGGAGCTTTCCAACACAGGGTTTTGACCTTACCATAAGCCGTCCCTTTGGGCTGAAGCAGGCGGCGGGTCTGTGTGTATCACAGTCTGGGAAGGAGGGCCTCAGGTGAGTCTGCCAACTGACTGCCCTCCATCATAGCCAGCTGAGAAAATATGGCAAGGCTGATGGAACCCACTTACAGCGAAATGTTTCTCTTCAGAAGAGGAGATGTTGCTACCAAACGTCAGCAGCTCCTCAGAGTGCTGTTCTGGTGTAGACTAGGGCAAGCTCCCACGGTCCGAAGATTATGAACGACGGCTCTTTTCCAGTTGCTTCATCCGAGAGAGAGCCAGAAGGGCTGATCTCAACAAATAGGGCTGCACACCGCGAGTGCTTCGGGCAGGGCAGTCCTGAGCCAGTGTGCCACCTAAGGAATGAAAGCAAAGTTTCCTAGCCGCAGGAAAGCAGACCGAGGCCTGCTCTTTTCTCTAGGCGATTGACGTGAGCTTGAGGGTGAGGCCTGTACTACATTGTGGAAAAGCTCGGGGTCACGGCTGTCTTTCTCCCTCTCTCGGGCCCATACCCTGGGCTCAGCCATGGGGGAATGCTGAGTGGGAGAGACTGCCTCTCTGCCGGACTCAGAAGGCTTCCTCCCTTTAGGGCAAGTCCGTTTGTGTCTTACTTCGTGGAGGAGGAATGAGGGCGCCCAGAGATATTCTGACATGAAATGCCTAACGACAGAGGATCTGGAGGAGCTGGTTTGTCAGTGGAAGGAGCCAAAAAGCCTGCATTCCTAAGGCCTCTCTGAGAACTGCCAAGACACTCTGCCGTCATAGGCCTAAGAACTGGAAATTGGGACGGCAAGGCAACACTTGGAATCCTAGGATGCACTGGAAGTGCGGCTCTCAAACTGGATTGGAAGACGCTTCCAAGCATAGTGTTCTTTCAGGTACCAAAGAGAACCCAAGTGTCTGAGGCTGCTAGCGGTGTTGCTGGAGAGAACTGGCATCCCCGTGGGCCTGTCGGCTCATTTGCTCTTTCTGACCCTCGAAGGAAAGTCTTCCAAAAAGCCTTTGGGACCCGCTTAGAGAGAACAGCTGCGAAGCTGATGCACAGAACTTTGACATAGAGACTAGCCCTGGGTCCCAAGCAGCCACCTATCTCTGGAGAGTACGTACCCCACCCAGGGATTCAAGCAGGGAGTTGGCCTTGTACAACTTACGCAGGACACTGGGAGGAGATGGAGGGCCACTCTACCTGCGCTCACACTACGTGGCCCGGAGAAGTTATCACGCAGCAGAATTCAACACCCTCCCACTACACGTGTGTAGCCAAAAGAGGCGCTGGGCAGTGGGTGTTCTCAGCCCAAGAGCAGTCCTTGTTCTGGGCCGCACCTGCTCTGTGGTTCAAAGGTTCTCTGAGTCTGCTCCTTTGGAGGCATTTCAGAGCGGACGCTATCCCCGGGCTGCCGAAGCAAAGAGGCATAGCGGCCTTTCACACTGAAGGCATGGGCTTGTTTCCCATTCAGAGAGTGTATGTTGCCCCTCCCAGGCTGGAGGCGCGTTAGGTGACACCCTTTGGGCCGTGCCCCTGGAAAATGCAAGGGGCTGTACCCGATTTGGGCTGCCTGGTGAAACCACTAGCAGTCACCAGCACCCTGAGTACCTTTCCTGAAGTCTGAGTCCTAGCTAGGTAAACTCGGCCTTCGGAGGCGAGAGGGGAGCAAACATGTTCAACTTGTGGGGAAAGTCTTGGACCAATGACCAGTATGCTTGTGCTTGGGCGAGGCTTAGGCAGGAGCTTTCCAACACAGGGTTTTGACCTTACCATAAGCCGTCCCTTTGGGCTGAAGCAGGCGGCGGGTCTGTGTGTATCACAGTCTGGGAAGGAGGGCCTCAGGTGAGTCTGCCAACTGACTGCCCTCCATCATAGCCAGCTGAGAAAATATGGCAAGGCTGATGGAACCCACTTACAGCGAAATGTTTCTCTTCAGAAGAGGAGATGTTGCTACCAAACGTCAGCAGCTCCTCAGAGTGCTGTTCTGGTGTAGACTAGGGCAAGCTCCCACGGTCCGAAGATTATGAACGACGGCTCTTTTCCAGTTGCTTCATCCGAGAGAGAGCCAGAAGGGCTGATCTCAACAAATAGGGCTGCACACCGCGAGTGCTTCGGGCAGGGCAGTCCTGAGCCAGTGTGCCACCTAAGGAATGAAAGCAAAGTTTCCTAGCCGCAGGAAAGCAGACCGAGGCCTGCTCTTTTCTCTAGGCGATTGACGTGAGCTTGAGGGTGAGGCCTGTACTACATTGTGGAAAAGCTCGGGGTCACGGCTGTCTTTCTCCCTCTCTCGGGCCCATACCCTGGGCTCAGCCATGGGGGAATGCTGAGTGGGAGAGACTGCCTCTCTGCCGGACTCAGAAGGCTTCCTCCCTTTAGGGCAAGTCCGTTTGTGTCTTACTTCGTGGAGGAGGAATGAGGGCGCCCAGAGATATTCTGACATGAAATGCCTAACGACAGAGGATCTGGAGGAGCTGGTTTGTCAGTGGAAGGAGCCAAAAAGCCTGCATTCCTAAGGCCTCTCTGAGAACTGCCAAGACACTCTGCCGTCATAGGCCTAAGAACTGGAAATTGGGACGGCAAGGCAACACTTGGAATCCTAGGATGCACTGGAAGTGCGGCTCTCAAACTGGATTGGAAGACGCTTCCAAGCATAGTGTTCTTTCAGGTACCAAAGAGAACCCAAGTGTCTGAGGCTGCTAGCGGTGTTGCTGGAGAGAACTGGCATCCCCGTGGGCCTGTCGGCTCATTTGCTCTTTCTGACCCTCGAAGGAAAGTCTTCCAAAAAGCCTTTGGGACCCGCTTAGAGAGAACAGCTGCGAAGCTGATGCACAGAACTTTGACATAGAGACTAGCCCTGGGTCCCAAGCAGCCACCTATCTCTGGAGAGTACGTACCCCACCCAGGGATTCAAGCAGGGAGTTGGCCTTGTACAACTTACGCAGGACACTGGGAGGAGATGGAGGGCCACTCTACCTGCGCTCACACTACGTGGCCCGGAGAAGTTATCACGCAGCAGAATTCAACACCCTCCCACTACACGTGTGTAGCCAAAAGAGGCGCTGGGCAGTGGGTGTTCTCAGCCCAAGAGCAGTCCTTGTTCTGGGCCGCACCTGCTCTGTGGTTCAAAGGTTCTCTGAGTCTGCTCCTTTGGAGGCATTTCAGAGCGGACGCTATCCCCGGGCTGCCGAAGCAAAGAGGCATAGCGGCCTTTCACACTGAAGGCATGGGCTTGTTTCCCATTCAGAGAGTGTATGTTGCCCCTCCCAGGCTGGAGGCGCGTTAGGTGACACCCTTTGGGCCGTGCCCCTGGAAAATGCAAGGGGCTGTACCCGATTTGGGCTGCCTGGTGAAACCACTAGCAGTCACCAGCACCCTGAGTACCTTTCCTGAAGTCTGAGTCCTAGCTAGGTAAACTCGGCCTTCGGAGGCGAGAGGGGAGCAAACATGTTCAACTTGTGGGGAAAGTCTTGGACCAATGACCAGTATGCTTGTGCTTGGGCGAGGCTTAGGCAGGAGCTTTCCAACACAGGGTTTTGACCTTACCATAAGCCGTCCCTTTGGGCTGAAGCAGGCGGCGGGTCTGTGTGTATCACAGTCTGGGAAGGAGGGCCTCAGGTGAGTCTGCCAACTGACTGCCCTCCATCATAGCCAGCTGAGAAAATATGGCAAGGCTGATGGAACCCACTTACAGCGAAATGTTTCTCTTCAGAAGAGGAGATGTTGCTACCAAACGTCAGCAGCTCCTCAGAGTGCTGTTCTGGTGTAGACTAGGGCAAGCTCCCACGGTCCGAAGATTATGAACGACGGCTCTTTTCCAGTTGCTTCATCCGAGAGAGAGCCAGAAGGGCTGATCTCAACAAATAGGGCTGCACACCGCGAGTGCTTCGGGCAGGGCAGTCCTGAGCCAGTGTGCCACCTAAGGAATGAAAGCAAAGTTTCCTAGCCGCAGGAAAGCAGACCGAGGCCTGCTCTTTTCTCTAGGCGATTGACGTGAGCTTGAGGGTGAGGCCTGTACTACATTGTGGAAAAGCTCGGGGTCACGGCTGTCTTTCTCCCTCTCTCGGGCCCATACCCTGGGCTCAGCCATGGGGGAATGCTGAGTGGGAGAGACTGCCTCTCTGCCGGACTCAGAAGGCTTCCTCCCTTTAGGGCAAGTCCGTTTGTGTCTTACTTCGTGGAGGAGGAATGAGGGCGCCCAGAGATATTCTGACATGAAATGCCTAACGACAGAGGATCTGGAGGAGCTGGTTTGTCAGTGGAAGGAGCCAAAAAGCCTGCATTCCTAAGGCCTCTCTGAGAACTGCCAAGACACTCTGCCGTCATAGGCCTAAGAACTGGAAATTGGGACGGCAAGGCAACACTTGGAATCCTAGGATGCACTGGAAGTGCGGCTCTCAAACTGGATTGGAAGACGCTTCCAAGCATAGTGTTCTTTCAGGTACCAAAGAGAACCCAAGTGTCTGAGGCTGCTAGCGGTGTTGCTGGAGAGAACTGGCATCCCCGTGGGCCTGTCGGCTCATTTGCTCTTTCTGACCCTCGAAGGAAAGTCTTCCAAAAAGCCTTTGGGACCCGCTTAGAGAGAACAGCTGCGAAGCTGATGCACAGAACTTTGACATAGAGACTAGCCCTGGGTCCCAAGCAGCCACCTATCTCTGGAGAGTACGTACCCCACCCAGGGATTCAAGCAGGGAGTTGGCCTTGTACAACTTACGCAGGACACTGGGAGGAGATGGAGGGCCACTCTACCTGCGCTCACACTACGTGGCCCGGAGAAGTTATCACGCAGCAGAATTCAACACCCTCCCACTACACGTGTGTAGCCAAAAGAGGCGCTGGGCAGTGGGTGTTCTCAGCCCAAGAGCAGTCCTTGTTCTGGGCCGCACCTGCTCTGTGGTTCAAAGGTTCTCTGAGTCTGCTCCTTTGGAGGCATTTCAGAGCGGACGCTATCCCCGGGCTGCCGAAGCAAAGAGGCATAGCGGCCTTTCACACTGAAGGCATGGGCTTGTTTCCCATTCAGAGAGTGTATGTTGCCCCTCCCAGGCTGGAGGCGCGTTAGGTGACACCCTTTGGGCCGTGCCCCTGGAAAATGCAAGGGGCTGTACCCGATTTGGGCTGCCTGGTGAAACCACTAGCAGTCACCAGCACCCTGAGTACCTTTCCTGAAGTCTGAGTCCTAGCTAGGTAAACTCGGCCTTCGGAGGCGAGAGGGGAGCAAACATGTTCAACTTGTGGGGAAAGTCTTGGACCAATGACCAGTATGCTTGTGCTTGGGCGAGGCTTAGGCAGGAGCTTTCCAACACAGGGTTTTGACCTTACCATAAGCCGTCCCTTTGGGCTGAAGCAGGCGGCGGGTCTGTGTGTATCACAGTCTGGGAAGGAGGGCCTCAGGTGAGTCTGCCAACTGACTGCCCTCCATCATAGCCAGCTGAGAAAATATGGCAAGGCTGATGGAACCCACTTACAGCGAAATGTTTCTCTTCAGAAGAGGAGATGTTGCTACCAAACGTCAGCAGCTCCTCAGAGTGCTGTTCTGGTGTAGACTAGGGCAAGCTCCCACGGTCCGAAGATTATGAACGACGGCTCTTTTCCAGTTGCTTCATCCGAGAGAGAGCCAGAAGGGCTGATCTCAACAAATAGGGCTGCACACCGCGAGTGCTTCGGGCAGGGCAGTCCTGAGCCAGTGTGCCACCTAAGGAATGAAAGCAAAGTTTCCTAGCCGCAGGAAAGCAGACCGAGGCCTGCTCTTTTCTCTAGGCGATTGACGTGAGCTTGAGGGTGAGGCCTGTACTACATTGTGGAAAAGCTCGGGGTCACGGCTGTCTTTCTCCCTCTCTCGGGCCCATACCCTGGGCTCAGCCATGGGGGAATGCTGAGTGGGAGAGACTGCCTCTCTGCCGGACTCAGAAGGCTTCCTCCCTTTAGGGCAAGTCCGTTTGTGTCTTACTTCGTGGAGGAGGAATGAGGGCGCCCAGAGATATTCTGACATGAAATGCCTAACGACAGAGGATCTGGAGGAGCTGGTTTGTCAGTGGAAGGAGCCAAAAAGCCTGCATTCCTAAGGCCTCTCTGAGAACTGCCAAGACACTCTGCCGTCATAGGCCTAAGAACTGGAAATTGGGACGGCAAGGCAACACTTGGAATCCTAGGATGCACTGGAAGTGCGGCTCTCAAACTGGATTGGAAGACGCTTCCAAGCATAGTGTTCTTTCAGGTACCAAAGAGAACCCAAGTGTCTGAGGCTGCTAGCGGTGTTGCTGGAGAGAACTGGCATCCCCGTGGGCCTGTCGGCTCATTTGCTCTTTCTGACCCTCGAAGGAAAGTCTTCCAAAAAGCCTTTGGGACCCGCTTAGAGAGAACAGCTGCGAAGCTGATGCACAGAACTTTGACATAGAGACTAGCCCTGGGTCCCAAGCAGCCACCTATCTCTGGAGAGTACGTACCCCACCCAGGGATTCAAGCAGGGAGTTGGCCTTGTACAACTTACGCAGGACACTGGGAGGAGATGGAGGGCCACTCTACCTGCGCTCACACTACGTGGCCCGGAGAAGTTATCACGCAGCAGAATTCAACACCCTCCCACTACACGTGTGTAGCCAAAAGAGGCGCTGGGCAGTGGGTGTTCTCAGCCCAAGAGCAGTCCTTGTTCTGGGCCGCACCTGCTCTGTGGTTCAAAGGTTCTCTGAGTCTGCTCCTTTGGAGGCATTTCAGAGCGGACGCTATCCCCGGGCTGCCGAAGCAAAGAGGCATAGCGGCCTTTCACACTGAAGGCATGGGCTTGTTTCCCATTCAGAGAGTGTATGTTGCCCCTCCCAGGCTGGAGGCGCGTTAGGTGACACCCTTTGGGCCGTGCCCCTGGAAAATGCAAGGGGCTGTACCCGATTTGGGCTGCCTGGTGAAACCACTAGCAGTCACCAGCACCCTGAGTACCTTTCCTGAAGTCTGAGTCCTAGCTAGGTAAACTCGGCCTTCGGAGGCGAGAGGGGAGCAAACATGTTCAACTTGTGGGGAAAGTCTTGGACCAATGACCAGTATGCTTGTGCTTGGGCGAGGCTTAGGCAGGAGCTTTCCAACACAGGGTTTTGACCTTACCATAAGCCGTCCCTTTGGGCTGAAGCAGGCGGCGGGTCTGTGTGTATCACAGTCTGGGAAGGAGGGCCTCAGGTGAGTCTGCCAACTGACTGCCCTCCATCATAGCCAGCTGAGAAAATATGGCAAGGCTGATGGAACCCACTTACAGCGAAATGTTTCTCTTCAGAAGAGGAGATGTTGCTACCAAACGTCAGCAGCTCCTCAGAGTGCTGTTCTGGTGTAGACTAGGGCAAGCTCCCACGGTCCGAAGATTATGAACGACGGCTCTTTTCCAGTTGCTTCATCCGAGAGAGAGCCAGAAGGGCTGATCTCAACAAATAGGGCTGCACACCGCGAGTGCTTCGGGCAGGGCAGTCCTGAGCCAGTGTGCCACCTAAGGAATGAAAGCAAAGTTTCCTAGCCGCAGGAAAGCAGACCGAGGCCTGCTCTTTTCTCTAGGCGATTGACGTGAGCTTGAGGGTGAGGCCTGTACTACATTGTGGAAAAGCTCGGGGTCACGGCTGTCTTTCTCCCTCTCTCGGGCCCATACCCTGGGCTCAGCCATGGGGGAATGCTGAGTGGGAGAGACTGCCTCTCTGCCGGACTCAGAAGGCTTCCTCCCTTTAGGGCAAGTCCGTTTGTGTCTTACTTCGTGGAGGAGGAATGAGGGCGCCCAGAGATATTCTGACATGAAATGCCTAACGACAGAGGATCTGGAGGAGCTGGTTTGTCAGTGGAAGGAGCCAAAAAGCCTGCATTCCTAAGGCCTCTCTGAGAACTGCCAAGACACTCTGCCGTCATAGGCCTAAGAACTGGAAATTGGGACGGCAAGGCAACACTTGGAATCCTAGGATGCACTGGAAGTGCGGCTCTCAAACTGGATTGGAAGACGCTTCCAAGCATAGTGTTCTTTCAGGTACCAAAGAGAACCCAAGTGTCTGAGGCTGCTAGCGGTGTTGCTGGAGAGAACTGGCATCCCCGTGGGCCTGTCGGCTCATTTGCTCTTTCTGACCCTCGAAGGAAAGTCTTCCAAAAAGCCTTTGGGACCCGCTTAGAGAGAACAGCTGCGAAGCTGATGCACAGAACTTTGACATAGAGACTAGCCCTGGGTCCCAAGCAGCCACCTATCTCTGGAGAGTACGTACCCCACCCAGGGATTCAAGCAGGGAGTTGGCCTTGTACAACTTACGCAGGACACTGGGAGGAGATGGAGGGCCACTCTACCTGCGCTCACACTACGTGGCCCGGAGAAGTTATCACGCAGCAGAATTCAACACCCTCCCACTACACGTGTGTAGCCAAAAGAGGCGCTGGGCAGTGGGTGTTCTCAGCCCAAGAGCAGTCCTTGTTCTGGGCCGCACCTGCTCTGTGGTTCAAAGGTTCTCTGAGTCTGCTCCTTTGGAGGCATTTCAGAGCGGACGCTATCCCCGGGCTGCCGAAGCAAAGAGGCATAGCGGCCTTTCACACTGAAGGCATGGGCTTGTTTCCCATTCAGAGAGTGTATGTTGCCCCTCCCAGGCTGGAGGCGCGTTAGGTGACACCCTTTGGGCCGTGCCCCTGGAAAATGCAAGGGGCTGTACCCGATTTGGGCTGCCTGGTGAAACCACTAGCAGTCACCAGCACCCTGAGTACCTTTCCTGAAGTCTGAGTCCTAGCTAGGTAAACTCGGCCTTCGGAGGCGAGAGGGGAGCAAACATGTTCAACTTGTGGGGAAAGTCTTGGACCAATGACCAGTATGCTTGTGCTTGGGCGAGGCTTAGGCAGGAGCTTTCCAACACAGGGTTTTGACCTTACCATAAGCCGTCCCTTTGGGCTGAAGCAGGCGGCGGGTCTGTGTGTATCACAGTCTGGGAAGGAGGGCCTCAGGTGAGTCTGCCAACTGACTGCCCTCCATCATAGCCAGCTGAGAAAATATGGCAAGGCTGATGGAACCCACTTACAGCGAAATGTTTCTCTTCAGAAGAGGAGATGTTGCTACCAAACGTCAGCAGCTCCTCAGAGTGCTGTTCTGGTGTAGACTAGGGCAAGCTCCCACGGTCCGAAGATTATGAACGACGGCTCTTTTCCAGTTGCTTCATCCGAGAGAGAGCCAGAAGGGCTGATCTCAACAAATAGGGCTGCACACCGCGAGTGCTTCGGGCAGGGCAGTCCTGAGCCAGTGTGCCACCTAAGGAATGAAAGCAAAGTTTCCTAGCCGCAGGAAAGCAGACCGAGGCCTGCTCTTTTCTCTAGGCGATTGACGTGAGCTTGAGGGTGAGGCCTGTACTACATTGTGGAAAAGCTCGGGGTCACGGCTGTCTTTCTCCCTCTCTCGGGCCCATACCCTGGGCTCAGCCATGGGGGAATGCTGAGTGGGAGAGACTGCCTCTCTGCCGGACTCAGAAGGCTTCCTCCCTTTAGGGCAAGTCCGTTTGTGTCTTACTTCGTGGAGGAGGAATGAGGGCGCCCAGAGATATTCTGACATGAAATGCCTAACGACAGAGGATCTGGAGGAGCTGGTTTGTCAGTGGAAGGAGCCAAAAAGCCTGCATTCCTAAGGCCTCTCTGAGAACTGCCAAGACACTCTGCCGTCATAGGCCTAAGAACTGGAAATTGGGACGGCAAGGCAACACTTGGAATCCTAGGATGCACTGGAAGTGCGGCTCTCAAACTGGATTGGAAGACGCTTCCAAGCATAGTGTTCTTTCAGGTACCAAAGAGAACCCAAGTGTCTGAGGCTGCTAGCGGTGTTGCTGGAGAGAACTGGCATCCCCGTGGGCCTGTCGGCTCATTTGCTCTTTCTGACCCTCGAAGGAAAGTCTTCCAAAAAGCCTTTGGGACCCGCTTAGAGAGAACAGCTGCGAAGCTGATGCACAGAACTTTGACATAGAGACTAGCCCTGGGTCCCAAGCAGCCACCTATCTCTGGAGAGTACGTACCCCACCCAGGGATTCAAGCAGGGAGTTGGCCTTGTACAACTTACGCAGGACACTGGGAGGAGATGGAGGGCCACTCTACCTGCACTCACACTACGTGGCCCGGAGAAGTTATCACGCAGCAGAATTCAACACCCTCCCACTACACGTGTGTAGCCAAAAGAGGCGCTGGGCAGTGGGTGTTCTCAGCCCAAGAGCAGTCCTTGTTCTGGGCCGCACCTGCTCTGTGGTTCAAAGGTTCTCTGAGTCTGCTCCTTTGGAGGCATTTCAGAGCGGACGCTATCCCCGGGCTGCCGAAGCAAAGAGGCATAGCGGCCTTTCACACTGAAGGCATGGGCTTGTTTCCCATTCAGAGAGTGTATGTTGCCCCTCCCAGGCTGGAGGCGCGTTAGGTGACACCCTTTGGGCCGTGCCCCTGGAAAATGCAAGGGGCTGTACCCGATTTGGGCTGCCTGGTGAAACCACTAGCAGTCACCAGCACCCTGAGTACCTTTCCTGAAGTCTGAGTCCTAGCTAGGTAAACTCGGCCTTCGGAGGCGAGAGGGGAGCAAACATGTTCAACTTGTGGGGAAAGTCTTGGACCAATGACCAGTATGCTTGTGCTTGGGCGAGGCTTAGGCAGGAGCTTTCCAACACAGGGTTTTGACCTTACCATAAGCCGTCCCTTTGGGCTGAAGCAGGCGGCGGGTCTGTGTGTATCACAGTCTGGGAAGGAGGGCCTCAGGTGAGTCTGCCAACTGACTGCCCTCCATCATAGCCAGCTGAGAAAATATGGCAAGGCTGATGGAACCCACTTACAGCGAAATGTTTCTCTTCAGAAGAGGAGATGTTGCTACCAAACGTCAGCAGCTCCTCAGAGTGCTGTTCTGGTGTAGACTAGGGCAAGCTCCCACGGTCCGAAGATTATGAACGACGGCTCTTTTCCAGTTGCTTCATCCGAGAGAGAGCCAGAAGGGCTGATCTCAACAAATAGGGCTGCACACCGCGAGTGCTTCGGGCAGGGCAGTCCTGAGCCAGTGTGCCACCTAAGGAATGAAAGCAAAGTTTCCTAGCCGCAGGAAAGCAGACCGAGGCCTGCTCTTTTCTCTAGGCGATTGACGTGAGCTTGAGGGTGAGGCCTGTACTACATTGTGGAAAAGCTCGGGGTCACGGCTGTCTTTCTCCCTCTCTCGGGCCCATACCCTGGGCTCAGCCATGGGGGAATGCTGAGTGGGAGAGACTGCCTCTCTGCCGGACTCAGAAGGCTTCCTCCCTTTAGGGCAAGTCCGTTTGTGTCTTACTTCGTGGAGGAGGAATGAGGGCGCCCAGAGATATTCTGACATGAAATGCCTAACGACAGAGGATCTGGAGGAGCTGGTTTGTCAGTGGAAGGAGCCAAAAAGCCTGCATTCCTAAGGCCTCTCTGAGAACTGCCAAGACACTCTGCCGTCATAGGCCTAAGAACTGGAAATTGGGACGGCAAGGCAACACTTGGAATCCTAGGATGCACTGGAAGTGCGGCTCTCAAACTGGATTGGAAGACGCTTCCAAGCATAGTGTTCTTTCAGGTACCAAAGAGAACCCAAGTGTCTGAGGCTGCTAGCGGTGTTGCTGGAGAGAACTGGCATCCCCGTGGGCCTGTCGGCTCATTTGCTCTTTCTGACCCTCGAAGGAAAGTCTTCCAAAAAGCCTTTGGGACCCGCTTAGAGAGAACAGCTGCGAAGCTGATGCACAGAACTTTGACATAGAGACTAGCCCTGGGTCCCAAGCAGCCACCTATCTCTGGAGAGTACGTACCCCACCCAGGGATTCAAGCAGGGAGTTGGCCTTGTACAACTTACGCAGGACACTGGGAGGAGATGGAGGGCCACTCTACCTGCGCTCACACTACGTGGCCCGGAGAAGTTATCACGCAGCAGAATTCAACACCCTCCCACTACACGTGTGTAGCCAAAAGAGGCGCTGGGCAGTGGGTGTTCTCAGCCCAAGAGCAGTCCTTGTTCTGGGCCGCACCTGCTCTGTGGTTCAAAGGTTCTCTGAGTCTGCTCCTTTGGAGGCATTTCAGAGCGGACGCTATCCCCGGGCTGCCGAAGCAAAGAGGCATAGCGGCCTTTCACACTGAAGGCATGGGCTTGTTTCCCATTCAGAGAGTGTATGTTGCCCCTCCCAGGCTGGAGGCGCGTTAGGTGACACCCTTTGGGCCGTGCCCCTGGAAAATGCAAGGGGCTGTACCCGATTTGGGCTGCCTGGTGAAACCACTAGCAGTCACCAGCACCCTGAGTACCTTTCCTGAAGTCTGAGTCCTAGCTAGGTAAACTCGGCCTTCGGAGGCGAGAGGGGAGCAAACATGTTCAACTTGTGGGGAAAGTCTTGGACCAATGACCAGTATGCTTGTGCTTGGGCGAGGCTTAGGCAGGAGCTTTCCAACACAGGGTTTTGACCTTACCATAAGCCGTCCCTTTGGGCTGAAGCAGGCGGCGGGTCTGTGTGTATCACAGTCTGGGAAGGAGGGCCTCAGGTGAGTCTGCCAACTGACTGCCCTCCATCATAGCCAGCTGAGAAAATATGGCAAGGCTGATGGAACCCACTTACAGCGAAATGTTTCTCTTCAGAAGAGGAGATGTTGCTACCAAACGTCAGCAGCTCCTCAGAGTGCTGTTCTGGTGTAGACTAGGGCAAGCTCCCACGGTCCGAAGATTATGAACGACGGCTCTTTTCCAGTTGCTTCATCCGAGAGAGAGCCAGAAGGGCTGATCTCAACAAATAGGGCTGCACACCGCGAGTGCTTCGGGCAGGGCAGTCCTGAGCCAGTGTGCCACCTAAGGAATGAAAGCAAAGTTTCCTAGCCGCAGGAAAGCAGACCGAGGCCTGCTCTTTTCTCTAGGCGATTGACGTGAGCTTGAGGGTGAGGCCTGTACTACATTGTGGAAAAGCTCGGGGTCACGGCTGTCTTTCTCCCTCTCTCGGGCCCATACCCTGGGCTCAGCCATGGGGGAATGCTGAGTGGGAGAGACTGCCTCTCTGCCGGACTCAGAAGGCTTCCTCCCTTTAGGGCAAGTCCGTTTGTGTCTTACTTCGTGGAGGAGGAATGAGGGCGCCCAGAGATATTCTGACATGAAATGCCTAACGACAGAGGATCTGGAGGAGCTGGTTTGTCAGTGGAAGGAGCCAAAAAGCCTGCATTCCTAAGGCCTCTCTGAGAACTGCCAAGACACTCTGCCGTCATAGGCCTAAGAACTGGAAATTGGGACGGCAAGGCAACACTTGGAATCCTAGGATGCACTGGAAGTGCGGCTCTCAAACTGGATTGGAAGACGCTTCCAAGCATAGTGTTCTTTCAGGTACCAAAGAGAACCCAAGTGTCTGAGGCTGCTAGCGGTGTTGCTGGAGAGAACTGGCATCCCCGTGGGCCTGTCGGCTCATTTGCTCTTTCTGACCCTCGAAGGAAAGTCTTCCAAAAAGCCTTTGGGACCCGCTTAGAGAGAACAGCTGCGAAGCTGATGCACAGAACTTTGACATAGAGACTAGCCCTGGGTCCCAAGCAGCCACCTATCTCTGGAGAGTACGTACCCCACCCAGGGATTCAAGCAGGGAGTTGGCCTTGTACAACTTACGCAGGACACTGGGAGGAGATGGAGGGCCACTCTACCTGCGCTCACACTACGTGGCCCGGAGAAGTTATCACGCAGCAGAATTCAACACCCTCCCACTACACGTGTGTAGCCAAAAGAGGCGCTGGGCAGTGGGTGTTCTCAGCCCAAGAGCAGTCCTTGTTCTGGGCCGCACCTGCTCTGTGGTTCAAAGGTTCTCTGAGTCTGCTCCTTTGGAGGCATTTCAGAGCGGACGCTATCCCCGGGCTGCCGAAGCAAAGAGGCATAGCGGCCTTTCACACTGAAGGCATGGGCTTGTTTCCCATTCAGAGAGTGTATGTTGCCCCTCCCAGGCTGGAGGCGCGTTAGGTGACACCCTTTGGGCCGTGCCCCTGGAAAATGCAAGGGGCTGTACCCGATTTGGGCTGCCTGGTGAAACCACTAGCAGTCACCAGCACCCTGAGTACCTTTCCTGAAGTCTGAGTCCTAGCTAGGTAAACTCGGCCTTCGGAGGCGAGAGGGGAGCAAACATGTTCAACTTGTGGGGAAAGTCTTGGACCAATGACCAGTATGCTTGTGCTTGGGCGAGGCTTAGGCAGGAGCTTTCCAACACAGGGTTTTGACCTTACCATAAGCCGTCCCTTTGGGCTGAAGCAGGCGGCGGGTCTGTGTGTATCACAGTCTGGGAGGGAGGGCCTCAGGTGAGTCTGCCAACTGACTGCCCTCCATCATAGCCAGCTGAGAAAATATGGCAAGGCTGATGGAACCCACTTACAGCGAAATGTTTCTCTTCAGAAGAGGAGATGTTGCTACCAAACGTCAGCAGCTCCTCAGAGTGCTGTTCTGGTGTAGACTAGGGCAAGCTCCCACGGTCCGAAGATTATGAACGACGGCTCTTTTCCAGTTGCTTCATCCGAGAGAGAGCCAGAAGGGCTGATCTCAACAAATAGGGCTGCACACCGCGAGTGCTTCGGGCAGGGCAGTCCTGAGCCAGTGTGCCACCTAAGGAATGAAAGCAAAGTTTCCTAGCCGCAGGAAAGCAGACCGAGGCCTGCTCTTTTCTCTAGGCGATTGACGTGAGCTTGAGGGTGAGGCCTGTACTACATTGTGGAAAAGCTCGGGGTCACGGCTGTCTTTCTCCCTCTCTCGGGCCCATACCCTGGGCTCAGCCATGGGGGAATGCTGAGTGGGAGAGACTGCCTCTCTGCCGGACTCAGAAGGCTTCCTCCCTTTAGGGCAAGTCCGTTTGTGTCTTACTTCGTGGAGGAGGAATGAGGGCGCCCAGAGATATTCTGACATGAAATGCCTAACGACAGAGGATCTGGAGGAGCTGGTTTGTCAGTGGAAGGAGCCAAAAAGCCTGCATTCCTAAGGCCTCTCTGAGAACTGCCAAGACACTCTGCCGTCATAGGCCTAAGAACTGGAAATTGGGACGGCAAGGCAACACTTGGAATCCTAGGATGCACTGGAAGTGCGGCTCTCAAACTGGATTGGAAGACGCTTCCAAGCATAGTGTTCTTTCAGGTACCAAAGAGAACCCAAGTGTCTGAGGCTGCTAGCGGTGTTGCTGGAGAGAACTGGCATCCCCGTGGGCCTGTCGGCTCATTTGCTCTTTCTGACCCTCGAAGGAAAGTCTTCCAAAAAGCCTTTGGGACCCGCTTAGAGAGAACAGCTGCGAAGCTGATGCACAGAACTTTGACATAGAGACTAGCCCTGGGTCCCAAGCAGCCACCTATCTCTGGAGAGTACGTACCCCACCCAGGGATTCAAGCAGGGAGTTGGCCTTGTACAACTTACGCAGGACACTGGGAGGAGATGGAGGGCCACTCTACCTGCGCTCACACTACGTGGCCCGGAGAAGTTATCACGCAGCAGAATTCAACACCCTCCCACTACACGTGTGTAGCCAAAAGAGGCGCTGGGCAGTGGGTGTTCTCAGCCCAAGAGCAGTCCTTGTTCTGGGCCGCACCTGCTCTGTGGTTCAAAGGTTCTCTGAGTCTGCTCCTTTGGAGGCATTTCAGAGCGGACGCTATCCCCGGGCTGCCGAAGCAAAGAGGCATAGCGGCCTTTCACACTGAAGGCATGGGCTTGTTTCCCATTCAGAGAGTGTATGTTGCCCCTCCCAGGCTGGAGGCGCGTTAGGTGACACCCTTTGGGCCGTGCCCCTGGAAAATGCAAGGGGCTGTACCCGATTTGGGCTGCCTGGTGAAACCACTAGCAGTCACCAGCACCCTGAGTACCTTTCCTGAAGTCTGAGTCCTAGCTAGGTAAACTCGGCCTTCGGAGGCGAGAGGGGAGCAAACATGTTCAACTTGTGGGGAAAGTCTTGGACCAATGACCAGTATGCTTGTGCTTGGGCGAGGCTTAGGCAGGAGCTTTCCAACACAGGGTTTTGACCTTACCATAAGCCGTCCCTTTGGGCTGAAGCAGGCGGCGGGTCTGTGTGTATCACAGTCTGGGAGGGAGGGCCTCAGGTGAGTCTGCCAACTGACTGCCCTCCATCATAGCCAGCTGAGAAAATATGGCAAGGCTGATGGAACCCACTTACAGCGAAATGTTTCTCTTCAGAAGAGGAGATGTTGCTACCAAACGTCAGCAGCTCCTCAGAGTGCTGTTCTGGTGTAGACTAGGGCAAGCTCCCACGGTCCGAAGATTATGAACGACGGCTCTTTTCCAGTTGCTTCATCCGAGAGAGAGCCAGAAGGGCTGATCTCAACAAATAGGGCTGCACACCGCGAGTGCTTCGGGCAGGGCAGTCCTGAGCCAGTGTGCCACCTAAGGAATGAAAGCAAAGTTTCCTAGCCGCAGGAAAGCAGACCGAGGCCTGCTGTTTTCTCTAGGCGATTGACGTGAGCTTGAGGGTGAGGCCTGTACTACATTGTGGAAAAGCTCGGGGTCACGGCTGTCTTTCTCCCTCTCTCGGGCCCATACCCTGGGCTCAGCCATGGGGGAATGCTGAGTGGGAGAGACTGCCTCTCTGCCGGACTCAGAAGGCTTCCTCCCTTTAGGGCAAGTCCGTTTGTGTCTTACTTCGTGGAGGAGGAATGAGGGCGCCCAGAGATATTCTGACATGAAATGCCTAACGACAGAGGATCTGGAGGAGCTGGTTTGTCAGTGGAAGGAGCCAAAAAGCCTGCATTCCTAAGGCCTCTCTGAGAACTGCCAAGACACTCTGCCGTCATAGGCCTAAGAACTGGAAATTGGGACGGCAAGGCAACACTTGGAATCCTAGGATGCACTGGAAGTGCGGCTCTCAAACTGGATTGGAAGACGCTTCCAAGCATAGTGTTCTTTCAGGTACCAAAGAGAACCCAAGTGTCTGAGGCTGCTAGCGGTGTTGCTGGAGAGAACTGGCATCCCCGTGGGCCTGTCGGCTCATTTGCTCTTTCTGACCCTCGAAGGAAAGTCTTCCAAAAAGCCTTTGGGACCCGCTTAGAGAGAACAGCTGCGAAGCTGATGCACAGAACTTTGACATAGAGACTAGCCCTGGGTCCCAAGCAGCCACCTATCTCTGGAGAGTACGTACCCCACCCAGGGATTCAAGCAGGGAGTTGGCCTTGTACAACTTACGCAGGACACTGGGAGGAGATGGAGGGCCACTCTACCTGCGCTCACACTACGTGGCCCGGAGAAGTTATCACGCAGCAGAATTCAACACCCTCCCACTACACGTGTGTAGCCAAAAGAGGCGCTGGGCAGTGGGTGTTCTCAGCCCAAGAGCAGTCCTTGTTCTGGGCCGCACCTGCTCTGTGGTTCAAAGGTTCTCTGAGTCTGCTCCTTTGGAGGCATTTCAGAGCGGACGCTATCCCCGGGCTGCCGAAGCAAAGAGGCATAGCGGCCTTTCACACTGAAGGCATGGGCTTGTTTCCCATTCAGAGAGTGTATGTTGCCCCTCCCAGGCTGGAGGCGCGTTAGGTGACACCCTTTGGGCCGTGCCCCTGGAAAATGCAAGGGGCTGTACCCGATTTGGGCTGCCTGGTGAAACCACTAGCAGTCACCAGCACCCTGAGTACCTTTCCTGAAGTCTGAGTCCTAGCTAGGTAAACTCGGCCTTCGGAGGCGAGAGGGGAGCAAACATGTTCAACTTGTGGGGAAAGTCTTGGACCAATGACCAGTATGCTTGTGCTTGGGCGAGGCTTAGGCAGGAGCTTTCCAACACAGGGTTTTGACCTTACCATAAGCCGTCCCTTTGGGCTGAAGCAGGCGGCGGGTCTGTGTGTATCACAGTCTGGGAGGGAGGGCCTCAGGTGAGTCTGCCAACTGACTGCCCTCCATCATAGCCAGCTGAGAAAATATGGCAAGGCTGATGGAACCCACTTACAGCGAAATGTTTCTCTTCAGAAGAGGAGATGTTGCTACCAAACGTCAGCAGCTCCTCAGAGTGCTGTTCTGGTGTAGACTAGGGCAAGCTCCCACGGTCCGAAGATTATGAACGACGGCTCTTTTCCAGTTGCTTCATCCGAGAGAGAGCCAGAAGGGCTGATCTCAACAAATAGGGCTGCACACCGCGAGTGCTTCGGGCAGGGCAGTCCTGAGCCAGTGTGCCACCTAAGGAATGAAAGCAAAGTTTCCTAGCCGCAGGAAAGCAGACCGAGGCCTGCTGTTTTCTCTAGGCGATTGACGTGAGCTTGAGGGTGAGGCCTGTACTACATTGTGGAAAAGCTCGGGGTCACGGCTGTCTTTCTCCCTCTCTCGGGCCCATACCCTGGGCTCAGCCATGGGGGAATGCTGAGTGGGAGAGACTGCCTCTCTGCCGGACTCAGAAGGCTTCCTCCCTTTAGGGCAAGTCCGTTTGTGTCTTACTTCGTGGAGGAGGAATGAGGGCGCCCAGAGATATTCTGACATGAAATGCCTAACGACAGAGGATCTGGAGGAGCTGGTTTGTCAGTGGAAGGAGCCAAAAAGCCTGCATTCCTAAGGCCTCTCTGAGAACTGCCAAGACACTCTGCCGTCATAGGCCTAAGAACTGGAAATTGGGACGGCAAGGCAACACTTGGAATCCTAGGATGCACTGGAAGTGCGGCTCTCAAACTGGATTGGAAGACGCTTCCAAGCATAGTGTTCTTTCAGGTACCAAAGAGAACCCAAGTGTCTGAGGCTGCTAGCGGTGTTGCTGGAGAGAACTGGCATCCCCGTGGGCCTGTCGGCTCATTTGCTCTTTCTGACCCTCGAAGGAAAGTCTTCCAAAAAGCCTTTGGGACCCGCTTAGAGAGAACAGCTGCGAAGCTGATGCACAGAACTTTGACATAGAGACTAGCCCTGGGTCCCAAGCAGCCACCTATCTCTGGAGAGTACGTACCCCACCCAGGGATTCAAGCAGGGAGTTGGCCTTGTACAACTTACGCAGGACACTGGGAGGAGATGGAGGGCCACTCTACCTGCGCTCACACTACGTGGCCCGGAGAAGTTATCACGCAGCAGAATTCAACACCCTCCCACTACACGTGTGTAGCCAAAAGAGGCGCTGGGCAGTGGGTGTTCTCAGCCCAAGAGCAGTCCTTGTTCTGGGCCGCACCTGCTCTGTGGTTCAAAGGTTCTCTGAGTCTGCTCCTTTGGAGGCATTTCAGAGCGGACGCTATCCCCGGGCTGCCGAAGCAAAGAGGCATAGCGGCCTTTCACACTGAAGGCATGGGCTTGTTTCCCATTCAGAGAGTGTATGTTGCCCCTCCCAGGCTGGAGGCGCGTTAGGTGACACCCTTTGGGCCGTGCCCCTGGAAAATGCAAGGGGCTGTACCCGATTTGGGCTGCCTGGTGAAACCACTAGCAGTCACCAGCACCCTGAGTACCTTTCCTGAAGTCTGAGTCCTAGCTAGGTAAACTCGGCCTTCGGAGGCGAGAGGGGAGCAAACATGTTCAACTTGTGGGGAAAGTCTTGGACCAATGACCAGTATGCTTGTGCTTGGGCGAGGCTTAGGCAGGAGCTTTCCAACACAGGGTTTTGACCTTACCATAAGCCGTCCCTTTGGGCTGAAGCAGGCGGCGGGTCTGTGTGTATCACAGTCTGGGAGGGAGGGCCTCAGGTGAGTCTGCCAACTGACTGCCCTCCATCATAGCCAGCTGAGAAAATATGGCAAGGCTGATGGAACCCACTTACAGCGAAATGTTTCTCTTCAGAAGAGGAGATGTTGCTACCAAACGTCAGCAGCTCCTCAGAGTGCTGTTCTGGTGTAGACTAGGGCAAGCTCCCACGGTCCGAAGATTATGAACGACGGCTCTTTTCCAGTTGCTTCATCCGAGAGAGAGCCAGAAGGGCTGATCTCAACAAATAGGGCTGCACACCGCGAGTGCTTCGGGCAGGGCAGTCCTGAGCCAGTGTGCCACCTAAGGAATGAAAGCAAAGTTTCCTAGCCGCAGGAAAGCAGACCGAGGCCTGCTGTTTTCTCTAGGCGATTGACGTGAGCTTGAGGGTGAGGCCTGTACTACATTGTGGAAAAGCTCGGGGTCACGGCTGTCTTTCTCCCTCTCTCGGGCCCATACCCTGGGCTCAGCCATGGGGGAATGCTGAGTGGGAGAGACTGCCTCTCTGCCGGACTCAGAAGGCTTCCTCCCTTTAGGGCAAGTCCGTTTGTGTCTTACTTCGTGGAGGAGGAATGAGGGCGCCCAGAGATATTCTGACATGAAATGCCTAACGACAGAGGATCTGGAGGAGCTGGTTTGTCAGTGGAAGGAGCCAAAAAGCCTGCATTCCTAAGGCCTCTCTGAGAACTGCCAAGACACTCTGCCGTCATAGGCCTAAGAACTGGAAATTGGGACGGCAAGGCAACACTTGGAATCCTAGGATGCACTGGAAGTGCGGCTCTCAAACTGGATTGGAAGACGCTTCCAAGCATAGTGTTCTTTCAGGTACCAAAGAGAACCCAAGTGTCTGAGGCTGCTAGCGGTGTTGCTGGAGAGAACTGGCATCCCCGTGGGCCTGTCGGCTCATTTGCTCTTTCTGACCCTCGAAGGAAAGTCTTCCAAAAAGCCTTTGGGACCCGCTTAGAGAGAACAGCTGCGAAGCTGATGCACAGAACTTTGACATAGAGACTAGCCCTGGGTCCCAAGCAGCCACCTATCTCTGGAGAGTACGTACCCCACCCAGGGATTCAAGCAGGGAGTTGGCCTTGTACAACTTACGCAGGACACTGGGAGGAGATGGAGGGCCACTCTACCTGCGCTCACACTACGTGGCCCGGAGAAGTTATCACGCAGCAGAATTCAACACCCTCCCACTACACGTGTGTAGCCAAAAGAGGCGCTGGGCAGTGGGTGTTCTCAGCCCAAGAGCAGTCCTTGTTCTGGGCCGCACCTGCTCTGTGGTTCAAAGGTTCTCTGAGTCTGCTCCTTTGGAGGCATTTCAGAGCGGACGCTATCCCCGGGCTGCCGAAGCAAAGAGGCATAGCGGCCTTTCACACTGAAGGCATGGGCTTGTTTCCCATTCAGAGAGTGTATGTTGCCCCTCCCAGGCTGGAGGCGCGTTAGGTGACACCCTTTGGGCCGTGCCCCTGGAAAATGCAAGGGGCTGTACCCGATTTGGGCTGCCTGGTGAAACCACTAGCAGTCACCAGCACCCTGAGTACCTTTCCTGAAGTCTGAGTCCTAGCTAGGTAAACTCGGCCTTCGGAGGCGAGAGGGGAGCAAACATGTTCAACTTGTGGGGAAAGTCTTGGACCAATGACCAGTATGCTTGTGCTTGGGCGAGGCTTAGGCAGGAGCTTTCCAACACAGGGTTTTGACCTTACCATAAGCCGTCCCTTTGGGCTGAAGCAGGCGGCGGGTCTGTGTGTATCACAGTCTGGGAGGGAGGGCCTCAGGTGAGTCTGCCAACTGACTGCCCTCCATCATAGCCAGCTGAGAAAATATGGCAAGGCTGATGGAACCCACTTACAGCGAAATGTTTCTCTTCAGAAGAGGAGATGTTGCTACCAAACGTCAGCAGCTCCTCAGAGTGCTGTTCTGGTGTAGACTAGGGCAAGCTCCCACGGTCCGAAGATTATGAACGACGGCTCTTTTCCAGTTGCTTCATCCGAGAGAGAGCCAGAAGGGCTGATCTCAACAAATAGGGCTGCACACCGCGAGTGCTTCGGGCAGGGCAGTCCTGAGCCAGTGTGCCACCTAAGGAATGAAAGCAAAGTTTCCTAGCCGCAGGAAAGCAGACCGAGGCCTGCTGTTTTCTCTAGGCGATTGACGTGAGCTTGAGGGTGAGGCCTGTACTACATTGTGGAAAAGCTCGGGGTCACGGCTGTCTTTCTCCCTCTCTCGGGCCCATACCCTGGGCTCAGCCATGGGGGAATGCTGAGTGGGAGAGACTGCCTCTCTGCCGGACTCAGAAGGCTTCCTCCCTTTAGGGCAAGTCCGTTTGTGTCTTACTTCGTGGAGGAGGAATGAGGGCACCCAGAGATATTCTGACATGAAATGCCTAACGACAGAGGATCTGGAGGAGCTGGTTTGTCAGTGGAAGGAGCCAAAAAGCCTGCATTCCTAAGGCCTCTCTGAGAACTGCCAAGACACTCTGCCGTCATAGGCCTAAGAACTGGAAATTGGGACGGCAAGGCAACACTTGGAATCCTAGGATGCACTGGAAGTGCGGCTCTCAAACTGGATTGGAAGACGCTTCCAAGCATAGTGTTCTTTCAGGTACCAAAGAGAACCCAAGTGTCTGAGGCTGCTAGCGGTGTTGCTGGAGAGAACTGGCATCCCCGTGGGCCTGTCGGCTCATTTGCTCTTTCTGACCCTCGAAGGAAAGTCTTCCAAAAAGCCTTTGGGACCCGCTTAGAGAGAACAGCTGCGAAGCTGATGCACAGAACTTTGACATAGAGACTAGCCCTGGGTCCCAAGCAGCCACCTATCTCTGGAGAGTACGTACCCCACCCAGGGATTCAAGCAGGGAGTTGGCCTTGTACAACTTACGCAGGACACTGGGAGGAGATGGAGGGCCACTCTACCTGCGCTCACACTACGTGGCCCGGAGAAGTTATCACGCAGCAGAATTCAACACCCTCCCACTACACGTGTGTAGCCAAAAGAGGCGCTGGGCAGTGGGTGTTCTCAGCCCAAGAGCAGTCCTTGTTCTGGGCCGCACCTGCTCTGTGGTTCAAAGGTTCTCTGAGTCTGCTCCTTTGGAGGCATTTCAGAGCGGACGCTATCCCCGGGCTGCCGAAGCAAAGAGGCATAGCGGCCTTTCACACTGAAGGCATGGGCTTGTTTCCCATTCAGAGAGTGTATGTTGCCCCTCCCAGGCTGGAGGCGCGTTAGGTGACACCCTTTGGGCCGTGCCCCTGGAAAATGCAAGGGGCTGTACCCGATTTGGGCTGCCTGGTGAAACCACTAGCAGTCACCAGCACCCTGAGTACCTTTCCTGAAGTCTGAGTCCTAGCTAGGTAAACTCGGCCTTCGGAGGCGAGAGGGGAGCAAACATGTTCAACTTGTGGGGAAAGTCTTGGACCAATGACCAGTATGCTTGTGCTTGGGCGAGGCTTAGGCAGGAGCTTTCCAACACAGGGTTTTGACCTTACCATAAGCCGTCCCTTTGGGCTGAAGCAGGCGGCGGGTCTGTGTGTATCACAGTCTGGGAGGGAGGGCCTCAGGTGAGTCTGCCAACTGACTGCCCTCCATCATAGCCAGCTGAGAAAATATGGCAAGGCTGATGGAACCCACTTACAGCGAAATGTTTCTCTTCAGAAGAGGAGATGTTGCTACCAAACGTCAGCAGCTCCTCAGAGTGCTGTTCTGGTGTAGACTAGGGCAAGCTCCCACGGTCCGAAGATTATGAACGACGGCTCTTTTCCAGTTGCTTCATCCGAGAGAGAGCCAGAAGGGCTGATCTCAACAAATAGGGCTGCACACCGCGAGTGCTTCGGGCAGGGCAGTCCTGAGCCAGTGTGCCACCTAAGGAATGAAAGCAAAGTTTCCTAGCCGCAGGAAAGCAGACCGAGGCCTGCTGTTTTCTCTAGGCGATTGACGTGAGCTTGAGGGTGAGGCCTGTACTACATTGTGGAAAAGCTCGGGGTCACGGCTGTCTTTCTCCCTCTCTCGGGCCCATACCCTGGGCTCAGCCATGGGGGAATGCTGAGTGGGAGAGACTGCCTCTCTGCCGGACTCAGAAGGCTTCCTCCCTTTAGGGCAAGTCCGTTTGTGTCTTACTTCGTGGAGGAGGAATGAGGGCGCCCAGAGATATTCTGACATGAAATGCCTAACGACAGAGGATCTGGAGGAGCTGGTTTGTCAGTGGAAGGAGCCAAAAAGCCTGCATTCCTAAGGCCTCTCTGAGAACTGCCAAGACACTCTGCCGTCATAGGCCTAAGAACTGGAAATTGGGACGGCAAGGCAACACTTGGAATCCTAGGATGCACTGGAAGTGCGGCTCTCAAACTGGATTGGAAGACGCTTCCAAGCATAGTGTTCTTTCAGGTACCAAAGAGAACCCAAGTGTCTGAGGCTGCTAGCGGTGTTGCTGGAGAGAACTGGCATCCCCGTGGGCCTGTCGGCTCATTTGCTCTTTCTGACCCTCGAAGGAAAGTCTTCCAAAAAGCCTTTGGGACCCGCTTAGAGAGAACAGCTGCGAAGCTGATGCACAGAACTTTGACATAGAGACTAGCCCTGGGTCCCAAGCAGCCACCTATCTCTGGAGAGTACGTACCCCACCCAGGGATTCAAGCAGGGAGTTGGCCTTGTACAACTTACGCAGGACACTGGGAGGAGATGGAGGGCCACTCTACCTGCGCTCACACTACGTGGCCCGGAGAAGTTATCACGCAGCAGAATTCAACACCCTCCCACTACACGTGTGTAGCCAAAAGAGGCGCTGGGCAGTGGGTGTTCTCAGCCCAAGAGCAGTCCTTGTTCTGGGCCGCACCTGCTCTGTGGTTCAAAGGTTCTCTGAGTCTGCTCCTTTGGAGGCATTTCAGAGCGGACGCTATCCCCGGGCTGCCGAAGCAAAGAGGCATAGCGGCCTTTCACACTGAAGGCATGGGCTTGTTTCCCATTCAGAGAGTGTATGTTGCCCCTCCCAGGCTGGAGGCGCGTTAGGTGACACCCTTTGGGCCGTGCCCCTGGAAAATGCAAGGGGCTGTACCCGATTTGGGCTGCCTGGTGAAACCACTAGCAGTCACCAGCACCCTGAGTACCTTTCCTGAAGTCTGAGTCCTAGCTAGGTAAACTCGGCCTTCGGAGGCGAGAGGGGAGCAAACATGTTCAACTTGTGGGGAAAGTCTTGGACCAATGACCAGTATGCTTGTGCTTGGGCGAGGCTTAGGCAGGAGCTTTCCAACACAGGGTTTTGACCTTACCATAAGCCGTCCCTTTGGGCTGAAGCAGGCGGCGGGTCTGTGTGTATCACAGTCTGGGAGGGAGGGCCTCAGGTGAGTCTGCCAACTGACTGCCCTCCATCATAGCCAGCTGAGAAAATATGGCAAGGCTGATGGAACCCACTTACAGCGAAATGTTTCTCTTCAGAAGAGGAGATGTTGCTACCAAACGTCAGCAGCTCCTCAGAGTGCTGTTCTGGTGTAGACTAGGGCAAGCTCCCACGGTCCGAAGATTATGAACGACGGCTCTTTTCCAGTTGCTTCATCCGAGAGAGAGCCAGAAGGGCTGATCTCAACAAATAGGGCTGCACACCGCGAGTGCTTCGGGCAGGGCAGTCCTGAGCCAGTGTGCCACCTAAGGAATGAAAGCAAAGTTTCCTAGCCGCAGGAAAGCAGACCGAGGCCTGCTGTTTTCTCTAGGCGATTGACGTGAGCTTGAGGGTGAGGCCTGTACTACATTGTGGAAAAGCTCGGGGTCACGGCTGTCTTTCTCCCTCTCTCGGGCCCATACCCTGGGCTCAGCCATGGGGGAATGCTGAGTGGGAGAGACTGCCTCTCTGCCGGACTCAGAAGGCTTCCTCCCTTTAGGGCAAGTCCGTTTGTGTCTTACTTCGTGGAGGAGGAATGAGGGCGCCCAGAGATATTCTGACATGAAATGCCTAACGACAGAGGATCTGGAGGAGCTGGTTTGTCAGTGGAAGGAGCCAAAAAGCCTGCATTCCTAAGGCCTCTCTGAGAACTGCCAAGACACTCTGCCGTCATAGGCCTAAGAACTGGAAATTGGGACGGCAAGGCAACACTTGGAATCCTAGGATGCACTGGAAGTGCGGCTCTCAAACTGGATTGGAAGACGCTTCCAAGCATAGTGTTCTTTCAGGTACCAAAGAGAACCCAAGTGTCTGAGGCTGCTAGCGGTGTTGCTGGAGAGAACTGGCATCCCCGTGGGCCTGTCGGCTCATTTGCTCTTTCTGACCCTCGAAGGAAAGTCTTCCAAAAAGCCTTTGGGACCCGCTTAGAGAGAACAGCTGCGAAGCTGATGCACAGAACTTTGACATAGAGACTAGCCCTGGGTCCCAAGCAGCCACCTATCTCTGGAGAGTACGTACCCCACCCAGGGATTCAAGCAGGGAGTTGGCCTTGTACAACTTACGCAGGACACTGGGAGGAGATGGAGGGCCGCTCTACCTGCGCTCACACTACGTGGCCCGGAGAAGTTATCACGCAGCAGAATTCAACACCCTCCCACTACACGTGTGTAGCCAAAAGAGGCGCTGGGCAGTGGGTGTTCTCAGCCCAAGAGCAGTCCTTGTTCTGGGCCGCACCTGCTCTGTGGTTCAAAGGTTCTCTGAGTCTGCTCCTTTGGAGGCATTTCAGAGCGGACGCTATCCCCGGGCTGCCGAAGCAAAGAGGCATAGCGGCCTTTCACACTGAAGGCATGGGCTTGTTTCCCATTCAGAGAGTGTATGTTGCCCCTCCCAGGCTGGAGGCGCGTTAGGTGACACCCTTTGGGCCGTGCCCCTGGAAAATGCAAGGGGCTGTACCCGATTTGGGCTGCCTGGTGAAACCACTAGCAGTCACCAGCACCCTGAGTACCTTTCCTGAAGTCTGAGTCCTAGCTAGGTAAACTCGGCCTTCGGAGGCGAGAGGGGAGCAAACATGTTCAACTTGTGGGGAAAGTCTTGGACCAATGACCAGTATGCTTGTGCTTGGGCGAGGCTTAGGCAGGAGCTTTCCAACACAGGGTTTTGACCTTACCATAAGCCGTCCCTTTGGGCTGAAGCAGGCGGCGGGTCTGTGTGTATCACAGTCTGGGAGGGAGGGCCTCAGGTGAGTCTGCCAACTGACTGCCCTCCATCATAGCCAGCTGAGAAAATATGGCAAGGCTGATGGAACCCACTTACAGCGAAATGTTTCTCTTCAGAAGAGGAGATGTTGCTACCAAACGTCAGCAGCTCCTCAGAGTGCTGTTCTGGTGTAGACTAGGGCAAGCTCCCACGGTCCGAAGATTATGAACGACGGCTCTTTTCCAGTTGCTTCATCCGAGAGAGAGCCAGAAGGGCTGATCTCAACAAATAGGGCTGCACACCGCGAGTGCTTCGGGCAGGGCAGTCCTGAGCCAGTGTGCCACCTAAGGAATGAAAGCAAAGTTTCCTAGCCGCAGGAAAGCAGACCGAGGCCTGCTGTTTTCTCTAGGCGATTGACGTGAGCTTGAGGGTGAGGCCTGTACTACATTGTGGAAAAGCTCGGGGTCACGGCTGTCTTTCTCCCTCTCTCGGGCCCATACCCTGGGCTCAGCCATGGGGGAATGCTGAGTGGGAGAGACTGCCTCTCTGCCGGACTCAGAAGGCTTCCTCCCTTTAGGGCAAGTCCGTTTGTGTCTTACTTCGTGGAGGAGGAATGAGGGCGCCCAGAGATATTCTGACATGAAATGCCTAACGACAGAGGATCTGGAGGAGCTGGTTTGTCAGTGGAAGGAGCCAAAAAGCCTGCATTCCTAAGGCCTCTCTGAGAACTGCCAAGACACTCTGCCGTCATAGGCCTAAGAACTGGAAATTGGGACGGCAAGGCAACACTTGGAATCCTAGGATGCACTGGAAGTGCGGCTCTCAAACTGGATTGGAAGACGCTTCCAAGCATAGTGTTCTTTCAGGTACCAAAGAGAACCCAAGTGTCTGAGGCTGCTAGCGGTGTTGCTGGAGAGAACTGGCATCCCCGTGGGCCTGTCGGCTCATTTGCTCTTTCTGACCCTCGAAGGAAAGTCTTCCAAAAAGCCTTTGGGACCCGCTTAGAGAGAACAGCTGCGAAGCTGATGCACAGAACTTTGACATAGAGACTAGCCCTGGGTCCCAAGCAGCCACCTATCTCTGGAGAGTACGTACCCCACCCAGGGATTCAAGCAGGGAGTTGGCCTTGTACAACTTACGCAGGACACTGGGAGGAGATGGAGGGCCGCTCTACCTGCGCTCACACTACGTGGCCCGGAGAAGTTATCACGCAGCAGAATTCAACACCCTCCCACTACACGTGTGTAGCCAAAAGAGGCGCTGGGCAGTGGGTGTTCTCAGCCCAAGAGCAGTCCTTGTTCTGGGCCGCACCTGCTCTGTGGTTCAAAGGTTCTCTGAGTCTGCTCCTTTGGAGGCATTTCAGAGCGGACGCTATCCCCGGGCTGCCGAAGCAAAGAGGCATAGCGGCCTTTCACACTGAAGGCATGGGCTTGTTTCCCATTCAGAGAGTGTATGTTGCCCCTCCCAGGCTGGAGGCGCGTTAGGTGACACCCTTTGGGCCGTGCCCCTGGAAAATGCAAGGGGCTGTACCCGATTTGGGCTGCCTGGTGAAACCACTAGCAGTCACCAGCACCCTGAGTACCTTTCCTGAAGTCTGAGTCCTAGCTAGGTAAACTCGGCCTTCGGAGGCGAGAGGGGAGCAAACATGTTCAACTTGTGGGGAAAGTCTTGGACCAATGACCAGTATGCTTGTGCTTGGGCGAGGCTTAGGCAGGAGCTTTCCAACACAGGGTTTTGACCTTACCATAAGCCGTCCCTTTGGGCTGAAGCAGGCGGCGGGTCTGTGTGTATCACAGTCTGGGAAGGAGGGCCTCAGGTGAGTCTGCCAACTGACTGCCCTCCATCATAGCCAGCTGAGAAAATATGGCAAGGCTGATGGAACCCACTTACAGCGAAATGTTTCTCTTCAGAAGAGGAGATGTTGCTACCAAACGTCAGCAGCTCCTCAGAGTGCTGTTCTGGTGTAGACTAGGGCAAGCTCCCACGGTCCGAAGATTATGAACGACGGCTCTTTTCCAGTTGCTTCATCCGAGAGAGAGCCAGAAGGGCTGATCTCAACAAATAGGGCTGCACACCGCGAGTGCTTCGGGCAGGGCAGTCCTGAGCCAGTGTGCCACCTAAGGAATGAAAGCAAAGTTTCCTAGCCGCAGGAAAGCAGACCGAGGCCTGCTGTTTTCTCTAGGCGATTGACGTGAGCTTGAGGGTGAGGCCTGTACTACATTGTGGAAAAGCTCGGGGTCACGGCTGTCTTCCTCCCTCTCTCGGGCCCATACCCTGGGCTCAGCCATGGGGGAATGCTGAGTGGGAGAGACTGCCTCTCTGCCGGACTCAGAAGGCTTCCTCCCTTTAGGGCAAGTCCGTTTGTGTCTTACTTCGTGGAGGAGGAATGAGGGCGCCCAGAGATATTCTGACATGAAATGCCTAACGACAGAGGATCTGGAGGAGCTGGTTTGTCAGTGGAAGGAGCCAAAAAGCCTGCATTCCTAAGGCCTCTCTGAGAACTGCCAAGACACTCTGCCGTCATAGGCCTAAGAACTGGAAATTGGGACGGCAAGGCAACACTTGGAATCCTAGGATGCACTGGAAGTGCGGCTCTCAAACTGGATTGGAAGACGCTTCCAAGCATAGTGTTCTTTCAGGTACCAAAGAGAACCCAAGTGTCTGAGGCTGCTAGCGGTGTTGCTGGAGAGAACTGGCATCCCCGTGGGCCTGTCGGCTCATTTGCTCTTTCTGACCCTCGAAGGAAAGTCTTCCAAAAAGCCTTTGGGACCCGCTTAGAGAGAACAGCTGCGAAGCTGATGCACAGAACTTTGACATAGAGACTAGCCCTGGGTCCCAAGCAGCCACCTATCTCTGGAGAGTACGTACCCCACCCAGGGATTCAAGCAGGGAGTTGGCCTTGTACAACTTACGCAGGACACTGGGAGGAGATGGAGGGCCGCTCTACCTGCGCTCACACTACGTGGCCCGGAGAAGTTATCACGCAGCAGAATTCAACACCCTCCCACTACACGTGTGTAGCCAAAAGAGGCGCTGGGCAGTGGGTGTTCTCAGCCCAAGAGCAGTCCTTGTTCTGGGCCGCACCTGCTCTGTGGTTCAAAGGTTCTCTGAGTCTGCTCCTTTGGAGGCATTTCAGAGCGGACGCTATCCCCGGGCTGCCGAAGCAAAGAGGCATAGCGGCCTTTCACACTGAAGGCATGGGCTTGTTTCCCATTCAGAGAGTGTATGTTGCCCCTCCCAGGCTGGAGGCGCGTTAGGTGACACCCTTTGGGCCGTGCCCCTGGAAAATGCAAGGGGCTGTACCCGATTTGGGCTGCCTGGTGAAACCACTAGCAGTCACCAGCACCCTGAGTACCTTTCCTGAAGTCTGAGTCCTAGCTAGGTAAACTCGGCCTTCGGAGGCGAGAGGGGAGCAAACATGTTCAACTTGTGGGGAAAGTCTTGGACCAATGACCAGTATGCTTGTGCTTGGGCGAGGCTTAGGCAGGAGCTTTCCAACACAGGGTTTTGACCTTACCATAAGCCGTCCCTTTGGGCTGAAGCAGGCGGCGGGTCTGTGTGTATCACAGTCTGGGAAGGAGGGCCTCAGGTGAGTCTGCCAACTGACTGCCCTCCATCATAGCCAGCTGAGAAAATATGGCAAGGCTGATGGAACCCACTTACAGCGAAATGTTTCTCTTCAGAAGAGGAGATGTTGCTACCAAACGTCAGCAGCTCCTCAGAGTGCTGTTCTGGTGTAGACTAGGGCAAGCTCCCACGGTCCGAAGATTATGAACGACGGCTCTTTTCCAGTTGCTTCATCCGAGAGAGAGCCAGAAGGGCTGATCTCAACAAATAGGGCTGCACACCGCGAGTGCTTCGGGCAGGGCAGTCCTGAGCCAGTGTGCCACCTAAGGAATGAAAGCAAAGTTTCCTAGCCGCAGGAAAGCAGACCGAGGCCTGCTGTTTTCTCTAGGCGATTGACGTGAGCTTGAGGGTGAGGCCTGTACTACATTGTGGAAAAGCTCGGGGTCACGGCTGTCTTTCTCCCTCTCTCGGGCCCATACCCTGGGCTCAGCCATGGGGGAATGCTGAGTGGGAGAGACTGCCTCTCTGCCGGACTCAGAAGGCTTCCTCCCTTTAGGGCAAGTCCGTTTGTGTCTTACTTCGTGGAGGAGGAATGAGGGCGCCCAGAGATATTCTGACATGAAATGCCTAACGACAGAGGATCTGGAGGAGCTGGTTTGTCAGTGGAAGGAGCCAAAAAGCCTGCATTCCTAAGGCCTCTCTGAGAACTGCCAAGACACTCTGCCGTCATAGGCCTAAGAACTGGAAATTGGGACGGCAAGGCAACACTTGGAATCCTAGGATGCACTGGAAGTGCGGCTCTCAAACTGGATTGGAAGACGCTTCCAAGCATAGTGTTCTTTCAGGTACCAAAGAGAACCCAAGTGTCTGAGGCTGCTAGCGGTGTTGCTGGAGAGAACTGGCATCCCCGTGGGCCTGTCGGCTCATTTGCTCTTTCTGACCCTCGAAGGAAAGTCTTCCAAAAAGCCTTTGGGACCCGCTTAGAGAGAACAGCTGCGAAGCTGATGCACAGAACTTTGACATAGAGACTAGCCCTGGGTCCCAAGCAGCCACCTATCTCTGGAGAGTACGTACCCCACCCAGGGATTCAAGCAGGGAGTTGGCCTTGTACAACTTACGCAGGACACTGGGAGGAGATGGAGGGCCGCTCTACCTGCGCTCACACTACGTGGCCCGGAGAAGTTATCACGCAGCAGAATTCAACACCCTCCCACTACACGTGTGTAGCCAAAAGAGGCGCTGGGCAGTGGGTGTTCTCAGCCCAAGAGCAGTCCTTGTTCTGGGCCGCACCTGCTCTGTGGTTCAAAGGTTCTCTGAGTCTGCTCCTTTGGAGGCATTTCAGAGCGGACGCTATCCCCGGGCTGCCGAAGCAAAGAGGCATAGCGGCCTTTCACACTGAAGGCATGGGCTTGTTTCCCATTCAGAGAGTGTATGTTGCCCCTCCCAGGCTGGAGGCGCGTTAGGTGACACCCTTTGGGCCGTGCCCCTGGAAAATGCAAGGGGCTGTACCCGATTTGGGCTGCCTGGTGAAACCACTAGCAGTCACCAGCACCCTGAGTACCTTTCCTGAAGTCTGAGTCCTAGCTAGGTAAACTCGGCCTTCGGAGGCGAGAGGGGAGCAAACATGTTCAACTTGTGGGGAAAGTCTTGGACCAATGACCAGTATGCTTGTGCTTGGGCGAGGCTTAGGCAGGAGCTTTCCAACACAGGGTTTTGACCTTACCATAAGCCGTCCCTTTGGGCTGAAGCAGGCGGCGGGTCTGTGTGTATCACAGTCTGGGAAGGAGGGCCTCAGGTGAGTCTGCCAACTGACTGCCCTCCATCATAGCCAGCTGAGAAAATATGGCAAGGCTGATGGAACCCACTTACAGCGAAATGTTTCTCTTCAGAAGAGGAGATGTTGCTACCAAACGTCAGCAGCTCCTCAGAGTGCTGTTCTGGTGTAGACTAGGGCAAGCTCCCACGGTCCGAAGATTATGAACGACGGCTCTTTTCCAGTTGCTTCATCCGAGAGAGAGCCAGAAGGGCTGATCTCAACAAATAGGGCTGCACACCGCGAGTGCTTCGGGCAGGGCAGTCCTGAGCCAGTGTGCCACCTAAGGAATGAAAGCAAAGTTTCCTAGCCGCAGGAAAGCAGACCGAGGCCTGCTGTTTTCTCTAGGCGATTGACGTGAGCTTGAGGGTGAGGCCTGTACTACATTGTGGAAAAGCTCGGGGTCACGGCTGTCTTTCTCCCTCTCTCGGGCCCATACCCTGGGCTCAGCCATGGGGGAATGCTGAGTGGGAGAGACTGCCTCTCTGCCGGACTCAGAAGGCTTCCTCCCTTTAGGGCAAGTCCGTTTGTGTCTTACTTCGTGGAGGAGGAATGAGGGCGCCCAGAGATATTCTGACATGAAATGCCTAACGACAGAGGATCTGGAGGAGCTGGTTTGTCAGTGGAAGGAGCCAAAAAGCCTGCATTCCTAAGGCCTCTCTGAGAACTGCCAAGACACTCTGCCGTCATAGGCCTAAGAACTGGAAATTGGGACGGCAAGGCAACACTTGGAATCCTAGGATGCACTGGAAGTGCGGCTCTCAAACTGGATTGGAAGACGCTTCCAAGCATAGTGTTCTTTCAGGTACCAAAGAGAACCCAAGTGTCTGAGGCTGCTAGCGGTGTTGCTGGAGAGAACTGGCATCCCCGTGGGCCTGTCGGCTCATTTGCTCTTTCTGACCCTCGAAGGAAAGTCTTCCAAAAAGCCTTTGGGACCCGCTTAGAGAGAACAGCTGCGAAGCTGATGCACAGAACTTTGACATAGAGACTAGCCCTGGGTCCCAAGCAGCCACCTATCTCTGGAGAGTACGTACCCCACCCAGGGATTCAAGCAGGGAGTTGGCCTTGTACAACTTACGCAGGACACTGGGAGGAGATGGAGGGCCGCTCTACCTGCGCTCACACTACGTGGCCCGGAGAAGTTATCACGCAGCAGAATTCAACACCCTCCCACTACACGTGTGTAGCCAAAAGAGGCGCTGGGCAGTGGGTGTTCTCAGCCCAAGAGCAGTCCTTGTTCTGGGCCGCACCTGCTCTGTGGTTCAAAGGTTCTCTGAGTCTGCTCCTTTGGAGGCATTTCAGAGCGGACGCTATCCCCGGGCTGCCGAAGCAAAGAGGCATAGCGGCCTTTCACACTGAAGGCATGGGCTTGTTTCCCATTCAGAGAGTGTATGTTGCCCCTCCCAGGCTGGAGGCGCGTTAGGTGACACCCTTTGGGCCGTGCCCCTGGAAAATGCAAGGGGCTGTACCCGATTTGGGCTGCCTGGTGAAACCACTAGCAGTCACCAGCACCCTGAGTACCTTTCCTGAAGTCTGAGTCCTAGCTAGGTAAACTCGGCCTTCGGAGGCGAGAGGGGAGCAAACATGTTCAACTTGTGGGGAAAGTCTTGGACCAATGACCAGTATGCTTGTGCTTGGGCGAGGCTTAGGCAGGAGCTTTCCAACACAGGGTTTTGACCTTACCATAAGCCGTCCCTTTGGGCTGAAGCAGGCGGCGGGTCTGTGTGTATCACAGTCTGGGAAGGAGGGCCTCAGGTGAGTCTGCCAACTGACTGCCCTCCATCATAGCCAGCTGAGAAAATATGGCAAGGCTGATGGAACCCACTTACAGCGAAATGTTTCTCTTCAGAAGAGGAGATGTTGCTACCAAACGTCAGCAGCTCCTCAGAGTGCTGTTCTGGTGTAGACTAGGGCAAGCTCCCACGGTCCGAAGATTATGAACGACGGCTCTTTTCCAGTTGCTTCATCCGAGAGAGAGCCAGAAGGGCTGATCTCAACAAATAGGGCTGCACACCGCGAGTGCTTCGGGCAGGGCAGTCCTGAGCCAGTGTGCCACCTAAGGAATGAAAGCAAAGTTTCCTAGCCGCAGGAAAGCAGACCGAGGCCTGCTGTTTTCTCTAGGCGATTGACGTGAGCTTGAGGGTGAGGCCTGTACTACATTGTGGAAAAGCTCGGGGTCACGGCTGTCTTCCTCCCTCTCTCGGGCCCATACCCTGGGCTCAGCCATGGGGGAATGCTGAGTGGGAGAGACTGCCTCTCTGCCGGACTCAGAAGGCTTCCTCCCTTTAGGGCAAGTCCGTTTGTGTCTTACTTCGTGGAGGAGGAATGAGGGCGCCCAGAGATATTCTGACATGAAATGCCTAACGACAGAGGATCTGGAGGAGCTGGTTTGTCAGTGGAAGGAGCCAAAAAGCCTGCATTCCTAAGGCCTCTCTGAGAACTGCCAAGACACTCTGCCGTCATAGGCCTAAGAACTGGAAATTGGGACGGCAAGGCAACACTTGGAATCCTAGGATGCACTGGAAGTGCGGCTCTCAAACTGGATTGGAAGAAGCTTCCAAGCATAGTGTTCTTTCAGGTACCAAAGAGAACCCAAGTGTCTGAGGCTGCTAGCGGTGTTGCTGGAGAGAACTGGCATCCCCGTGGGCCTGTCGGCTCATTTGCTCTTTCTGACCCTCGAAGGAAAGTCTTCCAAAAAGCCTTTGGGACCCGCTTAGAGAGAACAGCTGCGAAGCTGATGCACAGAACTTTGACATAGAGACTAGGCCTGGGTCCCAAGCAGCCACCTATCTCTGGAGAGTACGTACCCCACCCAGGGATTCAAGCAGGGAGTTGGCCTTGTACAACTTACGCAGGACACTGGGAGGAGATGGAGGGCCGCTCTACCTGCGCTCACACTACGTGGCCCGGAGAAGTTATCACGCAGCAGAATTCAACACCCTCCCACTACACGTGTGTAGCCAAAAGAGGCGCTGGGCAGTGGGTGTTCTCAGCCCAAGAGCAGTCCTTGTTCTGGGCCGCACCTGCTCTGTGGTTCAAAGGTTCTCTGAGTCTGCTCCTTTGGAGGCATTTCAGAGCGGACGCTATCCCCGGGCTGCCGAAGCAAAGAGGCATAGCGGCCTTTCACACTGAAGGCATGGGCTTGTTTCCCATTCAGAGAGTGTATGTTGCCCCTCCCAGGCTGGAGGCGCGTTAGGTGACACCCTTTGGGCCGTGCCCCTGGAAAATGCAAGGGGCTGTACCCGATTTGGGCTGCCTGGTGAAACCACTAGCAGTCACCAGCACCCTGAGTACCTTTCCTGAAGTCTGAGTCCTAGCTAGGTAAACTCGGCCTTCGGAGGCGAGAGGGGAGCAAACATGTTCAACTTGTGGGGAAAGTCTTGGACCAATGACCAGTATGCTTGTGCTTGGGCGAGGCTTAGGCAGGAGCTTTCCAACACAGGGTTTTGACCTTACCATAAGCCGTCCCTTTGGGCTGAAGCAGGCGGCGGGTCTGTGTGTATCACAGTCTGGGAAGGAGGGCCTCAGGTGAGTCTGCCAACTGACTGCCCTCCATCATAGCCAGCTGAGAAAATATGGCAAGGCTGATGGAACCCACTTACAGCGAAATGTTTCTCTTCAGAAGAGGAGATGTTGCTACCAAACGTCAGCAGCTCCTCAGAGTGCTGTTCTGGTGTAGACTAGGGCAAGCTCCCACGGTCCGAAGATTATGAACGACGGCTCTTTTCCAGTTGCTTCATCCGAGAGAGAGCCAGAAGGGCTGATCTCAACAAATAGGGCTGCACACCGCGAGTGCTTCGGGCAGGGCAGTCCTGAGCCAGTGTGCCACCTAAGGAATGAAAGCAAAGTTTCCTAGCCGCAGGAAAGCAGACCGAGGCCTGCTGTTTTCTCTAGGCGATTGACGTGAGCTTGAGGGTGAGGCCTGTACTACATTGTGGAAAAGCTCGGGGTCACGGCTGTCTTCCTCCCTCTCTCGGGCCCATACCCTGGGCTCAGCCATGGGGGAATGCTGAGTGGGAGAGACTGCCTCTCTGCCGGACTCAGAAGGCTTCCTCCCTTTAGGGCAAGTCCGTTTGTGTCTTACTTCGTGGAGGAGGAATGAGGGCGCCCAGAGATATTCTGACATGAAATGCCTAACGACAGAGGATCTGGAGGAGCTGGTTTGTCAGTGGAAGGAGCCAAAAAGCCTGCATTCCTAAGGCCTCTCTGAGAACTGCCAAGACACTCTGCCGTCATAGGCCTAAGAACTGGAAATTGGGACGGCAAGGCAACACTTGGAATCCTAGGATGCACTGGAAGTGCGGCTCTCAAACTGGATTGGAAGAAGCTTCCAAGCATAGTGTTCTTTCAGGTACCAAAGAGAACCCAAGTGTCTGAGGCTGCTAGCGGTGTTGCTGGAGAGAACTGGCATCCCCGTGGGCCTGTCGGCTCATTTGCTCTTTCTGACCCTCGAAGGAAAGTCTTCCAAAAAGCCTTTGGGACCCGCTTAGAGAGAACAGCTGCGAAGCTGATGCACAGAACTTTGACATAGAGACTAGGCCTGGGTCCCAAGCAGCCACCTATCTCTGGAGAGTACGTACCCCACCCAGGGATTCAAGCAGGGAGTTGGCCTTGTACAACTTACGCAGGACACTGGGAGGAGATGGAGGGCCGCTCTACCTGCGCTCACACTACGTGGCCCGGAGAAGTTATCACGCAGCAGAATTCAACACCCTCCCACTACACGTGTGTAGCCAAAAGAGGCGCTGGGCAGTGGGTGTTCTCAGCCCAAGAGCAGTCCTTGTTCTGGGCCGCACCTGCTCTGTGGTTCAAAGGTTCTCTGAGTCTGCTCCTTTGGAGGCATTTCAGAGCGGACGCTATCCCCGGGCTGCCGAAGCAAAGAGGCATAGCGGCCTTTCACACTGAAGGCATGGGCTTGTTTCCCATTCAGAGAGTGTATGTTGCCCCTCCCAGGCTGGAGGCGCGTTAGGTGACACCCTTTGGGCCGTGCCCCTGGAAAATGCAAGGGGCTGTACCCGATTTGGGCTGCCTGGTGAAACCACTAGCAGTCACCAGCACCCTGAGTACCTTTCCTGAAGTCTGAGTCCTAGCTAGGTAAACTCGGCCTTCGGAGGCGAGAGGGGAGCAAACATGTTCAACTTGTGGGGAAAGTCTTGGACCAATGACCAGTATGCTTGTGCTTGGGCGAGGCTTAGGCAGGAGCTTTCCAACACAGGGTTTTGACCTTACCATAAGCCGTCCCTTTGGGCTGAAGCAGGCGGCGGGTCTGTGTGTATCACAGTCTGGGAAGGAGGGCCTCAGGTGAGTCTGCCAACTGACTGCCCTCCATCATAGCCAGCTGAGAAAATATGGCAAGGCTGATGGAACCCACTTACAGCGAAATGTTTCTCTTCAGAAGAGGAGATGTTGCTACCAAACGTCAGCAGCTCCTCAGAGTGCTGTTCTGGTGTAGACTAGGGCAAGCTCCCACGGTCCGAAGATTATGAACGACGGCTCTTTTCCAGTTGCTTCATCCGAGAGAGAGCCAGAAGGGCTGATCTCAACAAATAGGGCTGCACACCGCGAGTGCTTCGGGCAGGGCAGTCCTGAGCCAGTGTGCCACCTAAGGAATGAAAGCAAAGTTTCCTAGCCGCAGGAAAGCAGACCGAGGCCTGCTGTTTTCTCTAGGCGATTGACGTGAGCTTGAGGGTGAGGCCTGTACTACATTGTGGAAAAGCTCGGGGTCACGGCTGTCTTCCTCCCTCTCTCGGGCCCATACCCTGGGCTCAGCCATGGGGGAATGCTGAGTGGGAGAGACTGCCTCTCTGCCGGACTCAGAAGGCTTCCTCCCTTTAGGGCAAGTCCGTTTGTGTCTTACTTCGTGGAGGAGGAATGAGGGCGCCCAGAGATATTCTGACATGAAATGCCTAACGACAGAGGATCTGGAGGAGCTGGTTTGTCAGTGGAAGGAGCCAAAAAGCCTGCATTCCTAAGGCCTCTCTGAGAACTGCCAAGACACTCTGCCGTCATAGGCCTAAGAACTGGAAATTGGGACGGCAAGGCAACACTTGGAATCCTAGGATGCACTGGAAGTGCGGCTCTCAAACTGGATTGGAAGAAGCTTCCAAGCATAGTGTTCTTTCAGGTACCAAAGAGAACCCAAGTGTCTGAGGCTGCTAGCGGTGTTGCTGGAGAGAACTGGCATCCCCGTGGGCCTGTCGGCTCATTTGCTCTTTCTGACCCTCGAAGGAAAGTCTTCCAAAAAGCCTTTGGGACCCGCTTAGAGAGAACAGCTGCGAAGCTGATGCACAGAACTTTGACATAGAGACTAGGCCTGGGTCCCAAGCAGCCACCTATCTCTGGAGAGTACGTACCCCACCCAGGGATTCAAGCAGGGAGTTGGCCTTGTACAACTTACGCAGGACACTGGGAGGAGATGGAGGGCCGCTCTACCTGCGCTCACACTACGTGGCCCGGAGAAGTTATCACGCAGCAGAATTCAACACCCTCCCACTACACGTGTGTAGCCAAAAGAGGCGCTGGGCAGTGGGTGTTCTCAGCCCAAGAGCAGTCCTTGTTCTGGGCCGCACCTGCTCTGTGGTTCAAAGGTTCTCTGAGTCTGCTCCTTTGGAGGCATTTCAGAGCGGACGCTATCCCCGGGCTGCCGAAGCAAAGAGGCATAGCGGCCTTTCACACTGAAGGCATGGGCTTGTTTCCCATTCAGAGAGTGTATGTTGCCCCTCCCAGGCTGGAGGCGCGTTAGGTGACACCCTTTGGGCCGTGCCCCTGGAAAATGCAAGGGGCTGTACCCGATTTGGGCTGCCTGGTGAAACCACTAGCAGTCACCAGCACCCTGAGTACCTTTCCTGAAGTCTGAGTCCTAGCTAGGTAAACTCGGCCTTCGGAGGCGAGAGGGGAGCAAACATGTTCAACTTGTGGGGAAAGTCTTGGACCAATGACCAGTATGCTTGTGCTTGGGCGAGGCTTAGGCAGGAGCTTTCCAACACAGGGTTTTGACCTTACCATAAGCCGTCCCTTTGGGCTGAAGCAGGCGGCGGGTCTGTGTGTATCACAGTCTGGGAAGGAGGGCCTCAGGTGAGTCTGCCAACTGACTGCCCTCCATCATAGCCAGCTGAGAAAATATGGCAAGGCTGATGGAACCCACTTACAGCGAAATGTTTCTCTTCAGAAGAGGAGATGTTGCTACCAAACGTCAGCAGCTCCTCAGAGTGCTGTTCTGGTGTAGACTAGGGCAAGCTCCCACGGTCCGAAGATTATGAACGACGGCTCTTTTCCAGTTGCTTCATCCGAGAGAGAGCCAGAAGGGCTGATCTCAACAAATAGGGCTGCACACCGCGAGTGCTTCGGGCAGGGCAGTCCTGAGCCAGTGTGCCACCTAAGGAATGAAAGCAAAGTTTCCTAGCCGCAGGAAAGCAGACCGAGGCCTGCTGTTTTCTCTAGGCGATTGACGTGAGCTTGAGGGTGAGGCCTGTACTACATTGTGGAAAAGCTCGGGGTCACGGCTGTCTTCCTCCCTCTCTCGGGCCCATACCCTGGGCTCAGCCATGGGGGAATGCTGAGTGGGAGAGACTGCCTCTCTGCCGGACTCAGAAGGCTTCCTCCCTTTAGGGCAAGTCCGTTTGTGTCTTACTTCGTGGAGGAGGAATGAGGGCGCCCAGAGATATTCTGACATGAAATGCCTAACGACAGAGGATCTGGAGGAGCTGGTTTGTCAGTGGAAGGAGCCAAAAAGCCTGCATTCCTAAGGCCTCTCTGAGAACTGCCAAGACACTCTGCCGTCATAGGCCTAAGAACTGGAAATTGGGACGGCAAGGCAACACTTGGAATCCTAGGATGCACTGGAAGTGCGGCTCTCAAACTGGATTGGAAGACGCTTCCAAGCATAGTGTTCTTTCAGGTACCAAAGAGAACCCAAGTGTCTGAGGCTGCTAGCGGTGTTGCTGGAGAGAACTGGCATCCCCGTGGGCCTGTCGGCTCATTTGCTCTTTCTGACCCTCGAAGGAAAGTCTTCCAAAAAGCCTTTGGGACCCGCTTAGAGAGAACAGCTGCGAAGCTGATGCACAGAACTTTGACATAGAGACTAGCCCTGGGTCCCAAGCAGCCACCTATCTCTGGAGAGTACGTACCCCACCCAGGGATTCAAGCAGGGAGTTGGCCTTGTACAACTTACGCAGGACACTGGGAGGAGATGGAGGGCCGCTCTACCTGCGCTCACACTACGTGGCCCGGAGAAGTTATCACGCAGCAGAATTCAACACCCTCCCACTACACGTGTGTAGCCAAAAGAGGCGCTGGGCAGTGGGTGTTCTCAGCCCAAGAGCAGTCCTTGTTCTGGGCCGCACCTGCTCTGTGGTTCAAAGGTTCTCTGAGTCTGCTCCTTTGGAGGCATTTCAGAGCGGACGCTATCCCCGGGCTGCCGAAGCAAAGAGGCATAGCGGCCTTTCACACTGAAGGCATGGGCTTGTTTCCCATTCAGAGAGTGTATGTTGCCCCTCCCAGGCTGGAGGCGCGTTAGGTGACACCCTTTGGGCCGTGCCCCTGGAAAATGCAAGGGGCTGTACCCGATTTGGGCTGCCTGGTGAAACCACTAGCAGTCACCAGCACCCTGAGTACCTTTCCTGAAGTCTGAGTCCTAGCTAGGTAAACTCGGCCTTCGGAGGCGAGAGGGGAGCAAACATGTTCAACTTGTGGGGAAAGTCTTGGACCAATGACCAGTATGCTTGTGCTTGGGCGAGGCTTAGGCAGGAGCTTTCCAACACAGGGTTTTGACCTTACCATAAGCCGTCCCTTTGGGCTGAAGCAGGCGGCGGGTCTGTGTGTATCACAGTCTGGGAAGGAGGGCCTCAGGTGAGTCTGCCAACTGACTGCCCTCCATCATAGCCAGCTGAGAAAATATGGCAAGGCTGATGGAACCCACTTACAGCGAAATGTTTCTCTTCAGAAGAGGAGATGTTGCTACCAAACGTCAGCAGCTCCTCAGAGTGCTGTTCTGGTGTAGACTAGGGCAAGCTCCCACGGTCCGAAGATTATGAACGACGGCTCTTTTCCAGTTGCTTCATCCGAGAGAGAGCCAGAAGGGCTGATCTCAACAAATAGGGCTGCACACCGCGAGTGCTTCGGGCAGGGCAGTCCTGAGCCAGTGTGCCACCTAAGGAATGAAAGCAAAGTTTCCTAGCCGCAGGAAAGCAGACCGAGGCCTGCTGTTTTCTCTAGGCGATTGACGTGAGCTTGAGGGTGAGGCCTGTACTACATTGTGGAAAAGCTCGGGGTCACGGCTGTCTTTCTCCCTCTCTCGGGCCCATACCCTGGGCTCAGCCATGGGGGAATGCTGAGTGGGAGAGACTGCCTCTCTGCCGGACTCAGAAGGCTTCCTCCCTTTAGGGCAAGTCCGTTTGTGTCTTACTTCGTGGAGGAGGAATGAGGGCGCCCAGAGATATTCTGACATGAAATGCCTAACGACAGAGGATCTGGAGGAGCTGGTTTGTCAGTGGAAGGAGCCAAAAAGCCTGCATTCCTAAGGCCTCTCTGAGAACTGCCAAGACACTCTGCCGTCATAGGCCTAAGAACTGGAAATTGGGACGGCAAGGCAACACTTGGAATCCTAGGATGCACTGGAAGTGCGGCTCTCAAACTGGATTGGAAGACGCTTCCAAGCATAGTGTTCTTTCAGGTACCAAAGAGAACCCAAGTGTCTGAGGCTGCTAGCGGTGTTGCTGGAGAGAACTGGCATCCCCGTGGGCCTGTCGGCTCATTTGCTCTTTCTGACCCTCGAAGGAAAGTCTTCCAAAAAGCCTTTGGGACCCGCTTAGAGAGAACAGCTGCGAAGCTGATGCACAGAACTTTGACATAGAGACTAGCCCTGGGTCCCAAGCAGCCACCTATCTCTGGAGAGTACGTACCCCACCCAGGGATTCAAGCAGGGAGTTGGCCTTGTACAACTTACGCAGGACACTGGGAGGAGATGGAGGGCCGCTCTACCTGCGCTCACACTACGTGGCCCGGAGAAGTTATCACGCAGCAGAATTCAACACCCTCCCACTACACGTGTGTAGCCAAAAGAGGCGCTGGGCAGTGGGTGTTCTCAGCCCAAGAGCAGTCCTTGTTCTGGGCCGCAC
Source organism: Balaenoptera borealis (assembly GCF_965194805.1). Lineage (NCBI taxonomy): Eukaryota > Metazoa > Chordata > Mammalia > Artiodactyla > Balaenopteridae > Balaenoptera > Balaenoptera borealis. The sequence goes on along the minus strand of NC_138879.1, from coordinate 28,161,283 downwards.
CTGCTCTGTGGTTCAAAGGTTCTCTGAGTCTGCTCCTTTGGAGGCATTTCAGAGCGGACGCTATCCCCGGGCTGCCGAAGCAAAGAGGCATAGCGGCCTTTCACACTGAAGGCATGGGCTTGTTTCCCATTCAGAGAGTGTATGTTGCCCCTCCCAGGCTGGAGGCGCGTTAGGTGACACCCTTTGGGCCGTGCCCCTGGAAAATGCAAGGGGCTGTACCCGATTTGGGCTGCCTGGTGAAACCACTAGCAGTCACCAGCACCCTGAGTACCTTTCCTGAAGTCTGAGTCCTAGCTAGGTAAACTCGGCCTTCGGAGGCGAGAGGGGAGCAAACATGTTCAACTTGTGGGGAAAGTCTTGGACCAATGACCAGTATGCTTGTGCTTGGGCGAGGCTTAGGCAGGAGCTTTCCAACACAGGGTTTTGACCTTACCATAAGCCGTCCCTTTGGGCTGAAGCAGGCGGCGGGTCTGTGTGTATCACAGTCTGGGAAGGAGGGCCTCAGGTGAGTCTGCCAACTGACTGCCCTCCATCATAGCCAGCTGAGAAAATATGGCAAGGCTGATGGAACCCACTTACAGCGAAATGTTTCTCTTCAGAAGAGGAGATGTTGCTACCAAACGTCAGCAGCTCCTCAGAGTGCTGTTCTGGTGTAGACTAGGGCAAGCTCCCACGGTCCGAAGATTATGAACGACGGCTCTTTTCCAGTTGCTTCATCCGAGAGAGAGCCAGAAGGGCTGATCTCAACAAATAGGGCTGCACACCGCGAGTGCTTCGGGCAGGGCAGTCCTGAGCCAGTGTGCCACCTAAGGAATGAAAGCAAAGTTTCCTAGCCGCAGGAAAGCAGACCGAGGCCTGCTGTTTTCTCTAGGCGATTGACGTGAGCTTGAGGGTGAGGCCTGTACTACATTGTGGAAAAGCTCGGGGTCACGGCTGTCTTCCTCCCTCTCTCGGGCCCATACCCTGGGCTCAGCCATGGGGGAATGCTGAGTGGGAGAGACTGCCTCTCTGCCGGACTCAGAAGGCTTCCTCCCTTTAGGGCAAGTCCGTTTGTGTCTTACTTCGTGGAGGAGGAATGAGGGCGCCCAGAGATATTCTGACATGAAATGCCTAACGACAGAGGATCTGGAGGAGCTGGTTTGTCAGTGGAAGGAGCCAAAAAGCCTGCATTCCTAAGGCCTCTCTGAGAACTGCCAAGACACTCTGCCGTCATAGGCCTAAGAACTGGAAATTGGGACGGCAAGGCAACACTTGGAATCCTAGGATGCACTGGAAGTGCGGCTCTCAAACTGGATTGGAAGAAGCTTCCAAGCATAGTGTTCTTTCAGGTACCAAAGAGAACCCAAGTGTCTGAGGCTGCTAGCGGTGTTGCTGGAGAGAACTGGCATCCCCGTGGGCCTGTCGGCTCATTTGCTCTTTCTGACCCTCGAAGGAAAGTCTTCCAAAAAGCCTTTGGGACCCGCTTAGAGAGAACAGCTGCGAAGCTGATGCACAGAACTTTGACATAGAGACTAGCCCTGGGTCCCAAGCAGCCACCTATCTCTGGAGAGTACGTACCCCACCCAGGGATTCAAGCAGGGAGTTGGCCTTGTACAACTTACGCAGGACACTGGGAGGAGATGGAGGGCCGCTCTACCTGCGCTCACACTACGTGGCCCGGAGAAGTTATCACGCAGCAGAATTCAACACCCTCCCACTACACGTGTGTAGCCAAAAGAGGCGCTGGGCAGTGGGTGTTCTCAGCCCAAGAGCAGTCCTTGTTCTGGGCCGCACCTGCTCTGTGGTTCAAAGGTTCTCTGAGTCTGCTCCTTTGGAGGCATTTCAGAGCGGACGCTATCCCCGGGCTGCCGAAGCAAAGAGGCATAGCGGCCTTTCACACTGAAGGCATGGGCTTGTTTCCCATTCAGAGAGTGTATGTTGCCCCTCCCAGGCTGGAGGCGCGTTAGGTGACACCCTTTGGGCCGTGCCCCTGGAAAATGCAAGGGGCTGTACCCGATTTGGGCTGCCTGGTGAAACCACTAGCAGTCACCAGCACCCTGAGTACCTTTCCTGAAGTCTGAGTCCTAGCTAGGTAAACTCGGCCTTCGGAGGCGAGAGGGGAGCAAACATGTTCAACTTGTGGGGAAAGTCTTGGACCAATGACCAGTATGCTTGTGCTTGGGCGAGGCTTAGGCAGGAGCTTTCCAACACAGGGTTTTGACCTTACCATAAGCCGTCCCTTTGGGCTGAAGCAGGCGGCGGGTCTGTGTGTATCACAGTCTGGGAAGGAGGGCCTCAGGTGAGTCTGCCAACTGACTGCCCTCCATCATAGCCAGCTGAGAAAATATGGCAAGGCTGATGGAACCCACTTACAGCGAAATGTTTCTCTTCAGAAGAGGAGATGTTGCTACCAAACGTCAGCAGCTCCTCAGAGTGCTGTTCTGGTGTAGACTAGGGCAAGCTCCCACGGTCCGAAGATTATGAACGACGGCTCTTTTCCAGTTGCTTCATCCGAGAGAGAGCCAGAAGGGCTGATCTCAACAAATAGGGCTGCACACCGCGAGTGCTTCGGGCAGGGCAGTCCTGAGCCAGTGTGCCACCTAAGGAATGAAAGCAAAGTTTCCTAGCCGCAGGAAAGCAGACCGAGGCCTGCTGTTTTCTCTAGGCGATTGACGTGAGCTTGAGGGTGAGGCCTGTACTACATTGTGGAAAAGCTCGGGGTCACGGCTGTCTTCCTCCCTCTCTCGGGCCCATACCCTGGGCTCAGCCATGGGGGAATGCTGAGTGGGAGAGACTGCCTCTCTGCCGGACTCAGAAGGCTTCCTCCCTTTAGGGCAAGTCCGTTTGTGTCTTACTTCGTGGAGGAGGAATGAGGGCGCCCAGAGATATTCTGACATGAAATGCCTAACGACAGAGGATCTGGAGGAGCTGGTTTGTCAGTGGAAGGAGCCAAAAAGCCTGCATTCCTAAGGCCTCTCTGAGAACTGCCAAGACACTCTGCCGTCATAGGCCTAAGAACTGGAAATTGGGACGGCAAGGCAACACTTGGAATCCTAGGATGCACTGGAAGTGCGGCTCTCAAACTGGATTGGAAGAAGCTTCCAAGCATAGTGTTCTTTCAGGTACCAAAGAGAACCCAAGTGTCTGAGGCTGCTAGCGGTGTTGCTGGAGAGAACTGGCATCCCCGTGGGCCTGTCGGCTCATTTGCTCTTTCTGACCCTCGAAGGAAAGTCTTCCAAAAAGCCTTTGGGACCCGCTTAGAGAGAACAGCTGCGAAGCTGATGCACAGAACTTTGACATAGAGACTAGGCCTGGGTCCCAAGCAGCCACCTATCTCTGGAGAGTACGTACCCCACCCAGGGATTCAAGCAGGGAGTTGGCCTTGTACAACTTACGCAGGACACTGGGAGGAGATGGAGGGCCGCTCTACCTGCGCTCACACTACGTGGCCCGGAGAAGTTATCACGCAGCAGAATTCAACACCCTCCCACTACACGTGTGTAGCCAAAAGAGGCGCTGGGCAGTGGGTGTTCTCAGCCCAAGAGCAGTCCTTGTTCTGGGCCGCACCTGCTCTGTGGTTCAAAGGTTCTCTGAGTCTGCTCCTTTGGAGGCATTTCAGAGCGGACGCTATCCCCGGGCTGCCGAAGCAAAGAGGCATAGCGGCCTTTCACACTGAAGGCATGGGCTTGTTTCCCATTCAGAGAGTGTATGTTGCCCCTCCCAGGCTGGAGGCGCGTTAGGTGACACCCTTTGGGCCGTGCCCCTGGAAAATGCAAGGGGCTGTACCCGATTTGGGCTGCCTGGTGAAACCACTAGCAGTCACCAGCACCCTGAGTACCTTTCCTGAAGTCTGAGTCCTAGCTAGGTAAACTCGGCCTTCGGAGGCGAGAGGGGAGCAAACATGTTCAACTTGTGGGGAAAGTCTTGGACCAATGACCAGTATGCTTGTGCTTGGGCGAGGCTTAGGCAGGAGCTTTCCAACACAGGGTTTTGACCTTACCATAAGCCGTCCCTTTGGGCTGAAGCAGGCGGCGGGTCTGTGTGTATCACAGTCTGGGAAGGAGGGCCTCAGGTGAGTCTGCCAACTGACTGCCCTCCATCATAGCCAGCTGAGAAAATATGGCAAGGCTGATGGAACCCACTTACAGCGCAATGTTTCTCTTCAGAAGAGGAGATGTTGCTACCAAACGTCAGCAGCTCCTCAGAGTGCTGTTCTGGTGTAGACTAGGGCAAGCTCCCACGGTCCGAAGATTATGAACGACGGCTCTTTTCCAGTTGCTTCATCCGAGAGAGAGCCAGAAGGGCTGATCTCAACAAATAGGGCTGCACACCGCGAGTGCTTCGGGCAGGGCAGTCCTGAGCCAGTGTGCCACCTAAGGAATGAAAGCAAAGTTTCCTAGCCGCAGGAAAGCAGACCGAGGCCTGCTGTTTTCTCTAGGCGATTGACGTGAGCTTGAGGGTGAGGCCTGTACTACATTGTGGAAAAGCTCGGGGTCACGGCTGTCTTCCTCCCTCTCTCGGGCCCATACCCTGGGCTCAGCCATGGGGGAATGCTGAGTGGGAGAGACTGCCTCTCTGCCGGACTCAGAAGGCTTCCTCCCTTTAGGGCAAGTCCGTTTGTGTCTTACTTCGTGGAGGAGGAATGAGGGCGCCCAGAGATATTCTGACATGAAATGCCTAACGACAGAGGATCTGGAGGAGCTGGTTTGTCAGTGGAAGGAGCCAAAAAGCCTGCATTCCTAAGGCCTCTCTGAGAACTGCCAAGACACTCTGCCGTCATAGGCCTAAGAACTGGAAATTGGGACGGCAAGGCAACACTTGGAATCCTAGGATGCACTGGAAGTGCGGCTCTCAAACTGGATTGGAAGAAGCTTCCAAGCATAGTGTTCTTTCAGGTACCAAAGAGAACCCAAGTGTCTGAGGCTGCTAGCGGTGTTGCTGGAGAGAACTGGCATCCCCGTGGGCCTGTCGGCTCATTTGCTCTTTCTGACCCTCGAAGGAAAGTCTTCCAAAAAGCCTTTGGGACCCGCTTAGAGAGAACAGCTGCGAAGCTGATGCACAGAACTTTGACATAGAGACGAGCCCTGGGTCCCAAGCAGCCACCTATCTCTGGAGAGTACGTACCCCACCCAGGGATTCAAGCAGGGAGTTGGCCTTGTACAACTTACGCAGGACACTGGGAGGAGATGGAGGGCCGCTCTACCTGCGCTCACACTACGTGGCCCGGAGAAGTTATCACGCAGCAGAATTCAACACCCTCCCACTACACGTGTGTAGCCAAAAGAGGCGCTGGGCAGTGGGTGTTCTCAGCCCAAGAGCAGTCCTTGTTCTGGGCCGCACCTGCTCTGTGGTTCAAAGGTTCTCTGAGTCTGCTCCTTTGGAGGCATTTCAGAGCGGACGCTATCCCCGGGCTGCCGAAGCAAAGAGGCATAGCGGCCTTTCACACTGAAGGCATGGGCTTGTTTCCCATTCAGAGAGTGTATGTTGCCCCTCCCAGGCTGGAGGCGCGTTAGGTGACACCCTTTGGGCCGTGCCCCTGGAAAATGCAAGGGGCTGTACCCGATTTGGGCTGCCTGGTGAAACCACTAGCAGTCACCAGCACCCTGAGTACCTTTCCTGAAGTCTGAGTCCTAGCTAGGTAAACTCGGCCTTCGGAGGCGAGAGGGGAGCAAACATGTTCAACTTGTGGGGAAAGTCTTGGACCAATGACCAGTATGCTTGTGCTTGGGCGAGGCTTAGGCAGGAGCTTTCCAACACAGGGTTTTGACCTTACCATAAGCCGTCCCTTTGGGCTGAAGCAGGCGGCGGGTCTGTGTGTATCACAGTCTGGGAAGGAGGGCCTCAGGTGAGTCTGCCAACTGACTGCCCTCCATCATAGCCAGCTGAGAAAATATGGCAAGGCTGATGGAACCCACTTACAGCGAAATGTTTCTCTTCAGAAGAGGAGATGTTGCTACCAAACGTCAGCAGCTCCTCAGAGTGCTGTTCTGGTGTAGACTAGGGCAAGCTCCCACGGTCCGAAGATTATGAACGACGGCTCTTTTCCAGTTGCTTCATCCGAGAGAGAGCCAGAAGGGCTGATCTCAACAAATAGGGCTGCACACCGCGAGTGCTTCGGGCAGGGCAGTCCTGAGCCAGTGTGCCACCTAAGGAATGAAAGCAAAGTTTCCTAGCCGCAGGAAAGCAGACCGAGGCCTGCTGTTTTCTCTAGGCGATTGACGTGAGCTTGAGGGTGAGGCCTGTACTACATTGTGGAAAAGCTCGGGGTCACGGCTGTCTTCCTCCCTCTCTCGGGCCCATACCCTGGGCTCAGCCATGGGGGAATGCTGAGTGGGAGAGACTGCCTCTCTGCCGGACTCAGAAGGCTTCCTCCCTTTAGGGCAAGTCCGTTTGTGTCTTACTTCGTGGAGGAGGAATGAGGGCGCCCAGAGATATTCTGACATGAAATGCCTAACGACAGAGGATCTGGAGGAGCTGGTTTGTCAGTGGAAGGAGCCAAAAAGCCTGCATTCCTAAGGCCTCTCTGAGAACTGCCAAGACACTCTGCCGTCATAGGCCTAAGAACTGGAAATTGGGACGGCAAGGCAACACTTGGAATCCTAGGATGCACTGGAAGTGCGGCTCTCAAACTGGATTGGAAGAAGCTTCCAAGCATAGTGTTCTTTCAGGTACCAAAGAGAACCCAAGTGTCTGAGGCTGCTAGCGGTGTTGCTGGAGAGAACTGGCATCCCCGTGGGCCTGTCGGCTCATTTGCTCTTTCTGACCCTCGAAGGAAAGTCTTCCAAAAAGCCTTTGGGACCCGCTTAGAGAGAACAGCTGCGAAGCTGATGCACAGAACTTTGACATAGAGACTAGCCCTGGGTCCCAAGCAGCCACCTATCTCTGGAGAGTACGTACCCCACCCAGGGATTCAAGCAGGGAGTTGGCCTTGTACAACTTACGCAGGACACTGGGAGGAGATGGAGGGCCACTCTACCTGCGCTCACACTACGTGGCCCGGAGAAGTTATCACGCAGCAGAATTCAACACCCTCCCACTACACGTGTGTAGCCAAAAGAGGCGCTGGGCAGTGGGTGTTCTCAGCCCAAGAGCAGTCCTTGTTCTGGGCCGCACCTGCTCTGTGGTTCAAAGGTTCTCTGAGTCTGCTCCTTTGGAGGCATTTCAGAGCGGACGCTATCCCCGGGCTGCCGAAGCAAAGAGGCATAGCGGCCTTTCACACTGAAGGCATGGGCTTGTTTCCCATTCAGAGAGTGTATGTTGCCCCTCCCAGGCTGGAGGCGCGTTAGGTGACACCCTTTGGGCCGTGCCCCTGGAAAATGCAAGGGGCTGTACCCGATTTGGGCTGCCTGGTGAAACCACTAGCAGTCACCAGCACCCTGAGTACCTTTCCTGAAGTCTGAGTCCTAGCTAGGTAAACTCGGCCTTCGGAGGCGAGAGGGGAGCAAACATGTTCAACTTGTGGGGAAAGTCTTGGACCAATGACCAGTATGCTTGTGCTTGGGCGAGGCTTAGGCAGGAGCTTTCCAACACAGGGTTTTGACCTTACCATAAGCCGTCCCTTTGGGCTGAAGCAGGCGGCGGGTCTGTGTGTATCACAGTCTGGGAAGGAGGGCCTCAGGTGAGTCTGCCAACTGACTGCCCTCCATCATAGCCAGCTGAGAAAATATGGCAAGGCTGATGGAACCCACTTACAGCGAAATGTTTCTCTTCAGAAGAGGAGATGTTGCTACCAAACGTCAGCAGCTCCTCAGAGTGCTGTTCTGGTGTAGACTAGGGCAAGCTCCCACGGTCCGAAGATTATGAACGACGGCTCTTTTCCAGTTGCTTCATCCGAGAGAGAGCCAGAAGGGCTGATCTCAACAAATAGGGCTGCACACCGCGAGTGCTTCGGGCAGGGCAGTCCTGAGCCAGTGTGCCACCTAAGGAATGAAAGCAAAGTTTCCTAGCCGCAGGAAAGCAGACCGAGGCCTGCTGTTTTCTCTAGGCGATTGACGTGAGCTTGAGGGTGAGGCCTGTACTACATTGTGGAAAAGCTCGGGGTCACGGCTGTCTTCCTCCCTCTCTCGGGCCCATACCCTGGGCTCAGCCATGGGGGAATGCTGAGTGGGAGAGACTGCCTCTCTGCCGGACTCAGAAGGCTTCCTCCCTTTAGGGCAAGTCCGTTTGTGTCTTACTTCGTGGAGGAGGAATGAGGGCGCCCAGAGATATTCTGACATGAAATGCCTAACGACAGAGGATCTGGAGGAGCTGGTTTGTCAGTGGAAGGAGCCAAAAAGCCTGCATTCCTAAGGCCTCTCTGAGAACTGCCAAGACACTCTGCCGTCATAGGCCTAAGAACTGGAAATTGGGACGGCAAGGCAACACTTGGAATCCTAGGATGCACTGGAAGTGCGGCTCTCAAACTGGATTGGAAGAAGCTTCCAAGCATAGTGTTCTTTCAGGTACCAAAGAGAACCCAAGTGTCTGAGGCTGCTAGCGGTGTTGCTGGAGAGAACTGGCATCCCCGTGGGCCTGTCGGCTCATTTGCTCTTTCTGACCCTCGAAGGAAAGTCTTCCAAAAAGCCTTTGGGACCCGCTTAGAGAGAACAGCTGCGAAGCTGATGCACAGAACTTTGACATAGAGACTAGGCCTGGGTCCCAAGCAGCCACCTATCTCTGGAGAGTACGTACCCCACCCAGGGATTCAAGCAGGGAGTTGGCCTTGTACAACTTACGCAGGACACTGGGAGGAGATGGAGGGCCACTCTACCTGCGCTCACACTACGTGGCCCGGAGAAGTTATCACGCAGCAGAATTCAACACCCTCCCACTACACGTGTGTAGCCAAAAGAGGCGCTGGGCAGTGGGTGTTCTCAGCCCAAGAGCAGTCCTTGTTCTGGGCCGCACCTGCTCTGTGGTTCAAAGGTTCTCTGAGTCTGCTCCTTTGGAGGCATTTCAGAGCGGACGCTATCCCCGGGCTGCCGAAGCAAAGAGGCATAGCGGCCTTTCACACTGAAGGCATGGGCTTGTTTCCCATTCAGAGAGTGTATGTTGCCCCTCCCAGGCTGGAGGCGCGTTAGGTGACACCCTTTGGGCCGTGCCCCTGGAAAATGCAAGGGGCTGTACCCGATTTGGGCTGCCTGGTGAAACCACTAGCAGTCACCAGCACCCTGAGTACCTTTCCTGAAGTCTGAGTCCTAGCTAGGTAAACTCGGCCTTCGGAGGCGAGAGGGGAGCAAACATGTTCAACTTGTGGGGAAAGTCTTGGACCAATGACCAGTATGCTTGTGCTTGGGCGAGGCTTAGGCAGGAGCTTTCCAACACAGGGTTTTGACCTTACCGTAAGCCGTCCCTTTGGGCTGAAGCAGGCGGCGGGTCTGTGTGTATCACAGTCTGGGAAGGAGGGCCTCAGGTGAGTCTGCCAACTGACTGCCCTCCATCATAGCCAGCTGAGAAAATATGGCAAGGCTGATGGAACCCACTTACAGCGAAATGTTTCTCTTCAGAAGAGGAGATGTTGCTACCAAACGTCAGCAGCTCCTCAGAGTGCTGTTCTGGTGTAGACTAGGGCAAGCTCCCACGGTCCGAAGATTATGAACGACGGCTCTTTTCCAGTTGCTTCATCCGAGAGAGAGCCAGAAGGGCTGATCTCAACAAATAGGGCTGCACACCGCGAGTGCTTCGGGCAGGGCAGTCCTGAGCCAGTGTGCCACCTAAGGAATGAAAGCAAAGTTTCCTAGCCGCAGGAAAGCAGACCGAGGCCTGCTGTTTTCTCTAGGCGATTGACGTGAGCTTGAGGGTGAGGCCTGTACTACATTGTGGAAAAGCTCGGGGTCACGGCTGTCTTCCTCCCTCTCTCGGGCCCATACCCTGGGCTCAGCCATGGGGGAATGCTGAGTGGGAGAGACTGCCTCTCTGCCGGACTCAGAAGGCTTCCTCCCTTTAGGGCAAGTCCGTTTGTGTCTTACTTCGTGGAGGAGGAATGAGGGCGCCCAGAGATATTCTGACATGAAATGCCTAACGACAGAGGATCTGGAGGAGCTGGCTTGTCAGTGGAAGGAGCCAAAAAGCCTGCATTCCTAAGGCCTCTCTGAGAACTGCCAAGACACTCTGCCGTCATAGGCCTAAGAACTGGAAATTGGGACGGCAAGGCAACACTTGGAATCCTAGGATGCACTGGAAGTGCGGCTCTCAAACTGGATTGGAAGAAGCTTCCAAGCATAGTGTTCTTTCAGGTACCAAAGAGAACCCAAGTGTCTGAGGCTGCTAGCGGTGTTGCTGGAGAGAACTGGCATCCCCGTGGGCCTGTCGGCTCATTTGCTCTTTCTGACCCTCGAAGGAAAGTCTTCCAAAAAGCCTTTGGGACCCGCTTAGAGAGAACAGCTGCGAAGCTGATGCACAGAACTTTGACATAGAGACTAGCCCTGGGTCCCAAGCAGCCACCTATCTCTGGAGAGTACGTACCCCACCCAGGGATTCAAGCAGGGAGTTGGCCTTGTACAACTTACGCAGGACACTGGGAGGAGATGGAGGGCCACTCTACCTGCGCTCACACTACGTGGCCCGGAGAAGTTATCACGCAGCAGAATTCAACACCCTCCCACTACACGTGTGTAGCCAAAAGAGGCGCTGGGCAGTGGGTGTTCTCAGCCCAAGAGCAGTCCTTGTTCTGGGCCGCACCTGCTCTGTGGTTCAAAGGTTCTCTGAGTCTGCTCCTTTGGAGGCATTTCAGAGCGGACGCTATCCCCGGGCTGCCGAAGCAAAGAGGCATAGCGGCCTTTCACACTGAAGGCATGGGCTTGTTTCCCATTCAGAGAGTGTATGTTGCCCCTCCCAGGCTGGAGGCGCGTTAGGTGACACCCTTTGGGCCGTGCCCCTGGAAAATGCAAGGGGCTGTACCCGATTTGGGCTGCCTGGTGAAACCACTAGCAGTCACCAGCACCCTGAGTACCTTTCCTGAAGTCTGAGTCCTAGCTAGGTAAACTCGGCCTTCGGAGGCGAGAGGGGAGCAAACATGTTCAACTTGTGGGGAAAGTCTTGGACCAATGACCAGTATGCTTGTGCTTGGGCGAGGCTTAGGCAGGAGCTTTCCAACACAGGGTTTTGACCTTACCGTAAGCCGTCCCTTTGGGCTGAAGCAGGCGGCGGGTCTGTGTGTATCACAGTCTGGGAAGGAGGGCCTCAGGTGAGTCTGCCAACTGACTGCCCTCCATCATAGCCAGCTGAGAAAATATGGCAAGGCTGATGGAACCCACTTACAGCGAAATGTTTCTCTTCAGAAGAGGAGATGTTGCTACCAAACGTCAGCAGCTCCTCAGAGTGCTGTTCTGGTGTAGACTAGGGCAAGCTCCCACGGTCCGAAGATTATGAACGACGGCTCTTTTCCAGTTGCTTCATCCGAGAGAGAGCCAGAAGGGCTGATCTCAACAAATAGGGCTGCACACCGCGAGTGCTTCGGGCAGGGCAGTCCTGAGCCAGTGTGCCACCTAAGGAATGAAAGCAAAGTTTCCTAGCCGCAGGAAAGCAGACCGAGGCCTGCTGTTTTCTCTAGGCGATTGACGTGAGCTTGAGGGTGAGGCCTGTACTACATTGTGGAAAAGCTCGGGGTCACGGCTGTCTTCCTCCCTCTCTCGGGCCCATACCCTGGGCTCAGCCATGGGGGAATGCTGAGTGGGAGAGACTGCCTCTCTGCCGGACTCAGAAGGCTTCCTCCCTTTAGGGCAAGTCCGTTTGTGTCTTACTTCGTGGAGGAGGAATGAGGGCGCCCAGAGATATTCTGACATGAAATGCCTAACGACAGAGGATCTGGAGGAGCTGGTTTGTCAGTGGAAGGAGCCAAAAAGCCTGCATTCCTAAGGCCTCTCTGAGAACTGCCAAGACACTCTGCCGTCATAGGCCTAAGAACTGGAAATTGGGACGGCAAGGCAACACTTGGAATCCTAGGATGCACTGGAAGTGCGGCTCTCAAACTGGATTGGAAGAAGCTTCCAAGCATAGTGTTCTTTCAGGTACCAAAGAGAACCCAAGTGTCTGAGGCTGCTAGCGGTGTTGCTGGAGAGAACTGGCATCCCCGTGGGCCTGTCGGCTCATTTGCTCTTTCTGACCCTCGAAGGAAAGTCTTCCAAAAAGCCTTTGGGACCCGCTTAGAGAGAACAGCTGCGAAGCTGATGCACAGAACTTTGACATAGAGACTAGCCCTGGGTCCCAAGCAGCCACCTATCTCTGGAGAGTACGTACCCCACCCAGGGATTCAAGCAGGGAGTTGGCCTTGTACAACTTACGCAGGACACTGGGAGGAGATGGAGGGCCACTCTACCTGCGCTCACACTACGTGGCCCGGAGAAGTTATCACGCAGCAGAATTCAACACCCTCCCACTACACGTGTGTAGCCAAAAGAGGCGCTGGGCAGTGGGTGTTCTCAGCCCAAGAGCAGTCCTTGTTCTGGGCCGCACCTGCTCTGTGGTTCAAAGGTTCTCTGAGTCTGCTCCTTTGGAGGCATTTCAGAGCGGACGCTATCCCCGGGCTGCCGAAGCAAAGAGGCATAGCGGCCTTTCACACTGAAGGCATGGGCTTGTTTCCCATTCAGAGAGTGTATGTTGCCCCTCCCAGGCTGGAGGCGCGTTAGGTGACACCCTTTGGGCCGTGCCCCTGGAAAATGCAAGGGGCTGTACCCGATTTGGGCTGCCTGGTGAAACCACTAGCAGTCACCAGCACCCTGAGTACCTTTCCTGAAGTCTGAGTCCTAGCTAGGTAAACTCGGCCTTCGGAGGCGAGAGGGGAGCAAACATGTTCAACTTGTGGGGAAAGTCTTGGACCAATGACCAGTATGCTTGTGCTTGGGCGAGGCTTAGGCAGGAGCTTTCCAACACAGGGTTTTGACCTTACCGTAAGCCGTCCCTTTGGGCTGAAGCAGGCGGCGGGTCTGTGTGTATCACAGTCTGGGAAGGAGGGCCTCAGGTGAGTCTGCCAACTGACTGCCCTCCATCATAGCCAGCTGAGAAAATATGGCAAGGCTGATGGAACCCACTTACAGCGAAATGTTTCTCTTCAGAAGAGGAGATGTTGCTACCAAACGTCAGCAGCTCCTCAGAGTGCTGTTCTGGTGTAGACTAGGGCAAGCTCCCACGGTCCGAAGATTATGAACGACGGCTCTTTTCCAGTTGCTTCATCCGAGAGAGAGCCAGAAGGGCTGATCTCAACAAATAGGGCTGCACACCGCGAGTGCTTCGGGCAGGGCAGTCCTGAGCCAGTGTGCCACCTAAGGAATGAAAGCAAAGTTTCCTAGCCGCAGGAAAGCAGACCGAGGCCTGCTGTTTTCTCTAGGCGATTGACGTGAGCTTGAGGGTGAGGCCTGTACTACATTGTGGAAAAGCTCGGGGTCACGGCTGTCTTCCTCCCTCTCTCGGGCCCATACCCTGGGCTCAGCCATGGGGGAATGCTGAGTGGGAGAGACTGCCTCTCTGCCGGACTCAGAAGGCTTCCTCCCTTTAGGGCAAGTCCGTTTGTGTCTTACTTCGTGGAGGAGGAATGAGGGCGCCCAGAGATATTCTGACATGAAATGCCTAACGACAGAGGATCTGGAGGAGCTGGCTTGTCAGTGGAAGGAGCCAAAAAGCCTGCATTCCTAAGGCCTCTCTGAGAACTGCCAAGACACTCTGCCGTCATAGGCCTAAGAACTGGAAATTGGGACGGCAAGGCAACACTTGGAATCCTAGGATGCACTGGAAGTGCGGCTCTCAAACTGGATTGGAAGAAGCTTCCAAGCATAGTGTTCTTTCAGGTACCAAAGAGAACCCAAGTGTCTGAGGCTGCTAGCGGTGTTGCTGGAGAGAACTGGCATCCCCGTGGGCCTGTCGGCTCATTTGCTCTTTCTGACCCTCGAAGGAAAGTCTTCCAAAAAGCCTTTGGGACCCGCTTAGAGAGAACAGCTGCGAAGCTGATGCACAGAACTTTGACATAGAGACTAGCCCTGGGTCCCAAGCAGCCACCTATCTCTGGAGAGTACGTACCCCACCCAGGGATTCAAGCAGGGAGTTGGCCTTGTACAACTTACGCAGGACACTGGGAGGAGATGGAGGGCCACTCTACCTGCGCTCACACTACGTGGCCCGGAGAAGTTATCACGCAGCAGAATTCAACACCCTCCCACTACACGTGTGTAGCCAAAAGAGGCGCTGGGCAGTGGGTGTTCTCAGCCCAAGAGCAGTCCTTGTTCTGGGCCGCACCTGCTCTGTGGTTCAAAGGTTCTCTGAGTCTGCTCCTTTGGAGGCATTTCAGAGCGGACGCTATCCCCGGGCTGCCGAAGCAAAGAGGCATAGCGGCCTTTCACACTGAAGGCATGGGCTTGTTTCCCATTCAGAGAGTGTATGTTGCCCCTCCCAGGCTGGAGGCGCGTTAGGTGACACCCTTTGGGCCGTGCCCCTGGAAAATGCAAGGGGCTGTACCCGATTTGGGCTGCCTGGTGAAACCACTAGCAGTCACCAGCACCCTGAGTACCTTTCCTGAAGTCTGAGTCCTAGCTAGGTAAACTCGGCCTTCGGAGGCGAGAGGGGAGCAAACATGTTCAACTTGTGGGGAAAGTCTTGGACCAATGACCAGTATGCTTGTGCTTGGGCGAGGCTTAGGCAGGAGCTTTCCAACACAGGGTTTTGACCTTACCGTAAGCCGTCCCTTTGGGCTGAAGCAGGCGGCGGGTCTGTGTGTATCACAGTCTGGGAAGGAGGGCCTCAGGTGAGTCTGCCAACTGACTGCCCTCCATCATAGCCAGCTGAGAAAATATGGCAAGGCTGATGGAACCCACTTACAGCGAAATGTTTCTCTTCAGAAGAGGAGATGTTGCTACCAAACGTCAGCAGCTCCTCAGAGTGCTGTTCTGGTGTAGACTAGGGCAAGCTCCCACGGTCCGAAGATTATGAACGACGGCTCTTTTCCAGTTGCTTCATCCGAGAGAGAGCCAGAAGGGCTGATCTCAACAAATAGGGCTGCACACCGCGAGTGCTTCGGGCAGGGCAGTCCTGAGCCAGTGTGCCACCTAAGGAATGAAAGCAAAGTTTCCTAGCCGCAGGAAAGCAGACCGAGGCCTGCTGTTTTCTCTAGGCGATTGACGTGAGCTTGAGGGTGAGGCCTGTACTACATTGTGGAAAAGCTCGGGGTCACGGCTGTCTTCCTCCCTCTCTCGGGCCCATACCCTGGGCTCAGCCATGGGGGAATGCTGAGTGGGAGAGACTGCCTCTCTGCCGGACTCAGAAGGCTTCCTCCCTTTAGGGCAAGTCCGTTTGTGTCTTACTTCGTGGAGGAGGAATGAGGGCGCCCAGAGATATTCTGACATGAAATGCCTAACGACAGAGGATCTGGAGGAGCTGGCTTGTCAGTGGAAGGAGCCAAAAAGCCTGCATTCCTAAGGCCTCTCTGAGAACTGCCAAGACACTCTGCCGTCATAGGCCTAAGAACTGGAAATTGGGACGGCAAGGCAACACTTGGAATCCTAGGATGCACTGGAAGTGCGGCTCTCAAACTGGATTGGAAGAAGCTTCCAAGCATAGTGTTCTTTCAGGTACCAAAGAGAACCCAAGTGTCTGAGGCTGCTAGCGGTGTTGCTGGAGAGAACTGGCATCCCCGTGGGCCTGTCGGCTCATTTGCTCTTTCTGACCCTCGAAGGAAAGTCTTCCAAAAAGCCTTTGGGACCCGCTTAGAGAGAACAGCTGCGAAGCTGATGCACAGAACTTTGACATAGAGACTAGCCCTGGGTCCCAAGCAGCCACCTATCTCTGGAGAGTACGTACCCCACCCAGGGATTCAAGCAGGGAGTTGGCCTTGTACAACTTACGCAGGACACTGGGAGGAGATGGAGGGCCACTCTACCTGCGCTCACACTACGTGGCCCGGAGAAGTTATCACGCAGCAGAATTCAACACCCTCCCACTACACGTGTGTAGCCAAAAGAGGCGCTGGGCAGTGGGTGTTCTCAGCCCAAGAGCAGTCCTTGTTCTGGGCCGCACCTGCTCTGTGGTTCAAAGGTTCTCTGAGTCTGCTCCTTTGGAGGCATTTCAGAGCGGACGCTATCCCCGGGCTGCCGAAGCAAAGAGGCATAGCGGCCTTTCACACTGAAGGCATGGGCTTGTTTCCCATTCAGAGAGTGTATGTTGCCCCTCCCAGGCTGGAGGCGCGTTAGGTGACACCCTTTGGGCCGTGCCCCTGGAAAATGCAAGGGGCTGTACCCGATTTGGGCTGCCTGGTGAAACCACTAGCAGTCACCAGCACCCTGAGTACCTTTCCTGAAGTCTGAGTCCTAGCTAGGTAAACTCGGCCTTCGGAGGCGAGAGGGGAGCAAACATGTTCAACTTGTGGGGAAAGTCTTGGACCAATGACCAGTATGCTTGTGCTTGGGCGAGGCTTAGGCAGGAGCTTTCCAACACAGGGTTTTGACCTTACCGTAAGCCGTCCCTTTGGGCTGAAGCAGGCGGCGGGTCTGTGTGTATCACAGTCTGGGAAGGAGGGCCTCAGGTGAGTCTGCCAACTGACTGCCCTCCATCATAGCCAGCTGAGAAAATATGGCAAGGCTGATGGAACCCACTTACAGCGCAATGTTTCTCTTCAGAAGAGGAGATGTTGCTACCAAACGTCAGCAGCTCCTCAGAGTGCTGTTCTGGTGTAGACTAGGGCAAGCTCCCACGGTCCGAAGATTATGAACGACGGCTCTTTTCCAGTTGCTTCATCCGAGAGAGAGCCAGAAGGGCTGATCTCAACAAATAGGGCTGCACACCGCGAGTGCTTCGGGCAGGGCAGTCCTGAGCCAGTGTGCCACCTAAGGAATGAAAGCAAAGTTTCCTAGCCGCAGGAAAGCAGACCGAGGCCTGCTGTTTTCTCTAGGCGATTGACGTGAGCTTGAGGGTGAGGCCTGTACTACATTGTGGAAAAGCTCGGGGTCACGGCTGTCTTCCTCCCTCTCTCGGGCCCATACCCTGGGCTCAGCCATGGGGGAATGCTGAGTGGGAGAGACTGCCTCTCTGCCGGACTCAGAAGGCTTCCTCCCTTTAGGGCAAGTCCGTTTGTGTCTTACTTCGTGGAGGAGGAATGAGGGCGCCCAGAGATATTCTGACATGAAATGCCTAACGACAGAGGATCTGGAGGAGCTGGTTTGTCAGTGGAAGGAGCCAAAAAGCCTGCATTCCTAAGGCCTCTCTGAGAACTGCCAAGACACTCTGCCGTCATAGGCCTAAGAACTGGAAATTGGGACGGCAAGGCAACACTTGGAATCCTAGGATGCACTGGAAGTGCGGCTCTCAAACTGGATTGGAAGAAGCTTCCAAGCATAGTGTTCTTTCAGGTACCAAAGAGAACCCAAGTGTCTGAGGCTGCTAGCGGTGTTGCTGGAGAGAACTGGCATCCCCGTGGGCCTGTCGGCTCATTTGCTCTTTCTGACCCTCGAAGGAAAGTCTTCCAAAAAGCCTTTGGGACCCGCTTAGAGAGAACAGCTGCGAAGCTGATGCACAGAACTTTGACATAGAGACTAGCCCTGGGTCCCAAGCAGCCACCTATCTCTGGAGAGTACGTACCCCACCCAGGGATTCAAGCAGGGAGTTGGCCTTGTACAACTTACGCAGGACACTGGGAGGAGATGGAGGGCCACTCTACCTGCGCTCACACTACGTGGCCCGGAGAAGTTATCACGCAGCAGAATTCAACACCCTCCCACTACACGTGTGTAGCCAAAAGAGGCGCTGGGCAGTGGGTGTTCTCAGCCCAAGAGCAGTCCTTGTTCTGGGCCGCACCTGCTCTGTGGTTCAAAGGTTCTCTGAGTCTGCTCCTTTGGAGGCATTTCAGAGCGGACGCTATCCCCGGGCTGCCGAAGCAAAGAGGCATAGCGGCCTTTCACACTGAAGGCATGGGCTTGTTTCCCATTCAGAGAGTGTATGTTGCCCCTCCCAGGCTGGAGGCGCGTTAGGTGACACCCTTTGGGCCGTGCCCCTGGAAAATGCAAGGGGCTGTACCCGATTTGGGCTGCCTGGTGAAACCACTAGCAGTCACCAGCACCCTGAGTACCTTTCCTGAAGTCTGAGTCCTAGCTAGGTAAACTCGGCCTTCGGAGGCGAGAGGGGAGCAAACATGTTCAACTTGTGGGGAAAGTCTTGGACCAATGACCAGTATGCTTGTGCTTGGGCGAGGCTTAGGCAGGAGCTTTCCAACACAGGGTTTTGACCTTACCGTAAGCCGTCCCTTTGGGCTGAAGCAGGCGGCGGGTCTGTGTGTATCACAGTCTGGGAAGGAGGGCCTCAGGTGAGTCTGCCAACTGACTGCCCTCCATCATAGCCAGCTGAGAAAATATGGCAAGGCTGATGGAACCCACTTACAGCGAAATGTTTCTCTTCAGAAGAGGAGATGTTGCTACCAAACGTCAGCAGCTCCTCAGAGTGCTGTTCTGGTGTAGACTAGGGCAAGCTCCCACGGTCCGAAGATTATGAACGACGGCTCTTTTCCAGTTGCTTCATCCGAGAGAGAGCCAGAAGGGCTGATCTCAACAAATAGGGCTGCACACCGCGAGTGCTTCGGGCAGGGCAGTCCTGAGCCAGTGTGCCACCTAAGGAATGAAAGCAAAGTTTCCTAGCCGCAGGAAAGCAGACCGAGGCCTGCTGTTTTCTCTAGGCGATTGACGTGAGCTTGAGGGTGAGGCCTGTACTACATTGTGGAAAAGCTCGGGGTCACGGCTGTCTTCCTCCCTCTCTCGGGCCCATACCCTGGGCTCAGCCATGGGGGAATGCTGAGTGGGAGAGACTGCCTCTCTGCCGGACTCAGAAGGCTTCCTCCCTTTAGGGCAAGTCCGTTTGTGTCTTACTTCGTGGAGGAGGAATGAGGGCGCCCAGAGATATTCTGACATGAAATGCCTAACGACAGAGGATCTGGAGGAGCTGGCTTGTCAGTGGAAGGAGCCAAAAAGCCTGCATTCCTAAGGCCTCTCTGAGAACTGCCAAGACACTCTGCCGTCATAGGCCTAAGAACTGGAAATTGGGACGGCAAGGCAACACTTGGAATCCTAGGATGCACTGGAAGTGCGGCTCTCAAACTGGATTGGAAGAAGCTTCCAAGCATAGTGTTCTTTCATGTACCAAAGAGAACCCAAGTGTCTGAGGCTGCTAGCGGTGTTGCTGGAGAGAACTGGCATCCCCGTGGGCCTGTCGGCTCATTTGCTCTTTCTGACCCTCGAAGGAAAGTCTTCCAAAAAGCCTTTGGGACCCGCTTAGAGAGAACAGCTGCGAAGCTGATGCACAGAACTTTGACATAGAGACTAGCCCTGGGTCCCAAGCAGCCACCTATCTCTGGAGAGTACGTACCCCACCCAGGGATTCAAGCAGGGAGTTGGCCTTGTACAACTTACGCAGGACACTGGGAGGAGATGGAGGGCCACTCTACCTGCGCTCACACTACGTGGCCCGGAGAAGTTATCACGCAGCAGAATTCAACACCCTCCCGCTACACGTGTGTAGCCAAAAGAGGCGCTGGGCAGTGGGTGTTCTCAGCCCAAGAGCAGTCCTTGTTCTGGGCCGCACCTGCTCTGTGGTTCAAAGGTTCTCTGAGTCTGCTCCTTTGGAGGCATTTCAGAGCGGACGCTATCCCTGGGCTGCCGAAGCAAAGAGGCATAGCGGCCTTTCACACTGAAGGCATGGGCTTGTTTCCCATTCAGAGAGTGTATGTTGCCCCTCCCAGGCTGGAGGCGCGTTAGGTGACACCCTTTGGGCCGTGCCCCTGGAAAATGCAAGGGGCTGTACCCGATTTGGGCTGCCTGGTGAAACCACTAGCAGTCACCAGCACCCTGAGTACCTTTCCTGAAGTCTGAGTCCTAGCTAGGTAAACTCGGCCTTCGGAGGCGAGAGGGGAGCAAACATGTTCAACTTGTGGGGAAAGTCTTGGACCAATGACCAGTATGCTTGTGCTTGGGCGAGGCTTAGGCAGGAGCTTTCCAACACAGGGTTTTGACCTTACCATAAGCCGTCCCTTTGGGCTGAAGCAGGCGGCGGGTCTGTGTGTATCACAGTCTGGGAAGGAGGGCCTCAGGTGAGTCTGCCAACTGACTGCCCTCCATCATAGCCAGCTGAGAAAATATGGCAAGGCTGATGGAACCCACTTACAGCGCAATGTTTCTCTTCAGAAGAGGAGATGTTGCTACCAAACGTCAGCAGCTCCTCAGAGTGCTGTTCTGGTGTAGACTAGGGCAAGCTCCCACGGTCCGAAGATTATGAACGACGGCTCTTTTCCAGTTGCTTCATCCGAGAGAGAGCCAGAAGGGCTGATCTCAACAAATAGGGCTGCACACCGCGAGTGCTTCGGGCAGGGCAGTCCTGAGCCAGTGTGCCACCTAAGGAATGAAAGCAAAGTTTCCTAGCCGCAGGAAAGCAGACCGAGGCCTGCTGTTTTCTCTAGGCGATTGACGTGAGCTTGAGGGTGAGGCCTGTACTACATTGTGGAAAAGCTCGGGGTCACGGCTGTCTTCCTCCCTCTCTCGGGCCCATACCCTGGGCTCAGCCATGGGGGAATGCTGAGTGGGAGAGACTGCCTCTCTGCCGGACTCAGAAGGCTTCCTCCCTTTAGGGCAAGTCCGTTTGTGTCTTACTTCGTGGAGGAGGAATGAGGGCGCCCAGAGATATTCTGACATGAAATGCCTAACGACAGAGGATCTGGAGGAGCTGGCTTGTCAGTGGAAGGAGCCAAAAAGCCTGCATTCCTAAGGCCTCTCTGAGAACTGCCAAGACACTCTGCCGTCATAGGCCTAAGAACTGGAAATTGGGACGGCAAGGCAACACTTGGAATCCTAGGATGCACTGGAAGTGCGGCTCTCAAACTGGATTGGAAGAAGCTTCCAAGCATAGTGTTCTTTCAGGTACCAAAGAGAACCCAAGTGTCTGAGGCTGCTAGCGGTGTTGCTGGAGAGAACTGGCATCCCCGTGGGCCTGTCGGCTCATTTGCTCTTTCTGACCCTCGAAGGAAAGTCTTCCAAAAAGCCTTTGGGACCCGCTTAGAGAGAACAGCTGCGAAGCTGATGCACAGAACTTTGACATAGAGACTAGCCCTGGGTCCCAAGCAGCCACCTATCTCTGGAGAGTACGTACCCCACCCAGGGATTCAAGCAGGGAGTTGGCCTTGTACAACTTACGCAGGACACTGGGAGGAGATGGAGGGCCACTCTACCTGCGCTCACACTACGTGGCCCGGAGAAGTTATCACGCAGCAGAATTCAACACCCTCCCACTACACGTGTGTAGCCAAAAGAGGCGCTGGGCAGTGGGTGTTCTCAGCCCAAGAGCAGTCCTTGTTCTGGGCCGCACCTGCTCTGTGGTTCAAAGGTTCTCTGAGTCTGCTCCTTTGGAGGCATTTCAGAGCGGACGCTATCCCCGGGCTGCCGAAGCAAAGAGGCATAGCGGCCTTTCACACTGAAGGCATGGGCTTGTTTCCCATTCAGAGAGTGTATGTTGCCCCTCCCAGGCTGGAGGCGCGTTAGGTGACACCCTTTGGGCCGTGCCCCTGGAAAATGCAAGGGGCTGTACCCGATTTGGGCTGCCTGGTGAAACCACTAGCAGTCACCAGCACCCTGAGTACCTTTCCTGAAGTCTGAGTCCTAGCTAGGTAAACTCGGCCTTCGGAGGCGAGAGGGGAGCAAACATGTTCAACTTGTGGGGAAAGTCTTGGACCAATGACCAGTATGCTTGTGCTTGGGCGAGGCTTAGGCAGGAGCTTTCCAACACAGGGTTTTGACCTTACCATAAGCCGTCCCTTTGGGCTGAAGCAGGCGGCGGGTCTGTGTGTATCACAGTCTGGGAAGGAGGGCCTCAGGTGAGTCTGCCAACTGACTGCCCTCCATCATAGCCAGCTGAGAAAATATGGCAAGGCTGATGGAACCCACTTACAGCGCAATGTTTCTCTTCAGAAGAGGAGATGTTGCTACCAAACGTCAGCAGCTCCTCAGAGTGCTGTTCTGGTGTAGACTAGGGCAAGCTCCCACGGTCCGAAGATTATGAACGACGGCTCTTTTCCAGTTGCTTCATCCGAGAGAGAGCCAGAAGGGCTGATCTCAACAAATAGGGCTGCACACCGCGAGTGCTTCGGGCAGGGCAGTCCTGAGCCAGTGTGCCACCTAAGGAATGAAAGCAAAGTTTCCTAGCCGCAGGAAAGCAGACCGAGGCCTGCTGTTTTCTCTAGGCGATTGACGTGAGCTTGAGGGTGAGGCCTGTACTACATTGTGGAAAAGCTCGGGGTCACGGCTGTCTTCCTCCCTCTCTCGGGCCCATACCCTGGGCTCAGCCATGGGGGAATGCTGAGTGGGAGAGACTGCCTCTCTGCCGGACTCAGAAGGCTTCCTCCCTTTAGGGCAAGTCCGTTTGTGTCTTACTTCGTGGAGGAGGAATGAGGGCGCCCAGAGATATTCTGACATGAAATGCCTAACGACAGAGGATCTGGAGGAGCTGGTTTGTCAGTGGAAGGAGCCAAAAAGCCTGCATTCCTAAGGCCTCTCTGAGAACTGCCAAGACACTCTGCCGTCATAGGCCTAAGAACTGGAAATTGGGACGGCAAGGCAACACTTGGAATCCTAGGATGCACTGGAAGTGCGGCTCTCAAACTGGATTGGAAGAAGCTTCCAAGCATAGTGTTCTTTCAGGTACCAAAGAGAACCCAAGTGTCTGAGGCTGCTAGCGGTGTTGCTGGAGAGAACTGGCATCCCCGTGGGCCTGTCGGCTCATTTGCTCTTTCTGACCCTCGAAGGAAAGTCTTCCAAAAAGCCTTTGGGACCCGCTTAGAGAGAACAGCTGCGAAGCTGATGCACAGAACTTTGACATAGAGACTAGCCCTGGGTCCCAAGCAGCCACCTATCTCTGGAGAGTACGTACCCCACCCAGGGATTCAAGCAGGGAGTTGGCCTTGTACAACTTACGCAGGACACTGGGAGGAGATGGAGGGCCACTCTACCTGCGCTCACACTACGTGGCCCGGAGAAGTTATCACGCAGCAGAATTCAACACCCTCCCACTACACGTGTGTAGCCAAAAGAGGCGCTGGGCAGTGGGTGTTCTCAGCCCAAGAGCAGTCCTTGTTCTGGGCCGCACCTGCTCTGTGGTTCAAAGGTTCTCTGAGTCTGCTCCTTTGGAGGCATTTCAGAGCGGACGCTATCCCCGGGCTGCCGAAGCAAAGAGGCATAGCGGCCTTTCACACTGAAGGCATGGGCTTGTTTCCCATTCAGAGAGTGTATGTTGCCCCTCCCAGGCTGGAGGCGCGTTAGGTGACACCCTTTGGGCCGTGCCCCTGGAAAATGCAAGGGGCTGTACCCGATTTGGGCTGCCTGGTGAAACCACTAGCAGTCACCAGCACCCTGAGTACCTTTCCTGAAGTCTGAGTCCTAGCTAGGTAAACTCGGCCTTCGGAGGCGAGAGGGGAGCAAACATGTTCAACTTGTGGGGAAAGTCTTGGACCAATGACCAGTATGCTTGTGCTTGGGCGAGGCTTAGGCAGGAGCTTTCCAACACAGGGTTTTGACCTTACCGTAAGCCGTCCCTTTGGGCTGAAGCAGGCGGCGGGTCTGTGTGTATCACAGTCTGGGAAGGAGGGCCTCAGGTGAGTCTGCCAACTGACTGCCCTCCATCATAGCCAGCTGAGAAAATATGGCAAGGCTGATGGAACCCACTTACAGCGAAATGTTTCTCTTCAGAAGAGGAGATGTTGCTACCAAACGTCAGCAGCTCCTCAGAGTGCTGTTCTGGTGTAGACTAGGGCAAGCTCCCACGGTCCGAAGATTATGAACGACGGCTCTTTTCCAGTTGCTTCATCCGAGAGAGAGCCAGAAGGGCTGATCTCAACAAATAGGGCTGCACACCGCGAGTGCTTCGGGCAGGGCAGTCCTGAGCCAGTGTGCCACCTAAGGAATGAAAGCAAAGTTTCCTAGCCGCAGGAAAGCAGACCGAGGCCTGCTGTTTTCTCTAGGCGATTGACGTGAGCTTGAGGGTGAGGCCTGTACTACATTGTGGAAAAGCTCGGGGTCACGGCTGTCTTCCTCCCTCTCTCGGGCCCATACCCTGGGCTCAGCCATGGGGGAATGCTGAGTGGGAGAGACTGCCTCTCTGCCGGACTCAGAAGGCTTCCTCCCTTTAGGGCAAGTCCGTTTGTGTCTTACTTCGTGGAGGAGGAATGAGGGCGCCCAGAGATATTCTGACATGAAATGCCTAACGACAGAGGATCTGGAGGAGCTGGTTTGTCAGTGGAAGGAGCCAAAAAGCCTGCATTCCTAAGGCCTCTCTGAGAACTGCCAAGACACTCTGCCGTCATAGGCCTAAGAACTGGAAATTGGGACGGCAAGGCAACACTTGGAATCCTAGGATGCACTGGAAGTGCGGCTCTCAAACTGGATTGGAAGAAGCTTCCAAGCATAGTGTTCTTTCAGGTACCAAAGAGAACCCAAGTGTCTGAGGCTGCTAGCGGTGTTGCTGGAGAGAACTGGCATCCCCGTGGGCCTGTCGGCTCATTTGCTCTTTCTGACCCTCGAAGGAAAGTCTTCCAAAAAGCCTTTGG